>NC_133734.1:5614435-6154435 GCF_048934315.1 Petromyzon marinus | reverse complement strand
CTCACTCAACCTCACTCCCTCACTCACTCACCCACTCAGCCACTCACTCACTCCCTCACCCACTCCCTCACCCACTCCCTCACCCACACACTCACCCACTCACTCACCCACTCACCCACTCACTCACCCACTCACCCACTCACACACTCACTCACCCACTCTCTCACCCACCCACCCACTCACTCACTCACACACTCACTCACTCCCCCACCCTCACCCACCCTCACCCACCCACTCACTCACCCACTCACTCACCCACTCACTCACCCACCCCTCCCCCACCCACTCACCCACCCACTCACTCACCCACCCACTCACTCACCCACCCACTCACTCACCCACCCACTCACTCACCCACTCACCCACTCACCCACTCACTCACTCACCCTCCTCCTCACTCACCCACTCACTCACCCACCCACTCACTCACACACTCACCCACTCCCTCACCCACACACTCACACTCACTCACTCACCCACTCCCTCACCCACACACTCACACACTCACTCACCCACTCACCCACTCACCAACCCACTCACTCACCCACCCACACACTCACCCACTCACTCACACACTCACCCACTCACCCACTCACTCACTCACTCACCCACTCACTCACCCACTCACTCACCCACTCACTCACCCACCCACACACTCACCCACTCACTCACCCACTCACCCACTCACTATCTCCCCCACCACTACCCACAAGGCGGTTTCGACCCGGACATCCGCGGCACAGGGCAGACGTGGCTCTCTACCGCAAGCACCTCCAACGGGGCACAGCCGCGGGGGCAGGTGGAGGGAACTGCAGGGGCAGGTGGAGGGGCAGCTGCAGGGGCAGCAGCAGGAGCAGCAGGGCAGCAGCAGCGGTGTTTGGGGGGCGGCTTTGTGGTGGTTCGTGCTCAACCCGCGGCCTCTTCCACCTGCCACGCCCAGCGCTGCCCGCAGGGCCAGCGGGCGCAGCGCCGCGCCTGCCTGCAGACTCGCGCCCTCACGGAGGCCTCGCACGCTCAGCTGGGGGGCTCGTGCTGGCGGGGGGTAGGGGGAGGGGAGGGGAGGAGGAGGGGGCTGACCCGGGGGTTGGGGAAGGAGGTGGGAGGTGGAGGTGGGGTGGAGGTGGTGGTGGTGGTGGGTGGTGATGGGGGTGGAGGTGGTGGTGGAGTTGGTGGGTTGGAGGTGGTGGAGGTGGTGGAGGTGGTGGAGTTGGAGGTGGTGGAGTTGGAGGTGGTGGAGGTGGAGTTGGTGTAGTTGGTGCAGTTGGTGGTGGAGTTGGAGGTGGTGGTGGCGGAGGTGGTGGTGGTGGAGGTGGTGTTGGTGGAGGTGGTGGAGTTGGAGGAGGTGGAGTTGGTGGAGTTGGTGGAGTTGGAGGTGGTGGAGTTGGTGGTGGAGTTGGAGGTGTGGTGGTGGTGGAGTTGGAGGTGGTGGAGGTGGTGGTGGAGGGTGGTGGTGGATTGGAGGGAACGGCGTGATGAGGGGGATGGCGACGCTCAGGGAGGCGGTCCAGGGAGTGATCACCGGCCTGAGCCGGGACCTGGAAACCGGAACCGGAACTGGAACTGAACTCAGTAAAACCAGGAACTGGAGCTGGAACTGGAGCTGAACCCAGAAAGTAAAACCAGGAACTGGAGCTGGAACTGGAGCTGAACCCAGAAAGTAAAACCCAGGAACTGGAGCTGGAACTGGAGCTGAACCCAGTAAAACCAGAACTGGAGCTGGAACTGGAGCTGAACCAGAGAAATCCGGAACTGGAGCTGGAACTGAATCCGGAAGTGTCTCTGTGTCTTGTCTCGGTCACTCGCCCTCCCATTACTACCCCGAGCAGTGTTCCCAGCCTACGAGGTGGACAAGCGGCTGTATAATCATCATCATCACACCTGTATAATCATCATCACGGCTGTATAATAATCATCATCATGACAGCTGTATAATCATCATCACAGCTGTATAATCATCATCACGGCTGTATAATCATGATCATCATGACGGCTGTATAATCATCACGGTTGTATAATAATCATCACGGCTGTATAATAATCATCACGGCGGTATAATCATCATCACGGCTGTGTGATCATCATCACGGCTGTGTGATCATCATCATCACCGCCGTGTGATCATCATCACGGCCGTGTGATCGTCATCATCAAGGCCGTGTGATCGTCATCATCACGGCTGTGTGATCGTCATCACCGCCGTGTGATCATCGTCATCACGGCCGTGTGATCATCGTCATCACCGCTGTGTGATCGTCATCACCGCTGTGTGATCGTCATCAAGGCTGTGTGATCAACATCGCAGCTGTGTGATCAACATCGCAGCTCTGTGATCAATCTATGTGGGCAGTGTTAGTCTATGGGCAGTGTTAGTTTATGGGCAGTGTTTGAATCTATATAGGCAGTGTTGATTCTATGGGCAGTGTTGATTCTATGGGCAGTGTTGATTCTATGGGCAGTGTTGATTCTATGGGCAGTGTTATTCTATTGTCAGTGTTAGTCTATGGGCAGTGTTATTCTATGGGCAGTGTTGAATCTATGGGTAGTGTTTGTTAGTCTATGGGCAGTGTTGAATCTATGGGTAGTGTTTGTTAGTCTATGGGTAGTGTTATTCTATGGGCAGTGTTATTCTATAGGTAGTGTTTGTTAGTCTATGGGTAGTGTTATTCTATGGGCAGTGTTGAATCTATGGGTAGTGTTGAGTCTATGGGCAGTGTTGAGTCTATGGGCAGTGTTGAGTCTATGGACAGTGTGAGTCTATGGGCAGTGTGAGTCTATGGGCAGTGTGAGTCTATGGGTAGTGATGAGTCTATGGGCCAGTGTTGAATCTATGGGTAGTGTTGAGTCTATGGGCAGTGTTGAATCTATGGGCAGTGTTGAGTCTATGGGCAGTGTTGAGTCTATGGGCAGTGTTGAGTCTATGGGCAGTGTTTAGTTCTATGGGCAGTGTTAAGTCTATGGGCAGTGTTGAATCTATGGGTAGTGTTGAGTCTATGGGCAGTGTTGCGTCTATGGGTAGTGCCGAGTCTATGGGTAGTGCCGAGTCTATGGGCAGTGTTGAGTCTATTGGTAGTTCTAGATTTAAAGCTTTCGTGACTGCTAGGATCCATACTCTTTGGTTCTATTGCGTAAAGTCACGTAGGTAAAAAATAAAATAGCAAAAATCACGACGTTTCGGCCACAACACAAGCGGCCTTCATCAGGTAAAGGGACGAGACTGTTTCTTCTCACACAGCTTAAAGATCGTGATCTGAGCGTGGCTTTTTTCACTCCAGCGCTGTCCCTCCAGACAGTCTCGTCCCTTCACCTGATGAAGGCCGCTTGTGTTGTGGCCGAAACGTCGTGATTTTTATTATTTTATTTTTTACCTACGTGACTTTACCCAATAGAACCAAAGAGTATCTATGGATAGTGTCGAGTCTATGGGCAGTGTTGAGTCTATGGGTAGTGCTGAGTCTATGGGTAGTGTTGAGTCTATGGGTAGTGTTGAGTCTATGGGTAGTGTTGAGTCTATGGGTGGTGTTGAGTCTATGGGTGGTGCTGAGTCTATGGGTGGTGTTGAGTCTATGGGTAGTGTTGAGTCTATGGGTAGTGTTGAGTCTATGGGTGGTGTTGAGTTTATGGGTGGTGTTGAGTCTATGGGTAGTGTTGAGTCTATGGGCAGTGTTGAGTCTATGGGTAGTGTTGAGTCTATGGGTAGTGTTGAGTCTATGGGTGGTGTTGAGTTTATGGGTAGTGTTGAGTCTATGGGTAGTGTTGAGTCTATGGGTGGTGTTGAGTTTATGGGTAGTGTTGAGTCTATGGGTAGTGTTGAGTCTATGGGTGGTGTTGAGTTTATGGGGAGTGTTGAGTCTATGGGCAGTGGACCCATCGGCTCCATCTCTTTTGCAGCCAATGTCGTCCCCGTTTAGCCCCCTCTATGCGCCCAAACGTGAAGCTACTGCTGCTACTGATGATGGTGGTGGTGGTCGTTCGTGTGGAACTCCTCGCGTTGGCGAACATCAACTTGGCGAGTTTAAATTTTAAAAAGAAAACTTGGGCCAAGTTGTAAAATATATTTAATTATTATTATACAGAATGTTTCTTTCACCCACTCACTCACTGACTCACTCACCCACTCACCCACCCACTCACTCACTCACCCACCCACCCACCCACTCACCCACCCACTCACCCACCCACTCACCCACCCACCCACTCACCCACTCACTCACCCACCCACCCACCCACTCACCCACCCACTCACCCACCCACTCACCCACCCACTCACCCACCCACTCACCCACCCACCCACCCACTCACCCACCCACTCACCCACTCACCCACCCACTCACTCACCCACCCACCCACTCACCCACCCACTCACCCACCCACTCACTCACCCACTCACCCACTAAACGTGATGGCACCACTTGTGAGCGCTTCTTTAGGCGAGTTGGGAGGGGATTAATGCCAATAAATGACCGTGGCGATCCATCACCGAGTGGGTTTCTCGTACGGTCATCGACGTCCGTGAAGCGCGCCGTGCGAGCGCTTTCCTCGGAAACGGACCGTCCATAAATGACGTCACGCGATTTTGGACGATTTTTGACCCCCCCCCCCTCGTCACACGACGTTACAGAAAGTCGGACCCCCACCCGTCAAATATGACGTCACAAAGCTCTGGCCCTCCCCCCACCCTTCCCAAAACCATGTTTCCATTTTGAAAATAAAAAATGCTTCAAATGGCTTTAAACTATTGTCAGCGTAGTGCGTATTTCACGTGGCTCCGCACTCTGATGTTGTAGCAGTGTTACATTTTGATTTAAAGCTTTCGCGACTGCAGGGATTCATATTCTTGGTTCTTTCGCCAAAGTCACCACGTAGAAGGGAAACAATAAAATAATAGAAATATAAAAGAATAAAATTCTCGCGACGTTTCGACTTCGACGCTCGGCCTCCGCAGGGAACAGGTAGGCGGCGGCGAAGCGCGGAAGGAGCGCCGAAGAAGCGCCGAAGAAGCACGGACGAAGCGCGGAAGAAGCGCGGAAGAAGCGCCGAAGAAGCGCCAAAGAAGCGCCGAAGAAGCGCCGAAGAAGCGCCGAAGAAGCGCCGAAGAAGCGCGGGGTGGGGGGGGCGGGCGCCGGTCCTCATCACTTCTCCCGCGTCTTGGCCGTCGCCTTGGTGTACGCGAGGCCCTTGTAGACGCCCTCCATGGGGATGTCGAAGGTGGCGCCGTTCAACAGGGTCACGCGTACCGTGCCCTTGTAGGGAGGTCGATGGCCACCGTCTTGCCCGGGGGCACGGTGACGTCGACGAGAGGAGCTCGGTCTTCGACTCGGAGTTCGAGACGCCGCGGGTGCTCTCGGTGCCCACCGTGAAGCTGAAGCCGCTCGACACCTCGACGACGTCGGGGATGCCGGCCGTGACGCTGATGCTGACGGTCGCCTCGAGCTTGTTCGCGATCGACCACGACGAGGTCTTGGTCACCGTCTTGGAGGTCTCCACCTTGTAGGTCTGCGGGACGGAGCCCCGGTTCTTGTAGCTGATGGACTTGATCTCCTCCATCTGGACCTTCGGGAGCTCCCGGCGCAGCGTCGGGTACGTCACGTTGATCAACTCGGACCGCTTCACCGAATTGATGAACACGAAGCCCATGCAGTCGATGTCCGAGCCGTCCTCGCCCACAATGCCGAGGCAGATCCCCCCGAGCCGATGTCGATGGGGTACTCCGTCTCCAGCCCCCGGTCGGTCATCTCCGCGAAGGATTCCCGCCCCTTGCTGGTCTTGAACTTGATGGCGCCCAGGCGCGTGCCGGCGCCGTTGCCCCACAGCGACAGCGACGAGAAGAGCTCGCCGGGCTGGAAGACGAACTCGCTGTGAGATCCTAACGGGCCGCCGTGCTGCGCGGACGTTCCGTTGGTCAGCCAGGCCTTCACGCACTTCACCTGCCACCCGCCAACCCACACCCAGATCTTCTCAAGCGTCGCCCCGTTGCTCCTGCCTTCGAAGGTGAAGTCGGTGCCGCCTTGTCCCCCGCACGCGTGCACGGCCAGCGGGTACGGCGTTCTCTCCTCTCTCGACCCGCTCGTCGCGGGACGCACGCGCGACGAGCGACGCGTCGGCCCCCGCGAGGCTCCGCTTGGACCTGCGCGCGCGATGGTTCTTGACGGACAGATTCGCGTCAGCGGACGTCGCGATGCCCAAAAGAGGGAGCAGACCGCTGGGTCGGGTAATCATCGGCCGGGAAAATATCTGGCGTCGGAAAAAAGAATTCAAGCACTCGAAGACGGCAAAGGTTTGAGCACTGACGAGAGTCGCTGTGCTGAGGTCGAGAGAAGCCAGTGGCTGGGACTGTCGCGTTACAAGCTGCGCTCCAAAGAACCCCCCCCACCCACCTCACACCCCCCCACCTCACACCCCCCACCCACCTCACACCCCCCCACCTCACACCCCCCCCCACCTCACACCCCCACCCACCTCACACCTCTGGCGGTGTTTGATGCTCAATGCCTTCGTCGTTCTGAAGGGGCCCCTGAATCTAAATTAAAAATTTTAAACAAAAACATTAAAACGCGTGAATGTTTCACTTGCGCTACATCCACTTGCGACTTGTACGAACTACTTGGGGTGTATAAGGTGAGCGAGTTGACGCATTATCCGGCTGTATATCAAATTATATTCTCGGTTCTTTCGGTAAAGTCGCGTGGATATACATTTTTATTTTTAAAAAATGACTTTAATTTTATTTGATATCTACGTGACTTTACCGAAAAAATAAAACAAGAATATTAATTCCTGCAGTCGCGAACGTTTTAAGCTGTATATCAAATGAGCAAATACAATTACTTCACTATCAAAGTTAAACAATTTGTGTATTAATATTTAAGTGTGATTTTTATTTAAATGTAAGGCCCCTTTATAGCAACAAATGCATCAGGCACCGCACTTAGAGCTTCATGCGGCCCTTTAAGACACCCAGAGGCTGCAAGGCTGCAAGGATGTGAACAGCAAAGGCACAGCGGTGGAAATCGTGACGCCGTTGTGAGCATGGACTTATATGTAATTCGTTTATATCAAGAAAACAACAATAATTCGAACATTTACTTTGGCGATAATCACTCACCACTCACAACTCAACACTCACCACTCAGAACTCACCACTCAGAACTCACTTCTCACACTCACCACTCACAACTCATCACTTACAACTCACCACTTACAACTCAAAACTCACCTCTCCCACCACTCACAATTCACACTCACCTCTCACAACTCATCACTCACCTCTCACAACTCACCACTCACACTCACCACTCACAATTCACACCTCTCACAATTCACACTCACCTCTCACAACTCATCACTCACAACTCACCACTCACTACTCACAACTGACACCACCTACAACTCACCTCTCACACCACTCACCTCTCACCACTCAGAACTCACCACTCAGAACTCACCACTCACACTCAAAATGCACACTTACCACTCACAACTCACCACTCACAACCCACCACTCACAACTCACCTCTCACAACTCACCACTCAGAATTCACCACTCACAACTCACCACTCACAACTCACCACTCACAACTCAACACTCACCACTCAGAACTCACCACTCAGAACTCACCATTCAACACTAACCACCCACCTCTCACAATCATCACTCAACTCACCACTCACAACTCACTTCTCACACTCACTACTCACAACTCACACTCACTACTCACCACTCACTACTCACCACTCACAACTCATCACTCACCACTCACTCACCACTCACTCATCACTCACAACTCGCCGCTCACTACTCATCACTCACTACTCACAACTCACACCACTCACCACTCACAACTCACACTCATCACTCACCACTCACTCACCACTTATTCACCACTCACAATCATCTCGCACACCACTCACCACTCTCGCTCACCACTCGCTCACCTCTCATAACTCACCACTCACACCTCACAATCATCTCGCACACCACTCACCACTCAGCACTCGCTCACCACTCACCACAAGGGGCTCAACTCTTGACAGAGAATCGACGTCAGTCTCCAATCCTCCTCCCTCCTCTCTCGCTGGAACCTCTCGCAGTTTTATAGCCACCGACGCGCTTGGCCCACGTGGTCAACCGTCGCGCGTGGGCCACGTGGTCAACCGACGCGCGTGGGCCACGTGGTCAACCGACGCGCTAACCACTACACTACCGCTCCCCCCACACACAACAACCGCCATTCGCCACTAAGTGGCGGTGACGTCACCACGACGCTTGTGCCAGGCCATGTGCACTTTGAGGCCACGTGAAGTGTCGATCGCCCGCGGGCAGGAGGTCACGGGGCAGACCCAGGTGCCACGGGTCGACTGACTAAGATGACTGAGATGACTGGCTGATGCACCACCTGTGCCCCCTCCTGTGCCAACCTGCTGTGCTTTAGCCACCCGGCGCTCCGCTCGTTGTTGTGAGCGTCGCTCCTCCGCCCTCCGTTGTTGTTGGAGGTAGTCGCCCTCCAACTGCCCAGTAGCGTCCTTCACGAGCCTCCTCCACAGAGGCCGATCTTGACACCGCTGGTACCAGTCATCGGCAAGTCCACTCAGCTCCACGTCCTCCTGTACCACATCACTCCATCTCTTCTCTAGCCCGTGCCGCGCCCGTTTAGCCCCCTCGATCCGGCCGAACAAAATCTGTTTCGGCATGCGGTGGCTGGGCATGCGGGCTACATGACCCAGGCAACGCAGCCTTGCCTGCCGGAGGAGCTCACCGATGGGACCTTGCCCAGATCTTTCAAAGATTAGTGAGCTCCTCACACAATCCAGCCTGGTAAAACCCAGGATGGATCGTAGGCAGACTAGCCTAAATGCTTCTAACCGGCGAAGATGTTCCATTAGGGGGGTCCACGTTTCGCAAGCGTAGAGAAGGGAGGGAATGACCGTGGCCGAGAAGACCTGAAGCTTAGTGCGGAGCGACAGACCAGGTAGCTTCCACACAGCGTTACGCAACCGATGAACAGATATTGCTGCTCGACTGATTCGGAGTGAGACTTCTGCTGTTAAACTGGAGCCGGTCATAAGCACACTGCCCAGGTATGGGAAACGCTCCACTCTCTCCACAACTGCCCCATCACCGATTGGGAGTTGTGGGGGTGGAGTGTCCGATGGTACAAAATACCCAGGCAGGTGCTTAGTTTTGGTGGGGCTGATGGTAAGGCCCCATCTCTTAGTGGCACGCTCCAGTCTCAGCAGCAGCGTCTCCAACTCCTCCTCTGAATGAGCAGCTATTACCAAATCATCGGCATACATAACGTGGTTGAGCAATAGGGAACCATCTCTTGACCGCACCCCGGCATCGATCAGCCTCCCATTATATCTGTACCAAATGGAGATTCCCCCGGTACAGCTACTGAAGGCTTCACGAACTACGTGGTCAAAATAGATGTTAAACAATGTGGGAGCCAGAGGACATCCCTGTCGCACCCCAAGGTGTACAGGGAATGGCTCTGACTCCCGGCCACGTAGTTTTACCCGGGCCCGCTCACCATCATGAAGGTCCTTAATGATCGTGAGCAGAGGGTCAGGTACTCCAAAAGCACGAAGAACAACCCAGAGCCCAGGCCTACTGATGGTATCATAGGCCTTGACCAGGTCAATAAAGCAGAGATGTAGGTCTTGCTGGAATTCCCTACACCTCTGCTGTAGCAAACGGACAGAAAATATGGCATCTGTGCAGGACCGCCCTTTCCTGAAACCACATTGGGGCTCCGCAAGCTTCTCCTCAGCGTGCCTGGCAAGGCGATGTTGAATAATCCTTGCCAGGACCTTTCACACACACACACAAAGACACACTAACATGCAACAACAACAACCGCCATTCGCCACTAAGTGGCGGTGACGTCACCACGACGCTTGTGCCAGGCCATGTGCACCTTGAGGCCACGTGAAGTGTCGAACGCCCGCTTGCAGGAGGTCACGGGGCAGACCCAGGTGCCACGGGTCGACTGACTAAGATGACTGGCTGATGCACCACGTGTGCCCCCTACTGTGCCAACCTGCTGTGTTTTAGCCACCCGACACTCCGCTCTTTGTTGTGAGCGTCGCTCCTCCGCCCTCTGTTGTTGTTGGAGGGCGACTGCCTCCAACTGCCCAGTAGCGTCCTTCACGAGCCTCCTCCACAGAGGCCGATCTTGACACCGCTGGTGCCAGTCATCGGCAAGTCCACTCAACTCCACGTCCTCCTGTACCACATCACTCCATCTCTTCTCTAGCCGTGCCGCGCCTGTTTTTCCCCCTCGATCCGGCCGAACAAAAGCTGTTTCGGCATGCGTTGGCTTGGCATGCGGGCTACATGACCCAGCCAACGCAGCCTTGCCTGCCGGAGGAGCTCACACACTAACACGCACACACATACACATATACACACACAAAGACACACTAACACGCACACACATACACAAAGACAAAGACTCACACACACAAAGACACACTAACACGCACAAAGGCACACACACTTACACACAAAGACACACTAACACACACAAAGACACACAAGCGTAAAGACACACATACGCAAAGACAAACTTACACATGCAAAGACACGCAAAGACACACAAAGACACACTAATACGCACAAAGGCACACATACATACACACAAAGACAAAGACTCACAGAGACAAACACACAAAGACACACACAAAGACACACAAGCATAAAGACACGCACACAAAGACAAACTCACACACACAAAGACACGCAAAGACAAAGACACACAAAGACAAAGACACACACAAAGACATGCACAAGTCCACTCACTTTCACATCATCTTGTACCACATCACTCCATCTCTTCTCTAGCCCGTACCGTGCCCGTATAGCTCCCTCTATCCGGCCGAACATAATTGTTTAGGTATGCGGTGGCTGGGCATGCGGGCTACATGACCCAGCCAACGCTGTCTTGCTTACCGGAAGAGCTCACTGATAGGAATGTGTCCAAATCTTTGAACGATTTGTGACATCCTTACACAATCCAGCCTGCAGGTTAAACCCAGGATGGATCGTAGGCAGGGCCAGCCTGAATGTTTCTAACCGGCGAAGATGTTCCATTAGGGGGGTCCACGTTTCGCAAACATAGAGAAGTGAGGGAATGACCGTGGCCAAGGAGACCCGGAGCTTTGAGATGTAGTTAACATTTCACTACGGGCACTCAACGTTTGCCCAATATTATGACCTCTAAGCTGTGACACTCCGTGTGGAAGTACGTACACCGCTTATCGCGAATACTAATCGTGGTTTATTAATAAAAGCCTCTGTCCAATCATCTCGTCCGTTTGTTGGGCTGCCTGACCTCTTGCCTAGACATTTGTTGCTTTTTAAACGCACTACGTGGAATTATACATTTTTTTTACGTGTGTGGGTGTACACGTGTACACGTGTGTGGATGTACACGTGTAGACGTGTACACGTGTGTTGGTGTACACACGTGTACACGTGTGTGGGTGGTTGTACACGTGTCTGTGTGTGGGTGTTTGAACTCGTGTGTGTGAACACATCAGCCAGTCATCATCTCACTCAGTCAACCCGTGGCACCTGGGTCTGCCCCGTGACCTCCTGCCAGCGCGCTCATTTCACGTGGCCTCAACGTGCACATAGCCTGGCACGAGCGTCGTGGTGACGTTACCGCCACTTAGTGGAGAATAGCGGTTGTTGTTGTTGTTGTTGTGTGTGTGTTGATCTGATGGTAAGGCCCCACCTCTTTCAGCTTGCCACTAAGAGGTGGGGCCTTACCATCAGCCCCACCAAAACTAAGCACCTGCCTGGGTATTTTGTACCATCGAACACTCCACCCCCACAACTCCCAATTGGTGATGGGGCAGTTGTGGAGAGAGTGTTGATGTTGTTGTTGTGGATTCACACGTTTGGTCTGAGTGAGTGTGTGGGTGTACACGTGCCTGTGTGTCTGTGTACTCGTGTCTGTGTACACAATTATCGCTTAGAGCTGGGGTTGGTATCGTCCCCCACTCCTCCTGATGTCGAGGTTTAGGACTGTGGCTCATGCAGCTGCAATGGCTGCGTTGGATACACGGTCCAGACCTCCCAAGAGACCCTGGCTGAGAGAGGAGGTGTTCAGGCTGCCTGAGAAAAAGCGACAGTCCCACTTTCATCGTCTACAGCATCCCACGTCACCAGTGTATGTGTCTTATCCTTCACAGACGCAAAAAGATCAAAGACAAAGCTCCCCCGTGTAGCCTGTAACAGACTGTAGGGGCAAGTGCTGTTAGCGAGCAGCACCTATGAAGGCCGGCACGGCACGCGAGGGGTGGGTGGCCAACACCACGCCCGGCCGCCTTTGTCTCCCTAGTGGCGATGGTTACACACCGCACCAGGTACTCATTTGAGGCTGAGTCGACCTAGGGAAGGCCCAGGACCGGTACAGATAATCGTCACCGGTGTTGGCCGTGAGCGGGATTCGAACCTTGGTCGCCGGGTTCGTAGCGCAGCGCGCTAACCGCTACACCACCGCTCCCCACAAAGACACACACACACCTGTACGTGTGTGTGTTTGTGTTGTCTGTGACACAAACACAGAGACACACACATACACAGGTGTGTGTGTGTGTCTATGTCTTATCCTTCACACACTTGCACAAAGGCACACAAACACACTGTGACTTTGACTTATCCTTCACACACACACAAAGACATTCCCTTTGTTCAAGTTCGGATATTTGCGCCACAGTTCAAGTCGAAACCAGCCAGGCAACGCATAAATACCGCTCGCTCTTCACATTGCAACCACCACAGCCCATTGGAATCGCGAGGAGAAAGTGGGTAAGCACTTTTAAACGCCTGCTCGTTCTACACCTTCACAATAATACGCTTTAGCGTTTCAACACAGTAGGAGCTCGTGACCCATACTCATAACTAGAGGGTTTGTTAGATCGTGTCAAACATCTAACCCAAAAACAAAAAATCAATCATGGATACGTTGTCATCACGATACACTAAAGTAACTTTCGCTCGCCAGACGTTGCATGAATAACTGTGATTGCTCTATGGATATGTCCGTGTTGAATTCTCACTGCACACACTCCGCTAGACACTTTTCTGTGATTTATCTGCTCTGACGAACGTGATTCTAATCCTCGCACAAAATGCATCTATGGCAATCAAATCGTCTGATATGATCGTCCACGACTATCACTGCCCATAGACTCAACACTACCCATAGACTCAACACCACCCATAGACTCAACACTGCCCACAAACTTAACACTGCCCATAGCCTCAACACTACCCATAGACTCAACACTGCCCATAGACTCAACACTAACCATAGACTCAACACTGCCCATAGACTCAAAACTGCCCATAGACTCAACACTACCCATAGACTCAACACTACCCATAGACTCAACACCACCCATTGACTAACACTGCCCATAGGCTCAACACTGCCCATAGACTCAACACTGCCCATAGACTCAACACTACCCATAGACTCAACACTACCCATAGACTCAACACCACCCATTGACTAACACTGCCCATAGACTCAACACTGCCCATAGACTCAACACTGCCCATAGACTCAACACTAAACCTTCGACATGGGACCACCTTTGTCAGTACCAAAATATGAGATGAGGTTTTCCCCTTTTTTTCTGGCAACAAAACAGCTGTGTTAAGATGTTAAAACACCAAACTGAAACCTTTGACAAGGAATCATGTCTGCATTAACCACCATACTTGTGGTAATAATGCAAACAAAAACCATGCTCTGTTTTCATTCTGACCACAAGTATTGTGGTTAATGCAGACATGATTCCTTGTCAAAGGTTTCAGTGTGGTGTTTTAACATCTTAACACCTTAAACTTGATTTGGAGCTATCGTGACTGCAGGAATTACTCTTTGGTTCTTTCGGTAAAAGCCACGTAGAAAGAAAATTAAATAATAGAATACGTTTCGATTGCAGCACAAGCAATCATCATCAGATGCAAATGAAAGAGAAAAAAAAACCTAGTAAACTTACAAACTTAGAAGAACGTAATCAACCAGGTAGGGTGTTGACTGTTGTGTTAGCCGACTCTCTGTCTTGTATTGCATTATATTTCTAAGTGTACTAGGTTTGTTTTTTCTCATTTATTCGTACCTGATGATGATTGCTTGTATTGCAATCGAAACGTCGTATTATATTATTTATTTTCCTTCTACGTGATCTTAACACCTGCTTTGTTGCCAGAAAAAAGGGGAAAACCTATTCTCAATACCCTTCGACTCAACACTGATCATATAGACGCAACACTGCCCATAGACTAACACTCACAATATCATCCATAATAGAGGTTTTTGGGTTAGAGCGCCACGCAAATACATAAATGTTGCGTCGTTAAAACCCACCACTACCTGACACAGCCAACTAGTAAGGGTTGTGTCACGTAAACAGAACGTGGCAATTCGTCACTAGTACAGCGCTAGTGTATAGTGTAGTGTATAGTGTAGTGTCAAGTGTTGTGTACAGTGTAGTTTATCGTAGTGTAGTGTATAGTAGTGTAGTGTATGGATTCCTGCAGTCACGAAAGCTTCAAATCAAGATTTAGTGTATAGTAGTGTATAATGTGTAATGAGTTATGTTATGGAGACGTTGTTGTAGAGGCAACACGATATGTTTCTTTATAACTATCAGTAACTCCTTTAACCCCCCCTATCTAGGGAGGTATGGCCTCCGGGCTATCGTGACCTACACACTGCCCTGTTCACTCCCAGCCCTCCGGCTATCCATGTCCTAGGGGAGGCTATCCTGACCCGACCCAGCCAAGGTACGGGTCCCGACCACCGTTCCAAGCTCGACCCGGCCCTTACAAGGGCAGCGGGCTTGAGGTCCCAGGGCCCTAGTCTAGCTGCTCTCCAGTCTTCGTAGCACTGCCTCGAACCTCTGGAGAGGTCCGGCTTTTATACACCTCCCCGGTGTGTCAGCCTCTGGCCACGCCTCTCTTCTCGAGAGTTAAAGGAGAGGGGGGGGGGGGTCGCGGGGGATCCCAGAACACCCCGCAGCCCCCTCCTGCTTTTGGGCTGGGGAATGTAGCGACCCCCCCGGCGGCTCGAGGAACCGCCCCTGATGGGCCCTGTCTGCCGTTGCAGGTAAGTGCAGCCCATCTACAGCGCTACACGTGTGTGCACGCGATCCGACGCTACAAATGTATTGTATATCAGTGGAGTGTATAGTAGTGTAGGGTATAGTAGTGTAATGAATAGTAGTGTATAGTAGTGTAGTGTATAGTAGTGTAGTGTATAGTAGTGTAGTGTATAGTAGTGTATAGTAGTGTAGTGTATAGTAGTGTATAGTAGTGTAGTGTATAGTAGTGTAGTGTATAGTAGTGTAATGTATAGTAGTGTAATGTATAGTAGTGTATAGTAGTGTAGTGCATAGTAGTGTAGTGTATAGTGTAGTGTATAGTAGTGTAGTGTATAGTAGTGTAGTGTATAGTAGTGTAGTGTATAGTAGTGTAGTGTATAGTGTAGTGTATAGTAGTGTATAGTAGTGTAGTGTATAGTGTAGTGTATAGTAGTGTAGTGTATAGTAGTGTAGTGTATAGTCGTGCAATGAATAATAGTGTAGTGTATAGTAGTGTAGTGTACAGTAGTCTAAAATGTCCTCTATAGTGTATAGTAGTGTAGTGAATAGTAGTGAATAGTATTGTAGTATATAGTAGTGAATAATAATGCTGTGTAGAGTAGTAAATTGTAATTTAGTGTATAGTAGTGAATTGCAGTGTAGTGTATTGTAGTGAATAGTGTAGTGTATACTACATTATACACTACACTACAATAATCCACGAATATACGAAACTATACACTACTATACACTACACTACTATACACTACACTATACACTACGCAAGCTCACTAACCCACCGTGTTTCTCACAGGACTCTCCACAGGAAGGACATCGCTCGTGGCTGCTATTGTAAGAGGCACGGCAACGACATGAGCTCAGAACAGAGCAAAGGTGAACTACAAACTACAACTACAGTCTATGTCTAGTGTTGAGTCTTTGGGTGGTGTTGAGTCTATTGGCAGTGTTGAGTCTATGGGTGGTGTTGAGTCTATGGGCAGTGTTGAGTCAATGGGCAGTGTTGAGTCTATGGGCAGTGTTGAGTCTATGGGTTGTGTTGATTCTATGGGTATCAGTATTGAGTCTATGGGCAGTGTTGAGTCTTTGGGCAGTGTTGGGTCTATGGGAAGCAGTGCTGAGTTTATGGTAGCAGTGCTGAGTCTGTGATATTTTGTGAGTCTATGGGCAGATATATATAAATATTGACCCTGTCATCGCCATTTTTCTTGGTGGTGGTGTGTGTGTGTGTTTTCTTTGACAGATCAGTCAAAGCCAGATGAACTCACCTGCCAGATTTGTGAGTGTTTATTTACCAATCCAATGAGGCTGCCGTGCTGCCACAGCTTCTGCGAGGTCTGCATCGAGGTCCACTGGGAGTTGGAATCGACGCAGACGGAATTCCTCTGCCCACAAGCTAAGTGTGAGCAGCGATGGAAGAGCAAACCCACGCTGAGGAAGGATACGACACTGGAGACTCCGGCGGAGCCAGCGAGGGAGAAGCTCGTGTCTGAGAAACTTGATGGAAAACAATGGGCAGCAAATGAAGGAGGAGCAACGGATGAGGGAAAAGCATCCTCACCACAATCGTCCCCACCCACGCAGGGCGGTAGTGAGGAATGGGTGAGTGGTCACAACTTCCTCCTGGTACGTGGGAGGTCAGGGGTTCGATTCCGACCGTGACGATGCCCGTGGTGCGTTTGGAGTCTGCATCTCTCTTTTCTGTCCCCGGATTGATTTTTCTTCGGGTACTCCGGTTTTTCCCTCCACCACCCATCCTTCCAGCGCCTCACAGCTCTCAGAACCTCCGAGCGAAAGCTGTTGTAAGCCTCCTCATTCTCTGACGTGGCATGCTGTAGATGGTGTGAGTGGGCCTGTCGCTTTTTCTCATCCAGCCGGAACACCTCCTCCATCAGCCATGGTGTCTGGAGAAGTTTTGGACCGTGTACCTAAAGCAGCCATTGCAGCTGCATGAGCCAACAGTCCTAAACGTCGCCCATTTCCTCTCGGCATCAGGATGAGTGGGGGACGATTTCAACCCCAGCTGCAAGCGATAATTAAATTCTCGCTTCCAACTTTCATCAGCTAGCTGAGACCAGGCCGCTCTCGGTTTGCATGGGGTCCTGGGTGTACTCCCACCACCAGAGTGGAAGAATGGCAAGTGCATCATATAGATGACAAGTCGATGGTCAGTGGGCAGATTAGCTCAACGATAGGTCCTGGTGTCAACATTATAGCATGTATCCATGATGCTCGTTGGTCCTTTCGGTAAAGTTACATAGGTAGAAATAAAATAAAATAAATCACGACGTTTCGATCGCAACACGAGCGATCTTCATCAGGTGGGACAACCACAGCAAGAAAATGCTGAAGTCGGCGGGAGAGCTGTCGTGGCAAGAGGTTATAAAGGTCAGAGAGGGGGGAGAAGGCAAGGGGGGAGAGAGGGGGGTGGGTAGGGGGAGGGGTGGCTGCGTGAGTGCTAGGGGAAGAGGACGTGAGGCTGGGGGGGGGGGGGAAGTGGGCGGGGCTAGAAGTGGGAAGGGAGTGGGCGGGGCTAGAAGTGGGAGAGTGGTGTAACAACAAACAGAGGACGTGAAGCTGGTGGTAATTAAATTGAATGTAGAGGGATAACCAGCCCCTCGCACCCATCTGGATCCCCTATTTGGCCTCTGGTGTCTGCAAGAGCCATGAAGGGGTACAGCCGATTTTGGAATTGGCCTTCCCTCCACATGCCATTGCTTACATCCGCCACAGGGGGACCTTCCGGCACCACCGAGGAGGTCTGTGGTGTTTTTCCTGGACATAGACGCACATTCATAGACTCACGCACCATGCATAGTGGATGAATACATTTCGAAGGGTACTCTGAAAAGGGTGACTACTTTATGTGATTGGTTGTCTTCATGCCTCTGTCATATTTCAATTAACTTGCTTACCCATCTACCCTTCACCTTTTGTCGTCGTCTTCGTCGTCATTTACCGCTAACAGTCGCGAGCGCGCAGAGAACTCGCGGAGATATTTCCCGAATGGAAGACGAAGAGGATTGAGGTCTTGAAGATGCTCGCCGGCATGATCGTTCAGCTGAAGAAGAGGAAGCGAGACGGCAACATCTCCAAAGCGACCGGCGCTTCCGCGGGCATCATCGGCGGTGCCATGGTCATCGCCGGCTTTGCCCTCGCCCCGGTGACCGCCGGCTTATCCCTGGGCCTCAGCATCGCCGGCACGGCCACGGGGGTTGCCGGGGGCATCACGGCCGCGGGGGCTTCGATCGCCGTGCTGGTGATGAACAAAGCCTCGACCAAAGAGGCGACAGAAAATATCGAGAAGGATAAAATTGCCGGCGCGAGGCTCGCCGAAGTGGTGCGGTCGGTTTACTCGGCGGCCAGCGAGCTCGACGTTGTCACCATGGGCACGCTGGTGTCCGAGAGGGTGACCGCCAAAGGAGGCGAAGGTGGCACAGCCCACCCGGGCATCGTAGAGACAGCCACGGTCACCGTGGGTGGAATAATGGTGGCACGCAGCGCAAAGAATGCGGCGGTGGACATCGTCAAAAACTCAAAGGCGTTGGTGAAAGTGGCCGGGGCGGGCGCCGCCAACGCGGCCGACGATGTTGGATTTGCGGTGGCTAAGGGAGTGGCGACAGGCGGCATGCGGATGGCCGCGGTTGCTTTAAGCTCCCTGTTCCTGGTCGTGGACGTCGCGAACCTGATCCGGGCCGGGGTCAATTTGCACAAGAAAAACCCGTCAAAGATAGAAGCGCACTGGCAAGGGACGTACGACATTTTGAAGTTGCACCTGGTCGGAATGGCGAAGATCAACGATTACGTCGAGAGAATTAAGAAATAAATGATGGGTATCCACCCCCTCGATACGTACAGCAAGGTCTTGAGTACGCTGGGGGCTCAGCGTACGCGGTTCCCTCTCGTACCACGACCGACCACCCCAGATTTGTACTTACACTTGTACCCGTATCACACGCACAAGACACGAGTCCACCCAGCTATAGCATCTTTCCTATTGTTCATATACAGCACAGTGCACTCGTATAGTAATGTGGTACTATAGTAACATAGTAGTATAGAGATATTGTAGTAAAGTAATACAATCGTAGAGTAAAACAGTAGTATAGTAATATAGTAGCATTTAGTAGTATAGTGATATAGTAATATTTATTAATATAGTAGCATATAGTAATATAGTAGTATAGTATTATATTGTAATATAGTAGTATATAGTTACATAGTATTATATAGTAATGTAGTAGTATATAGTAATATATTGTATATATAGTCTACAGTAGTATATAAAAGTGTACACAAAGTTTATCTACTCTCGTGTAGGTGAACCCCAAATTACGCAAATTTGTGTTTATGAGGGGACACACAGAACCTGACCCCCACCACGGACACTTACATTACTGTATAGACACACACACATATACACTCTGTGACATTACTGTATATATAGTCAGACATTACTGTGTGTATATAGTGAGACCTCACTGTATACATAGACGGTGAGACTTCACTATATAGACACGAATTGGCTGCATTCTTCAGGAACCGCGTGTAAAGAGGCACACTTAGCAAACCGTGAATTTGCTTTTTCCCCATTGATTTAGAACGAGACAATCAGGGCTGTGACGTGAGACCATTGTGTAGCTGATTTCCCCGAGCTGTCAATGCCCTGAGACGTGTGGCATGGTCCTTGTACTGGTCGCCTTTTGGCATCGCTCTCTGGTCTAACACTGCTGGTGGTGAGACTAGGCCCTAAATAAGTCTGCTGCCTTTGGTGTAGGCCAATCAGTTACAGAGACAATGCCTTGTAACATTGTAGTTACATTATTATGAAAGTCAATGTATACATAAGTGACAATATATTTTACTGGTCTTCTGACACTGGTAGTGAGACACTGGTAGTGAGACTAGGCCCTAAAGAAGCCAGCTGTCTCTGGTGTAGGCCATCAGTTACCAAGACAATGCCATGTAACATTGTAGTTACATTATTGATAAAGACAATTTATACATAAGGAATAGTAAACCTACTATAATCACCCAGGAATGTCTGTCGTTCACGCTCGTGACGTCACTCCACATCGACTAGCCCCCCTCATTAATATTAATGAACAGGTTACGTCCTCCATATGCCCCCCCCCCCTCATTCATAATCATCAGCAGGTGACATCACTCCACATCGAACAGGCCCCCTCATTAGTAATCATTATAAGGTGATATCCTCCAAACGAACACCCCTGCCGCCCCAGTAATAATAATTAGCGGCTGACGTCACTCCACATGGGGGGCGAGGCGCCTCCTCCCCCCTCCTCGGCGTCGACTTACAACCCTCACTACAAAGGCAGAACCCTCACGTCACGTGATCTCCGTAACGCAGTTGAGACATCAAAGTAAAAAGGACGTCATGATGAACAAGGCATTACAACCTTAAAATGAAATAGGTCCGTGTCACCGCGCCCTTACAAATTACACTCGCATTGATGCAATGAATATATCACGTCGCGGTCTGCTTTTCGCTTGCAAGTTTCAGATTTACTGCAATACACCCGTCCTTGGATGGGCAAAAGGCTCGTTGTGTTATCCTGGTCTACTGACACTGCTAGTGACACGAGGAACGAATGAAGGCTGCTGTCTCTGATGTAGACCTATCAGTTGCGCGTGTACACCCACCCTACACACACGTGTACACATAAACACGTGCACACACCTACACACGTGTATACACACACACACCCACTCACGTGTACACACCCACACCACATGTATACACACATCTACTTACAAGTGTACACGCACGTGTACACACACCACACGTGTACACACATCACACGTGTACACACACACACAAGTGCACACGCATACTTTTCTATACGTCTGTGTGCGTGGTAACTTTAATGTTGCTTATACCTTTAATTTTTGTAACCATTTCTTGATTATTGGTTCCTGGTTTAGATTTTGAGCTCATGGGTTTCATGTTGACGTTACTCGTACAATTTCTAATCACATTCCTCGATTGCTTTAATTCATTCTTTTTATCCGACGGATTTAATTCGCTGTACTCAGTAACAACAATGATCATCGCCTTGCATACGATGTAACCCTGAACGTGATTATGCAAGGATAATTATAGTGTTCCGCACAGCGTTGTGAGATGCAATGAGCATGGATGAAGATCAAATTACAACTGAAAGTGCCATGGGTTGACCGACTGAGATGACGTTCAGATGCAGCACTTATGCCCCCTACTGTGCCAACTTGCTGCAATTTATCTGCCCGGCACACCGTTCATTGTTGTGAGCGTCGCTCCTCTGCCCTCTACTGTTACTGGAGGGCAACTCCCTCTAACTGCCCAGGAGCAGCGTCCTTCACGAGCCTCCTCCACAGAGCCCAATCTTGACACCGCTGGTACCAGTCATCGGCAAGTCCACTCAGCTCCACATCCTCCTCTACCACATCACTCCATCTCTTCTCTAGCCCGTGCCACGCCCATTTAGCCCTCTCGATCCGGTCGAACACAAGCTGCTTAGGTATGCGGTGACTGGGCATGTGAGCTACATGACCCAGCGAACACAGCCTTGCCTGCCGGAATAGCTCACCAATGGGACTTTGTCCAGATCTTTCAAGGATTTGTGACCTCCTCACACAATCCAGCCCGCAGGTTAAATCCAGCATGGATCGTAAGCAGGGCCAGCCTGAATGTTTCTAACTAGTGAGGATGTTCCATTAGGGGGGGTCCACGTTTTGGAAGCGTAGAGAAGGGAGGGAATGACCGTGGCCGAGAAGACCAGAAGCTTTCAGATGTAGTTAACATTTTACTACGGGCACTCAACGTTTGGCCAATATTATGACCTCTCAGCTGTGACATTCCATGTGAAAAGTACGCACACTGCTTATCGCGAATACTAATCGTTGTTTATTAATTAATAAAAGCCTCTGTCCAATCACCTCGTCCATTTGACGGGCTGCCTGACCTCTTGCTGTGACATTTGTTGCTTTATAAACGTATTACGTAGTGTAGAAGTACACACATTTCCAATGGATGCAATTGGGAACACCAGCCATTTAACACGTAGGCTGTCGCCACCAATATAATCCATTAAATAGTTGTAATTGTTGTGGATTTGTTCTCCAACACACAACTGGTGTAGTGATGTACGAGTATACAACACTATACACGACACAGTGCACTACACTATACTCTACTATACACTACACTATACACTACACTATACACTACACTATATTATACACTACTATACTCTACTATACACAACACTACTATACACTACACTATACACTACACTATACTTACTATACACTATACTACTACACTCTTAAATTTAGCTCTTCTGTACCTGATGATGATTGCTGGTTTTGCAATCGAAACGTCGTATGCTATTATGTATTTTTTTGTTTAATTATTTCTACGTGACTTTACCGAAAAAACCAAAGAGTAATTCCTGCAGTCACGAAAGCACCTAATCAAGTTTTTACACTACTATACTCTACTATACACTACACTACTATACACTACACTATACACTACACTATACTCTACTATACACTACTATACACTACACTATACACTACACTATAAACTACACTATACTCTACTATACACTATGTTATACACTACACTATACTCTACACTACTATACTCTACTATACACTACACTATACACTACACTATACACTAGACTACTATACGCTAGTGCTGTACTAGTGGCAACACGTTTTATTATAACACCCAACAGGGTAACTGCATAACACACTCTTAGTTAACCAGACCCCAACAGGGTAACTACATAACACACTCCTAGTTAACTAGACCCCAACAGGGTAACTACATAACACACTCCTAGTTAACTAGACCCCAACAGGGTAACTACATAACACACTCTTAGTTAACTAGACCCCAACAGGGTAACTACATAACACACTCCTAGCTAACTAGACCCAAACATGGTAACTACACAACACACTCCTAGTTAACTAGACCCCAACAGGGTAACTACATAACACACTCTTAGTTAACTAGACCCCAACAGGGTAACTACATAACACACTCCTAGTTAACTAGACCCCAACAGGGTAACTACATAACACACTCCTAGTTAACTAGACCCCAACAGGGTAACTACACAACACACTTCTAGTTAACTAGACCCCAACAGGGTAACTACACAACACACTTCTAGTTAACTAGACCCCAACAGGGTAACTACACAACACACTCCTAGCTAACTAGACCCCAACAGGGTAACTACATAACACACTCCTAGTTAACAAGACCCCAACAGGGTAACTACACAACACACTCCTAGTTAACTAGACCCCAACAGGGTAACTACACAACACACTCCTAGTTAACAAAACCCCAACATGGTAACTACACAACACACTCCTAGTTAACAAGACCCCAACAGGGTAACTACACAACACACTCCTAGTTAACAAAACCCCAACATGGTAACTACACAACACACTCCTAGTTAACTAGACCCCAACAGGGTAACTACACAACACACTCCTAGTTAACAAAACCCCAACATGGTAACTACACAACACACTCCTAGTTAACAAGACCCCAACAGGGTAACTACACAACACACTCCTAGTTAACAAAACCCCAACATGGTAACTACACAACACACTCCTAGTTAACTAGAACCCAACAGGGTAACTACACAACACACTCCTAGTTAACAAAACCCCAACATGGTAACTACACAACACACTCCTAGTTAACAAGACCCCAACAGGGTAACTTCACAACACACTCCTAGTTAACTAGACCCCAACAGGGTAACTACACAACACACTCCTAGTTAACAAGACCCCAACAGGGTAACTACACAACACACTCCTAGCTAACTAGACCCCAACAGGGTAACTACACAACACACTCCTAGTTAACTAGACCCAAACAGGGTAACTACACAACACACTCCTAGTTAACTAGACCCCAACAGGGTAACTACATAACACACTCCTAGTTAACTAGACCCCAACAGGGTAACTACACAACACACTCCTAGTTAACAAGACCCCAACAGGGTAACTACACAACACACTCCTAGTTAACAAGACCCCAACAGGGTAACTACACAACACACTCCTAGTTAACAAGACCCCAACAGGGTAACTACACAACACACTCCTAGTTAACAAGACCCCAACAGGGTAACTACACAACACACTCCTAGTTAACAAGACCCCAACAGGGTAACTACACAACACAGTCCTAGTTAACAAGACCCCAACAGGGTAACTACACAACACACTCCTAGCTAACTAGACCCCAACAGGGTAACTACACAACACACTCCTAGTTAACTAGACCCAAACAGGGTAACTACACAACACACTCCTAGTTAACTAGACCCCAACAGGGTAACTACATAACACACTCCTAGTTAACTAGACCCCAACAGGGTAACTACACAACACACTCCTAGTTAACAAGACCCCAACAGGGTAACTACACAACACACTCCTAGTTAACAAGACCCCAACAGGGTAACTACACAACACACTCCTAGTTAACAAGACCCCAACAGGGTAACTACACAACACACTCCTAGTTAACAAGACCCCAACAGGGTAACTACACAACACACTCCTAGTTAACAAGACCCCAACAGGGTAACTACATAACACACTCCTAGTTAACTAGACCCCAACAGGGTAACTACACAACACACTCCTAGTTAACTAGACCCCAACAGGGTAACTACACAACACACTCCTAGCTAACTAGACCCAAACAGGGTAACTACACAACACACTCCTAGCTAACTAGACCCAAACAGGGTAACTACACAACACACTCCTAGTTAACAAAACCCCAACAGGGTAACTACACAACACACTCCTAGTTAACTACACCCCAACATGGTAACTACACAACACACTCCTAGTTAACAAGACCCCAACAGGGTAACTACACAACACACTCCTAGCTAACTAGACCCAAACGGCGCAGCTACATAACCGGGTCAGGTCAGGAACGTGCTGCTTGACCCACGATGCCGAACGTGACGGCCGAAGATCGAAGATCGAAGAGACGGTAGCCTGGCGGGGTTCATTCCAAGAGACAGCCGCGATGTCTCCCGGGGACCTCTCCTTCATCCTCCCTCCTTCTGGAACTTCCCAGAAGGTCTCCGTGCGAGCTTGAAGAGTCCCTTGAGCCCCCCTCCCTCCCTTTTGCCCCCCCTCGCTACCCTGTGACAGTCACGTGACCTCTCGGGGTCACCCAGCCTGTCACGCCCTCACGTGCCTCTCTCAAGACCGTTCCACGAGCCGTGCCCTCTAGGGCCACGCTTCCACGCCACAGCTGCTCCGGTGCCAGAGAGAGGCTTGAGGCTCACAATTCCACCTTGATGGCGGTAGCCGGCCCCAAACCACCAGAGTGACTTCATTTACGTCACTACCCTGGTAACAAATTGGCGTGGTCTGTTTACGTGACACTAAACCTTACTGATTGGTTGTGTCGGGTGGTAGCGGGTTTAACGACACAACATTTATACATTGACACGATTTGACCCACAACAAACCTCTATTGTGAATAATAACCATGTCAGACGTGAGTATCATCTACATCGGCATCATCGTTGTGTGCCACTGCAGCGCAAAGACTCAGTTCACTGCAAGGGGTGGGTGTACACGTGTGTGTGGGTGTACACGTGTGTGTGGGTGGATGTACACGTGTGTGGGTGCGTGTACACGTGTGTGTGGGTGGGTGTACATGTGTGTGTGTACACGTTGGCACAGTAGGGAGCACAGGTGGTGCATCGGCCAGTCGTCTCAGTCAGGCGACCAGTGGCACCTGCTGGGTCTGCTACGTGAAATCCTGGTGCACCTAGCCTGGCACAGTAGGGGGTTACAGCTGGCGGTGCATCTACCGCTCATCTCAGTCGATACAACCCATGGCACCTGCTTGGTCTGCCCCGTGACCTCCTGCAAGCGGGCGTTCGACACTTCACGTGGCCTCAACGTGCACCTAGCCTGGCACAAGCGTCGTGGTGACGTCACCGCCACTTGGTAGCGAATGGCGGTTGTTGTGTGTGGGTGTACACGTATGTGTGTATAGGTCTACACGTGTGTGTGTAGGTCTACACGTGTGTGTGTGTGAACACGTGTGTGTGTGTACACGTGTGTGTGTACACGTGTGTGTAGGTCTACACGTGTGTGTGTGTACACGTGTGTGTGTGTACACGTGTGTGTAGGTCTACACGTGTGTGTGTGTACACGTGTGTGTGTGTACACGTGTGTGTACACGTGTGTGTGTGTGTACACGTGTGTGTGTGTGTGTAGGTCTACACGTGTGTGTGTGTGTGTAGGTCTACACGTGTGTGTGTGTGTGTAGGTCTACACGTGTGTGTGTAGGTCTACACGTGTGTGTGTGTGTGTAGGTCTACACGTGTGTGTGTGTAGGTCTACACGTATGTGTGTGTAGGTCTACACGTGTGTGTGTGTAGGTCTACACGTGTGTGTGTGTAGGTCTACACGTGTGTGTGTGTGTAGGTCTACACGTGTGTGTGTGTGTAGGTCTACACGTGTGTGTGTGTAGGTCTACACGTTTGTGTGTGTAGGTCTACACGTGTGTGTGTAGGTCTACACATGTGTGTGTGTGTAGGTCTACACGTGTGTGTGTGTGTAGGTCTACACGTGTGTGTGTGTGTAGGTCTACACGTGTGTGTGTGTAGGTCTACACGTGTGTGTGTAGGTCTACACATGTGTGTGTGTAGGTCTACACGTGTGTGTGTGTAGGTCTACACGTGTGTGTAGGTCTACACGTGTGTGTGTGTAGGTCTACACGTGTGTGTGTGTAGGTCTACACGTGTGTGTGTAGGTCTACACGTGTGTGTGTAGGTCTACACGTGTGTGTCGTTCACGGTGCTGATGCACAAACTCGTGCCGGACTTCAGCTCTTGGTTGCAGTTGGGAGAACACCCCAGCTGCACGGATCAAAGTCAAACACCTTGATCCACTGGATTCTGCTCAAGGCCTGTCAAGTTTGCCAGGTCCGAAGTGTCCATATCGAGGTTTAGACAACGATCGGGCAGTAAAACCGCTCCGTCTCAAAACAATTTTCTGTCTCCGCTCTGCAAGCAGCGACTCGCCGTGGTCACCGGAGCCCCTCCGGGGAGGCGTCTTTAGCGACGCAGACCGCTCCCCAACATCTCTAAGTCGCGACCATGTGACGACCGCACGCGTCACAGGTGACACGTGATGCCCTCGTGCCCCACCCCCCTCGTTTCCTCCTTGGCAACCGCTGGCCCCATTTCACCCAGGCTGTTCTTCATTTTGATCATCCCGATCCTCTCGCCTTCGGAACATCTTTTTCTCGTAGGAGTATGGAGGGCGGGCGGTAAAGCAGTCGTCATCAACGAGTTCCTGGTAGTAGCTCTCAGGCAATGTTTCATTTAGCCCCTTGATCCACTTGGAACCTTTTGGCTTTTCTCTAACTCCCAGAATTATATATCCGTCTCCCAGACACGGAGTGTTCCAAAAGCTGACTGCATCCTTCATAAAGTCCTCACTTTCATCCCTTGCGTAATATTCTTCTCTATACTTGATGGAATTTGTCCTCGACTGTGTTAGCAAGTTGCTTCGAAGTACATTCTCCGAGTCGGAGGGTGCTGGGGGATAAAATTTAATCGATTATCACGTGCAACGTTTTTATTATTTTGAATATAATCAATTGTCTGCGATTGCCCTGCGTTATGCGAATTTGGATTGCGAATTTCAAGAGAGGCGCAGCAGCTCATCGCCCCCCGTTATTCTGAGCCTTCAGCTCCTGCGGTGTTTGGCTACAACTTGCTTCACGCACTCACGGGTGGTGATACCTCGTTTATTACTAAAAAATCCCTATGATCCGATCGAAATTAGGGATTTCGATTGGATCATTGGGGGGGGGCGCATTTGGCCACCCCCCCCCACTAGTTCCACCACTGCCTGGGCCCAACCTGAACGTGAAATCGTCGTCGTTGCTCAGTATCTACGTCAGCGACACGTACAAAGTGTAAAGATTTGGAGAAGAAGATTTGGAGAAGATCGACGAGGTTCGATTTGGCCTCGTTGGAGACAACGGAGGAGAGAACCCGCCACCCCCTCCCCCATCATTGTGCAAGAGCGCACAAGTGTGGTCACCACATCTACGCCTCTAGATAAGGAAGGAAGCAGTTGGCTGTCGCCTGATGACTCGCGAAACGTCGCACCCAGATTGTAAATTTTATGGCTTGGCTCGCCAACACACCGGTGTGCTGTACTCGTATACTACACTATACACTACACTATACACTACACTACACACTACATTATACACTACACTATACACTACACTATACACTACACTACTATACACTACACTACTATACACTACACTACTATACACTACACTATACACTACACTATACACTACACTACACACTACATTATACACTACACTATACACTACACTATACACTACACTACTATACACTACACTATACACTACACTACTATACACTACACTACTATACACTACACTATACACTACACTATACACTACACTATACACTACACTATACACTACCATACACTACACTACTATATACTACAATGTACACTGCACTACTATACACTACACTATAGACTACACTATACACTACACTATATACAACACTACTATACACTACACACTACTATACACTACTATACACTACTATACACTACACTATACACTACACTACTATACACTACACTACTACACACTACACTGCTATACACTACACTATACACTACACCACTATACACTACACTACTATACACTACACTACTATACTACTATACACTACACTATACACTACACCACTATACACTACACTATACATTACACTATGCACTACACTATACTACTATACACTACACTATACATTACACTATACACTACACTATACACTGCACTACGATACACTACACTGTACACTACACTATACACTACACTACTATACACTACACTATACACTACACTATACACTACTATACAGTACACTACACTATACACTACACACTAGTGCTGTACTAGTGACCAATTGGCACGTTCTGTTTACGTGACAACAATTACTAGTTGGCTGTGTCGGGTAGTGGCGGGTTTAAACGACACATTTATACATTTTCGCGATCAAACCACTAAAAAAAAACCTCTACAATGGATGATATTGGTCGCGAAAGCCTGCTACTTGAAACAACGCGACTGGAAAATCGCAAAGGCTGCGATTTGTTTGCGATTTGGAAAGTCCCATTACTTTCTGTTTTATTATTATAACTTTATTTATTTAACGTAACAATTGTTCCATGTTTGATTGTTCTATTTCGATTAAAACATTTTTTTATAAATACACGTTGGAAGCAATTCACGTATTTTAAGTTCTCATCCTTGCATTAGAATATATAGAGCGGTTCACATTTTGATGGTACCATGTGGTAATACCCCATCACACATGTTAAATCAAATCTCAATATGTCACAAATATCGCAATGAGATATTTTCCACGAATCGTTCAGCCCTAGCGTGAACCCTCCTCCACACCGAACACATAGCAAGTCGGTGAGGTCAGTCGCGTGGATCAGATCGGTTGATGTGTGGGAGAGGGAGGGAGGATAAACTCAGCACGAGATAATATCAGTGGTTTCCCCGTGGCGCTTGGAGGGGTAACCAGCCACTCGCGCACACCAACCCAGCTGCATACACACACACACCACTCACACACACACCCCACTCACACACACCCCACTCACACATACCCCCCACACACACACACACCACTCACACACACACCCCACTCACACACACACCCTACTCACACACACCCCACACACACACCACTCACACACACACCCCACTCACACACACCCCACTCACACATACCCCACACACACACCACTCACACACACACCCCACTCACACACACCCCACTCACACACACCCCACACACACACCATTCACACACACCCCACACACACACCACTCACACACAAACCCCACTCACACACACCCCACTCACACACCCCACTCACACACAGACCCCACTCACACACACCCCACTCACACACACCCCACACACACACCACTCACACACACACCACTCACACACACACCCCACTCACACACACACCCCACTCACACACACCCCACACACACACCACTCACACACACACTCCACTCACACACACCCCACTCACACACACCCCACACACACACCCCACACACACACCCCACACACACACCCCACACATACACACCCCACACATACACACCCCACTCACACACACACCACTCACACACACCCCACACACACACACACCACTCACACACACACCCCACTCACACACACCCCACTCACACACCCCACACACACACACCACTCACACACACACCCCACTCACACACACCCCACACACACACACCACTCACACACACACCACTCACACACCCCACACACACCACTCACACACACCCCACTCACACACCCCACACACACACACCACTCACACACACACCCCACTCACACCACCGCACACACACACCACCACACACACACACCCCACTCACACCACCCCACCCGCTCATAGCCTGGTCCACTTGCACACACACATAGCCGGCTCCACTTACACACACACAGCCTGCACCAGTGGATGGGTGAGTGAGTGGTTGGTGGGTTTCAGTTTTCAGTTTCATTCATTAGGATTTACCCTCTGAGCCATTCGGCTCTTGATTTGGGTTCAACCGCAACAAACAATAAAATTACAAGATACACCTAAAATGCATTGTACACAAATCTAAACATCACCACGTAAACAATAAAATTACAAGATACACCTACAATTGATTGTACACAAATCTAAACATCACCACGTAAACAATAAAATTACAAGATACACCTAAAATTCATCGTACACAAATCTAAACATCACCACGTAAACAATAAAATTACAAGATACACCTACAATTCATTGTACACCAATCTAAACGTCACCACGTAAACAATAAAATCCTACAGAAAAAGCACAACCCGTCCATGCTGCGTACAAAAAGTGCAAAAAATTCCGTTTCGATTTTTGATCCCAATAACAATTACAATACAATAAAGATCTAAATTTTAAGTATAAATGTATGCTAAATAAATAAATAAAAAATCCGCCCAAACCAAACCCCTCCAAAACTTACTAAAACAACGCTATATAAACAACGTAACAGCTTTCCCAACAAATGTGATTAAAAGTTTACGATAACGACATACAACACACATCATTAAACCTAGCGTACAACACACATCACTAAACCTAGCACCCTTCGCTAGCTGCATAAGTCAATCCATAACAGCCGGATTAACAAGAGCAGTAGCAGCGCACTATAATCAAAATACATAATAAGTTCATACGTCGGTAATCTATAGCTATATTTTTAATTTCAGGCCACAGGATAGCAGTGGCAGCTATGGTTGTACGACTCCTCGAGAGCATTTTTGAGTGATTGTCTTGTTGGTAACGATCCAAGCTGGAGTGAGTAGGAAAGTTGGTCAGTGAGTGGGTGGGTGATTGGGTGCACGCTTTCCACGTCATAACGTGATAGTGATGGCGTTTCATAATAATGTAGCAGTTGTATGGCTGTAAATGGAATGCCGATTAATAATTATGCATTGCTTGCCGGGTTTTGTGCAGTCATGTCAATGTTTGTGGTTGCTTGAAAATATATATTTAGAACAAAGTAATAATCTGTTGGTCCCATCGGAGGGCCGATCAATGTCCATGCGAATAACGTTCACTTTGCCTCTGGCGTTCTGGGTGTTACAGACTGCCATTGCGGACTCGACATGGAGACTTCAGCAAAGCAAACAGATGGGCAGCCATCACAGGTAACTACAGGTCTTTGTTTGTATTCTCTCCGTATATTTATATAATCATGTTATCCATCATAGGTAACTACAGGTTTTTTTGTGTTATCTCTACGTATATTTGTATAATGATGTTATCCATCATAGAGGCTGGTTGTTGTGATTCCTTGCGAAACGCCATGGTTACTCGAATGTGTTTTGTGGGTTTACCCTCCAACACACAACAACTGGTTAGTGCTAAACTAGTAACGAATTGGCACCACGTTTTGTTTCTGTGACAAACCCCTCACCGATTGGCTGTGGCGGCTGGTGGTAATGGTGGGTTAATCAACACATTTATATTTACGTGATTTATCCCAAAAATACCCTCTTATGGATAATATTGGTTGCAAAAGCCCTGCTACTACTACGATTTATTACACTGAATTTTATGTTAATTGACCGTTCAATACGTTTGCATTTTTTAGGTAAGTGGAAATATTGTCAAGAAAGAGGACGTGTACATGGAAGACGTCACCATAGTTCTACCGATTGTAAAGAATGGTGTGAGTGGCCTTGGTGAGCTCTGGAATTGTCATAGCTCTGAAACAATTCATCAAAACCTGTTCAAGAAACAACTCGAAAGTGAACACCTGATTTCCCACCCACTCAAGAAGCTTGAGTACAGCTTAACACACATCAAGGCAACCGAAGACCAAATCAGAATGTTCAAAGCCCATGGCTCCATGGGCCTGGAGCTGCTATATGGGCTCATTAAAGTTGAAGGATTGGCAGACTATAGCAATAAATCTGTGAGAAGCGTGAATGAAGAAAAAATAATCTGTCAGTACAATTTGGAAAACTTTTCAATCTCCTTGCTTCCAATAGCTAAAACGGAAATCGATGATTACGTACACAGCCAGCTGATGAAAGGACGCATCAAAGCAACACACGTGGCATATGGGGTGATCTTGGGTGCAGAAGTGAACGCGCACGTGCTGGTCACGCGGAATGAGACGAAAACGAGCGATAGCATCAGCATCAGCGGCAGTGCGGTTGGGAAACTCGGTTTTGGCAAAGTAACGCCCTCTCTGAAAGCTCAGCTCGAGTGGTTGGACACGAGCGAGGCAAATGACTACCGCACGCAGATCGACATTCACTCCAAGCCGCCAATGAAGCGGCAACCGTCCACGGTCAAGGAGATGTTTGAATTGGTGGAAAATATCGACGTGTCTGTTGCCAATGAGCAACATTACAAGTTCGGTGACGCGAACATCACGGGAGTGCCGATTCGCTGGGTGCTTGTACCCATTGCTCAGTTCCTGGACATTGCCGTGGAGAAGCTCTACTTGCAGATCAGCGAGACTTTACTCTGCGACTTCAGAGCCATGCTCATCTCCCTGCAGGATTCTCGTCAGCCCGAATGCATTAAGAGACGAGTGCTTGAGAAAGAGCATCGTCTGCAGCGTGCCCTCTCGGACTCCAGCTCCCCACTCTCTCAAGACATTTCACAATACGAGAAGATACTAAACAAAAATGTTGAATCAATATTTATTTGTGCCTGTAAGGCTTTGAGAAACTATAAGCGGGCGGTAATCACATCCAGTGAGCTTCACAAGATCATAGAGGAATATGAAATGTCTCACTTCAGCGCAGTTGACATATCCGCAAAGGTGGGCAAATTCGTGATGGATGGAAAACACGAACTTGACGGAATCCATGAGAAAGATGGAACTCAAATGGAGGCTGAAATCTGCATCTTTACCAACCGTGCATTTTTGAACGAATGGATGAACACAGAGTCAAACATTAAAATATTATTGCAGACAAAGGGTGGCCCTGCCAGTGGAGTGTTCCATCGCCTCTTTAAAATCAGTCATGCACTGAAAGAGCATAACATCGATGTGGGAATTGCACTGCCTTCCATCTCTGACAACTTCTCTCTGATAATTAAGGCGAGAGAACACCAAATCAGTTATCAGGCGGCTGATATTCCACTCATCCTTGGGATTGTCAGTGCCAATGGAAAGTGGGTGGTGGGTAGGCTGGACATTGCCAATCAGCACGAAGCGCCCTTATTGTTTGTCCTTCGTGACAAGAAAGTGAAAGCCATATGTCTAGACCATCTGGACATTATGATTCTTGTTGATCTCTTCAACAAAGCGGCAACCTGTGAACACAATGAGCCCGATTTGTCCGTCCTGTCGCCAGAGTCCCTGAAGTGTTCTATCTATCACAACAGAGCCACTTACGCAGTGAAGGCCATGGAACTCATGGATCAAGCAAATCATTCTGAGGACAATTATAGTAACATAAGGATGCAGTCGTTTGAGGATAATGTCGATGAGAAGTTTACCGATGCACTGCACATTGTACGCAGTTGTCTTTCCCGAGTAGATATGGATGTTATTGCAATGGTTACACATTTTGCCATAAGGGATAATCCAAAAATGTGCAGTATTCTTGAGAAACACGGATGGAGAAACGTGGATTGCAGTTTTGGCAAGGACCGTCTAGAGTTGCAAGATTGTGAGTTGATCAGTACTGGGCTGCAAGAGTGGTTACGTTCTGAAAACCAAGACGGAATGACTCATGTAAAATCACTGATTTCAATTTTGAAACAGATGTATCAAAATGACACATTGCTTTAATGCTTATGATGTCATAAATATATATGTTGGTCGAATTGATTTCAGTAACCCTCAAGATTCAATCTCGAACAGATCCATTACTCAATGCATAGAGAAACATCAGCTTCACGCACTGATTCAACATCTCTCTAAATTACAGTATAATCGTCACCTGGTCATGCTGCAGCTTGATTTTGACAAACTCAAAGAGGTAAATGAGCCCAAGGCAGTTGTCGGAGTGCTGAACCTGCTGTCAAACCTTGGGCTGGAAGAAAATCAATGGGAAGATCTCTGGACCAATTCTTCATTCAAATACCTCATTAGACGTGTCATCAAGGACTACGACGTGCTTCAAACGATGAACCTCATGGATCACACATTCATTCCAAGCGAATTTCAAGATAAGTTCCCATGCAAAAGTGTGTCTCTAATGAAAAATTACTTGTCAAGTTTGGAAAGTGTTTTGAGCACGTTTCAGAAAATCCTTACACTGAAAGAAATCCCCCAAAATTTCACTGACTTATTTGCGCAATCCATTTCCAATGATGCCACTTTGGAGAAATCACTCAAAGAAGCAAATGCTCTGATATATTGGAAAGAAAGGGATAAAATATTTGGCGAGGTTTGGTCTCTGCAGACATTCAAGGATTCTATGGACAATATTCAGACGTTTAAAAAGGTGAAGGAGTCAGCCGAATTACATAAAATGCAGAGAGATGGTGGTATCGATGTGAAGGTTGATCGTCGACCAACTACCTCCAGTGTGCAAGCTAACAAAGCGGTTGTGCTGGTGCGTGAAGATTGGCACTCAGTGTTTGGCAAATCCTTGCCAATGACCACACCTTGTGAGTACGTGAAAGTGCGTGGAGTTATCAAGCAACCAAATTTTTCCTCTGAAAAAATATCGGGAATCATGAATAAAGCTCTGCCCTATATTATGCAGACATTTAAAATGTGGGGATGCAATATTCTTCGAGCAGATGCGATCTGTAGGTTGTGTCAAAGAGAAACTGCAACCGTCATTGGCCATACCAATAAACGTCCCAATTTTACAGCTAACATTGGTAATGCGCGCAATGCTCGGCAAACACGACAGAAGAACAAAGCTTCCCTGTCTCGACTCGACTGCGTCATTGCTCTGCTCAGCGCTGCTGATTGCACAGTCGTTCAAGAGATGCTGCAGATAATGACCAAGTTTCCAATGGCGCTCCCGCTGGTGATGCCAGATCTGGAACTTGCAGGCAAGTTGAAGGTGATGCTTCCCCTGCTTGCCGGCAACACGATTAAGTGGGAGGCCCAATCTGGCGTCATTGCCGAGAACCACCTGTTCCTCAGCCCTTTCAGACTCATCCTGGCCGTTAGACTTGGCAACGGTTCTTGTGGGAAGAGCACAATCCTCAACCAGCTCATGGCCGTGGAGAACATGTTCTCGTCGTGTAGGGAACCAGGATCAGAGCGAGGGCCACCTCTGACCCTAGCCGGGACGGTGGAGTTCACGTGGCTCACACAGGAGACGTGCAGCGCCAGCCTGTGGGAATCTGTCATGCAGCAGTTTTACTCGCAGGGACAGCAGGAGATTGTGCTCCTTGCGAACCTCCATGGCAATGCCCTCGAGAAACCCAACAACTCTCGAGTTCCTGAAGACGTTCACCTCAGCATACCTGATTTTCATGATGCCAGGAACAAAGAACGTCTTGGCAAAGAGAAGTGAGGAGTTTGGCACACATGCACGTTTTAAAGATACATCATTCTTCCTTCTTGTCGATCCTTCAACGGACTGCGAAGAAGCAGATGAAATCATCATTCAGACATCAACACTGACAAAGGACGCTACTCTGGAGAAGGTGCGCTCCATTATCAGAGAAATTCTAAAAATGCCTTCTCGAAATATTACGCTCAACCGGAAGCTTGAAAGCAACAAAATATGCGACCCACTGACTCTCGCACACGGGATTGAATGTGTCGAATCACAACGAGTGGTAGATTTCGTTCGACAGAAGACGTGTAAAGAAATTAGAAAAGCCATGCATTTTCAAATGAATACAACCGGTCAAAAAACAAATCTGTTTAGATTATCGAGCGACAACGAAATACTCCAGCAGCTGATGAAACATTATGGGGCAGTTTTGAGCCTGCCTCTTTCAGAAAGACTAAAAGCCATGGCCCACCTTGAGAGGGACATCTCACTCCTATCCAATGCCGAATCCTCGTATATTAGACAAAAAGTTGCAACTAAAATTAAGGACTTGCAACGACAAATAGTTCATAAGAATCAAGACAAGAAATTTGTGAATAAAATAAAAATGGATATTGACGATAACTTGAAAGAGCTTGACCATATGTGTCTTGGTTTGGATCATTTCTTTCGTGGGTTGGGTCATATTTATGAGAAAGTACAAGGAGGTGAAAGTAAAAATGAAGACATATTAACATTTCCAAAATTGTATGGAGAGTTGCTCACCCAAGGCCATGCCATTGAACTGCTTAACGGTGACACCAGCAAAATGCCCGGAGCGTGGTTGACAGACATCTTTCAACATATTTCCCGCAACTTCCCAACACTCCGCATATTCGTGATCTCCATACTGGGATTGCAGTCGTCTGGGAAATCCACGCTCCTGAACGCCCTCTTCGCTTGCAAATTCGCCGTCTCCGTTGGCCGCTGCACCCGAGGTCTCTTCATGAGGCTGCTCTTCTTGGAGGAGGAGCTCGTGAAGGAGCTCAAATGCGACGTGATCGTGCTCATCGACACTGAGGGACTTGGGGCACCCGAGAAAATAAACGACGAAAACGCGGAACAAAAGGACCGAATACTCGCAACGTTTGCGATGAGCGTGAGCAACCTCACGCTCATCAATGTCCTCGGGGAGTACATGCAGGATTTGACTAAAATCCTGCAGATCGCGATCGTCGCGATGGCTCAGCTCAAAGAGGTGAAGATGGCACCGGACATTCTCATGGTGCAGCATCTCACGGAGTGGAACTCGGCCATGATGTCATCGGCACAAAACCAGTTCTGTCAAGCGATTGAAAAGGCACTGGAGCTTACGGAGAAGAAGGATTTTGACACGGGCATTGCCGATGTCAGCTGCTTGAAGAACCTGACTGACAGGATCCAGAATGGGAAGCTTCTAAAACAATTCCGCCCGTTCAAGAACGGGGCTCATGCTGGTTCTCCCCCATCTGAGCAGTACCACGAGGACGTGCTGGATCTGTATAAAACGATCCTGGATATTTGTGCAAACTCTGGTGGCTCGGTGCTGTTCTCAGAATGGCACTCGCGTTTACAGAGCTTTTGGAGTTGCATCTCCAAGGATAATTTTGCCGTCAGATTCAAAAACATCAAAGAGATTTACGAATTCATTGACCGTGGCCACCGAATTGCAGCCATGAAAGAGGCTGCTGATGCGGAATTTTTTTTCGCACGCAGAGAAGCTGAAAAAACAAATGCGTACAATGGTGCAGGATTGGAATGCAAAAACTCAACATCTTGCTTACCAAAATGTGTTGAGAATATTCGAAAAAGAATTGAACGTGGTACCTTATGGCTGTAAAGATGGTGCATCAAACACATCCCGATGCAAGGCATGTGAAGATGTCTTTAGTTTACAGGGATATGCAAAAGAAAAACAGTGCGAGCTCAAGATAACAAAAACGGTAAACAGCTACATACACTGCATCCGCCAGTCCACTTTTACGACCCTCACACAGATACTGGACGCCGCCGTGGTGCGTCACGTCTGCTCGAAGTAGTTCTTGGAAGAAATTAAGCGATGCCTAAAAACGGAATTGAAGATACAGCCAGCTGGAGATTTCTCTGACGAGGAACGCAGCATTATTGTCAAGAATATTTTATTGAGTCTCTCCAGGATGGCTACTTCGATGTGCAAGGATTTACCAGATGCTAGAATACTCAGAGGATCTAGAAGATGAATATCAGCAAGCGCCTGCTATACCTGCTCAATACGGTCACAAGAAACCTCTGAAGTCATTTGGAAAAAGTAAAGCAGAAGCAGTACCAGTACAGAAAAATAACTGGTTACGGCCATGGCCACTGAAAACGACTGATAACTGCACAACTGAAAATCACCCTTGGCTGGAGAATGATTTGGACAAATTGCCAAAGCTAATACACAAGCATAAGAAGGCTGAGCATTTTGAAAATGGTATGATTCGTGAACTTAAAAAAACGAGTAGAAACATCTATATGTCATCATGAAGTTAAACAACGCACTCAACTGCCGAGAGATATCAAGTGGGAAGCCCACTTATTCACTCTCCGTAAATTTGGAGAACTCATGTCAGTGTGTCAAGATAAATGGGAAAAACAACACGGCCCAATTGCAATACTGCAACAAAAGAGGGAGGAGTTCAGAGCAATAATAGACATTCAACTTCGAGGTGGATTTTCATCTGCTTCCGAAGGGAGAATCATTGCCAAATATCTCCTGGACGCTATTCGACAGAAATCGATTCAGTCTGGAAATCGCAAAAAGGTAGAAGCCGTGCTGTATTTGCACTGGACAACCAATAGTGAGAAGGTTCGCCTCACCTACTTTGAGCATCTGGCCACCCAGGTCGATAATAAACAAACCGCAGAGGCCCTGCGGTACTTCGCACATCCAAATTCCACGATCGAAAAGTGGTTCTCTGAGAGGGTCGACAGCCACGTCTGTGGCAACACGACCGAGGCGTTTAAGGCGACGAACGCTGCTGAACTGAAGCACGTCGTTCAGGAAATCCAGAACTGTCAGGACATCGCATCAGTGCAGAAATTCACTCGTGATTATCTGACCGATACCGAAGACCTCAAATACAAAAGCTGCTTAGACAAACAAGCTGTATCACAAATGGACATATCTTTACTTCGTGACAGCGTCCTGGAAGTGCTCAATGACGCCGAGGCAAAGGGAGACCCCGACAGCGTGATCTTCGTGGAGCCGTCAACAGACGAGAGGGTCCAAAATCGTCTCGGCTGCACGGCGCGATGCTTCTGGTGTGGAGCTCTGTGCTGGGGGTCACGGGGTCACCACGAGAACGATGACGACACAAAGGCGCACCACAGCTGCCACCAGCCATGTGGCCTTCATGGCATGAAAGACAGAGACACCAAACATTTATTAGCAGTGCCATGCAATTTATTCGAGGATGATTCATGGGTCTATTGGGGAGACAATAGCATGAAGTGGTCCGAGGCAAAGGCCACGGAGTTCAAAACGTGGAAGTTTGACGCTCACTGTAATGATAAATTCGATGCACTCATGCGCTGGTTTTTTCAGGTGTTGAACGAAGAGGCCGCTGCATCGCGGCAACTGCTTCCTGCTACAAAAGAGGAATTGGTAAAATACGAATGCCAAAACCTTGAACATCGTTCTATACTGGCAGCAATTAGGGTGGCGATAAAATAGAATGTAGTTAAAAAACGGACATTCATTCTTAGAAATGCTAGAGCAACCTGCTAATAATTATTGGTGTTTTGGATAATAGGGCAATCATTAGTAATCACCTAGCATATACAATTTATTACAGTTAACGTACACATTCCCATATACAGGATGCTTCAAAATAATGTTAACAGTTAGAAGGAACTATCATGTTCAATGGAAAGATAACGGATAATCATGGACTGTAACACGATAACAAATATAATGTTAATAGCTTCTAAAAGTGAAAGAGTCCCTCACTTGCTTGCCATCGTTGTCAACGCGTGCCTGGAATCTTCTCCAAGAGCCCGGAGGCGCGTTTCTCGTGGTTTGAACATTCTCAGGAGTGTTCACATCGTTGTGAAGCACCCTGTGTGTGTCTGTAGATGTGTGTGTACGTCATGTAGCCCGCATGCCCAGCCACCGCATGCCGAAACAGCTTTTGTTCGGCCGGATCGAGGGGGCTAAACGGGCGCGGCACGGGCTAGAGAAGAGATGGAGTGATGTGGTACAGGAGGACGTGGAGCTGAGTGGACTTGCCGATGACTGGTACCAGCAGTGTCAAGATCGGCCTCTGTGGAGGAGGCTCGTGAAGGACGCTACTGGGCAGTTGGAGGTAGTCGCCCTCCAACAACAACGGAGGGCAGAGGAGCGACGCTCACAACAACGAGCGGAGCGCCGGGTGGCTAAAGCACAGCAGGTTGGCACAGTAGGGGGCACAGGTGGTGCATCAGCCAATCATCTCAGTCAGTCGACCCGTGGCACCTGGGTCTGCCCCGTGACCTCCTGCCAGCGGGCGTTCGACACTCCACGTGGCCTCAAGGTGCACATGTCCTGGCACAAGCGTCGTGGTGACGTCACCGCCACTTCGTGGCGAATGGCGGTTGTTGTTGTGTGTGGATGTGTGTTAGTGTGTGTGTGTAGATCTGATGGTAAGGCCCCACCTCTTTGAGCTTGCCACTAAGAGGTGGGGCCTTACCATCAGCCCCACCAAAACTAAGCACCTGCCAGGGTATTTTGTACCATCGGACACTCCATCCCCACAACTCCCAATCGGTGATGGGGCAGTTGTGGAGAGAGTGGAGAGTTTCCCATTCCTGGGCAGTGTGCTTATAACCGGCTCCGGTTTAACAGCAGAGGTCTCACTCCGAATCAGTCGAGCGACAATATCTTTTCATCGGTTGCGTAACGCTGTGTGGAAGCTACCTGGTCTGTCGCTCCACACGAAGCTTCGGGTTTTCTCGGCCACGGTCATTCCCTCCCTTCTCAACGTCGCTTGTCACGTGGCCGTCGCTTCGACGTGGACGCACGAAGCGACGTCAACGCCTAGCCGAAGAGTCGAGTGTCGGCAGCGCTCGAGACAAAAACAACAAACAAACAACAAAAAGAACATCAAACACCAAATACAACAACAAACAAAAAACAACAAAAACAACAACAAACAAAAAAACAACAACAAACAAACAACAAAAATAACAACAACAATACGAATTGATCACTTGTAACAACAAACCAGCTTGTTGGCCTGTCCAAGGACGGGTGTTGTGTATTGCGGCAAAATTTGAAACGTTCAACAGAAAAATGTATTAGATCATGATTATTAATGAGGGGGGGGGGTGCCTCACGTCACCTGCTCATGATGATTAATGAGGGGGGGGGGCTCATGTGGAGTGACGTGACGCAAGGGACACGCACACACACACGCACGTTCTTGGCTTATTATGTTAGTCGTAGTAATCTGCAATCTGCGATGCTCACCACGCGCTACGAATGCTCTTAGAGCCGCCACCAAACTTAGTTTGTAGTCGCGACCCCACGCACGCTTTGCTGACTCGACGCGCTACCGCTGTCGTGGCTGTGGCACGCAAATTGACCCTCGTGGCGGTACCCCGGGCGACCACACAATACAAACTGGCCGAGGCAGTGAGATATTTCATTTCTGGGACATTTTTATTTTTTTCCCATGGGCGTTACTTCACTCCGCGACTGGGGTACCAATCGAGCCGACGTCGGCGCCCAAACTTCAGCATGAGAAAAATCCGTCGTCGAAAAAGTTCGACTCTGAACGTCGCATCGTGGTGCACGGCTCGTCGAGATGAGTCGATTGCTACGTCGCCGACCATCGACGGACTAGACGTGACTGCATCACGGACATTCTGTGAAAGAGCCGGGGGGTCACTGTGGGCACCCCGGGGTACCGCCATTAGGTCCAAATGTCAATCGTTGTCATGTTGTACCACTGAGTAATTAATAAGGATTACTTTGCCTGTGATGATATTGTAGCGCGATTTCGAGTTTAATTCTGGGGTTTGATTGGCTTCGTGTTCTTTGCGCGTTATGCTGTGCTTAGCTGTTGATAAGAATCAACGCCGATTCGAATTGGTGACTTTTTTTTTGGTCTGATGTAAAATGAGTGAGTGCGCTTCGTTTAAAAGGCAAACGCAATAAATTGAAATTTTGTCTTGAATGCGTCTCCTCGTTTCACTTCACGTCGCATCAACACGACGTGACGTCACGTCAACACGACGACGTCACGTCAACACGACGTCGTTGAAACCTGTGACTCTTTGGTTGTCTCTTTGTGACTCTTTGGCTGTCCCCTTCTTGTTATCCGTGGCTTGACCAAGCTGAGTGTGAAATTGCAGCCGTTGTCTCTGCATCTACAGCAGCAGTGGTACCATGAGAATTCGAACACCACCCTCACTCACCCACACTCACCCATACTCACCCACACTCACCCACACTCACCCACACACACCCACACTCACACTCACCCACACTCACCCACACTCACCCAGACACACTGTTGTATATGTTTGTTGTGGAATTTTTGATGAAAATAATACAAATTTTAATGAAATTTTGAATTTGCGTAATTATCCGAAATTATGCTAATTCGAGAGATAATCGTATTAATTTATGCGAGTGGGTGTGATTATGCGAATGTAAGCCGTTATGATAATTAGGCCCCGCCTCGCTGACGAGGGTCGGATTATCAATCGGGATCACACAATTAATCGTATGACGTTATGCCAGTGGGACGCACGTTTTCAAGAGTAAGCTCGTCTTCATTGTCTAGGTTCGTATTAACGCTCGGTAATACAATTATTCTAGCTTTAACATTTACTGAGTATGTATTAGTGTGTTTATGTCAGGTCTCCAAATTCAAAACTTAACGCAGAATACAGTTCTTATAAATACGATTATTATGCATGAACTCAGGAAAGAAGCACACAAACACTTCTGTGTGAAGCAATTTTATTCTAAACGAAACCTTAACTTTATAATATGCAACTCTCAGGCTTGGAATTATCAACACAGTACCAACACAGTAACCATCAATGATTGCGTTGTTTCACTTTGGCAACTGCATATATGATTAATTCTCCGCGTAACACGAGCTCAATTGGTGATAGGGAGAGTCGTTAAAACCTGCATGCACGCTATTCTAAACAAATGCCTTAACACTATAATATGAATTATTATACTTGAAATTGTCAACACAGTACTACAGGCGATGTTCATTTCATTGATTCATCTCAACTCTCAATAATCACGTTGTTAATTAGGTAACAGAACAATTGATTACTTCCGAGTACCACGAGCATATGCGGCAAATACGAATAAAAAGTCCATAATATTATGCGATGATATTCATACGAAAAGGCAATCAAAACAAATATTATCCCCAAAGGCAGAAGTATAGGTCAAAAGATTCACTGGCAAGATTATGCCATTAAAAAGAGAACAAAAAAAAACCGAATGACTAAGTTGCTTCTAAATTACCTTATCCACGTAACTGAATGGGCAGCAATATTCTTCACGATCAGTTGATTTTTAATGCACCACCTTGGAATGTCAACCTTCTTGATTGTCCCGATATGCGTGTTGTGTCGTCGTGAAGCAGACGCCGGGTGATGCGTCGTGAGGGTGTGAGTGTGGGGGAGGGTGATACGAACTGCTTCGTTCTCTTGCTCGGGGCATCGGCTTGCTGCTCGTGCTGGCAGGTACAGGCTCTTTCCGCTGCTGGAGGACTGCGCCGCACGCACTCTCTCCGTGCAGATGCTCGAACGCGCTCTTCGCTGGTTCGCTGACTCTTTTGCTCACGGGCGGCTGGTCAGGCTCTTTCCCCTGCTGGATGAGCCAAGTCGGCACACGCTTGGCCACTGGTTCGCTGGCAATCTTGCTTGGTGGCACTGGTTGCGCTGCAGCTGGGAGCTGGCACTCGATGTAGAAATAAAAGTCTTCGAGCGATACTTCGTCTTTCAGCTCTGAACTCACGCTCGTTGATACATCGCTACTCGGCAAGCCTCGCCATCCTCAGTTGATTGCTGGGCCCTTGGAGCCGGCCGCTCACCACCCTCTTCTGGCGCTCGCCGAGCTGTGCCTTGTTGAACTGAATTGTCGAGCTGAATTGTCGCTTACTCTCAAAACTTGAAAATTGTATTTGCACACCTCTTACACAACTCTGATAGCTTAGTACGATACAGCTTATCGCAATCCTTGATTCTGCAAGCGACTCAAAACATCAGGATGAATGTAGAATAACTTTCAGCGATACTCTGTCGGTCCATGCCGAACTCAGCACCTAACATCACCTCGCCCCTCTTCTCTGCGGGACACAGCACCCATTGCTAATGTCTCGAGGCCATGCCTCGGAGCTGGCTTGATGTCCTCTTCTGATCTGCCATCTCGCTGTCCCTTTCCGAGCTTAAATGTGAAATTATCTCTCCTCTCTCCGCGTCTCTTGCGAGAGAGAAAAAAACAGATGCCCTCCCCGTCCGCTCTCTCACCACAGCCGCGCCTGATTGCCCCCCTCCCCTCTTGGTGACCCCGGGCGACTGTGTTACATCAAATAGATGTCTGTTTGTGAATTGTCCTTTGGAAATCTGGAGATTTTGCAGATAGTCGCTAACCTCCCTTTGCCCCGGAGTGCAACATCTATTTATTTATTTATTTTTAATGGCCTTTTTACGACCTCCATCTGCTGTTCGCTGTGATGAGGTAGCAGGTGTTTATTTATTTATTTCGGTTACTGTTAAAATATATATTGGCAAATTTTATTATTAATATTAATTGTGGAAAAAGGCCCATATATCCAACAGTGGCATTGGGTACTGGTATGGTTCTGCTCTTCGCCTCCACACGTTGCGATTCTTGTAAATACGTATCTTTGTGCGCTGTGGTCGCCTCCAGGTTGTGTGCCACCGTCTCGCTGAATCGTTGCCTTGCCATCTGTGTGTGTAATTAAGTTGGTAGTTCGTGGGTGCTTGCTCCTATCTACATTGTGGGGCTCGGTGTATTAAATGCCGCACATGTGGGGTGCTGTAGCTGCTCACGTGATTTTTACTTCCCTTTGAAAGGCTGGGTACATTATACCTCTCCCTGTGTGTTGGATCCGAATTGTGGCTCCTAGTTCTATATAGCCATGCCATGTGAGCCCTATTATCTATGCGGTGTAAGGAGGCTGTCTTTGGGTCTAAAACCATTCCCACAATTTCTGTAATCTCTGGACTCCAGGATTCAAAAAAACATAATCCTGAACATTTTGTCACCTTCGTGATACTGCTCCACATCGCCTGCGTAGTACGCTCTTTTAAATCGTAGGAGGTAATCTCGCGGATCCTCGTCTACGCACTGGGTCATAGATTTGGCAGCATTAAATCCCTCAGACAGTGTTAAATATTCCCCAAACTTCCGAATCACTACAAGGCTCAGTTGTTTGAAATCATTCCTAACCTTGTATGTAGCGACTTTACCCATGATATAGACTCTTCATGTAAACTTCTTTTCAGCAGACTCGCTTTCTCATCCTTTTTCCTCAGACCTCTGATCATTGCCTCCGCTTCTACTGTTGCGATATGAGTGTGTATGTCTCTGTTCCTATTGTGTGGCTCAAAATAGGGAATTCTGAATGAGTTTTCGGAAAGCTTTTCGTCGTCAGAGGAGTCAGTGTCAGATGAGCTATCACTCCAACTGTGACGCTGTTTAACATAACTTCTGTAGTGTATTTTGCGCCTGTAACGTGGGTCAACTTTGCTTGGTGATTCCTGCTGCCAACCCTGCGTATGGTGTTTGCTAGGTGTAGCGCTTGCGTTCAGAGGTCCTTGTTTTAAGTTTGATTCATATTTGCTTTGAGCCTCGTGCCTGTCGTGATGTTTGTGTCGGTCGTCTGTGGTGCGGATTGTTTTGTGGTGGTGGGTTTTGCGTAGCATGCGTCTCTCTGGTGAGCTGTCCCTGCGATCTGTGCGGTGTCGGTCGTGTTTGAGTGGTGTGTGTCTCTCTGGTGAGCTGTCCCTGCGATCTGTGCTGTGTCGGTCGTGTTTGAGTGGTGTGTGTCTCTCTGGTGAGCTGTCCCTGCGATCTGTGCTGTGTCGGTCGTGTTTGAGTGGTGTGTGTCTCTCTGGTGAGCTGTTTCTGCTGTGCTGCTTGTGTCGCCAAGGTCCCGCCCTTTTTGGCGCTATCAGTACAGAATATCCTGGCGACTTTGTTTTAAAATTTTGTCTCCCTCTGACTTCGGGGTTGTCAGTCCCATTTGTTTCCTTTTAGAAATTTCCTCATTCCACACTCGCTGTCTGTCTGTCTGTGCGAGAAGGTATGAGTCCAGTCTTGCTATTTCTGCGGTTTTTACATCGTGTTCACTTTTGTCACATTTTATAAAGTCCTTTAGTAGTTTCCCTCGATGTGTCTTAATGTCATCGATACGGCTCTCCTCCCATGTGTCTCCCTGATTTGTCTGTTCTGTAGCAGACTGGCCTGTACGTTTTAATACAAGTTCCCAATATTCCGCAATCTATTAAAAATTCCTCTTAATCCTAGCATCTCTGGTATTCCACTTCAGAGTGCATATCAAATCAATTGTATCACAGAATGCAGTCAGTTTGACTCGAGCAAATCATCTTAATTCAACTGTCTTCATTATACTCTGCTACTCTGGTATTTTCCTTCAGAGTGCATTTTTGTTTGTTTTACACCCGTTTACAATCACAAGGCAATGTTAGTTCATAATACTTTGGTTAACACAACAGTGATTCATTCCTTAATTCATGCATAAACTGTATGCGAGAGATCCTGGACGAGCAACCCCATTATGTTATATATGCCGGGTATTGAAAATGTAATGAAAAAAAATAAAAAACGCGTAATTACCCGAAATTATGTTAATTTATGTAATTGTAGGGGTGTTGTGAGATGCAGAGGCACAGCCGATCCTTGGTGTTATCCTAGGTGGCTACAACCACGTCCGCTTCTACAGCCCCGCCCAGTGGTTTGTGGGTATAAAGGGCGGGGAGTGAGAGAGCTCGGGGCACAGTGTGGGGGCTAAGGATGAAGTAACCAGGGAAGAAGGAAGACCAGCTAAGTAGAACCCTGGGACTCCCCTGACCGCTGTCCTTCTCAGGATCGGCAGGGCAAGCCAGCGGTACGGCCCCAGGAGCCACAGAGCCGACGTCCTTCTAAGGACGGTCTGGTTGGCGGGGTGCCGTGATCTGAGCTTAACCAGGGCCAGATCAGACAGCCTCCCCTAGAGCCCTTAGCTGGAGGAACCGGGGAACATAGGCTTAGGCTAGATAGCCGAGGGGGATATTCCTAAGTGTATTCGGGTGAAGGGGCCACTACCCCTTCAGTGTGACCCCTTGTTATAAATAAATAAGTGCTGCCTCTACTCTACCGTCTCCGTGTCACTGGAACCCACTACATAATTATGCTCTTAAAACATGCTAATCAGAGAAGTGTAATCATATTCTTGGTTCTTTCGGTAAAGTCACATAGAAGGGAAACAATAAAATAATAAAAATATAAAACAACAACATTGTCACGAAGTTTCGACTGCAACACAAGCAATCATCATGAGGTGTGAAAACCACAGCAAGAAAATTTGAAAAAATGTCAGATTTTTTTAACGTTAGCACCACGGAGAGCGATTTGACAGTTATTCAAATGGACGAGTCCATCTATGTTCGGACATGAGGAGGGGGGAGGCGAAAATAATGGATGCGGTCTGAAAGCCACCGTAAGCGTGAACAATCAATTAAGACCCGAAATGGTTTATCAAATCCTTCCAATGATTTCTAAGCCAGATACCATCTTCTCGGTTGAAATTGTTAGCCAGATGGCTTGCAAAGAACCTCTGTCTTGGAGAAGTCAATGTCATGTGAGCCTACTGAATTATAACAGTGATCTGCCACGGCCAAGGTGTTGGTCCTATCTACTGACTCGATAGTAGTATCTACTGAAACTATAGTAGTGTCTACTGACTCTACGGTAGTATCTACTGACTCTACAGTAGCATCTCCTAACTCTACAGTAGCATCTACTGACTCTACAGTAGTATCTACTGACTCTACAGTAGTATCTACTGACTCTACAGTAGTAACTACTGACTCTACAGTAGTATCTACTGACTCTACAGTAGTATCTACTGACTCTACAGTAGTATCTACTGACTCTACGGTAGTATCTACTGACTCTACGGCAGTATCTACTGACTCTACAGTAGTAAATACTGACTCTATAGTAGTATCTACAGACTCTACAGTAGTATCTACTGACTCTATAGTAGTATCTATTGACTCTATAGCAGTACCTACCACCTCTACAGTATAATCTACTGACACGATTGTAGTATCTACTGGCTCTACAGTAGTATCTGCTGACTCTACATTAGTATCTACTGACCCTACAGTAGTATCTACTGACTCTACAGTAGTATCTACTGAATCTACAGTAGTATCTGGTACCTCTACAGTAGTATCTACTGACTGTAGTAGTAACTACTGACACTATAGTAGCATCTACTAACACTATAGTAGCATCTACTGGCTCGATAGTAAGATCTACTGACAATACAGTAACACCTACTGACTCTACAGTAGTATCTACGGACACTACAGTAGTATTTCCTGACACTACAGTAGCAACTACTGACTCTACAGTAGTATCTACTGACTTTATATTAGTATCCAGTGACTCTACAATAGTATCGACTGACTCTATAGTAGTATCTGACACTGTAGTAGTATCTAGTGACTCTCCAGTAGTTTCTACTGACTCTACAGTAGTATCTACTGACTCTATAGTAGTACTTACTGACTCTACAGTAGTAACTATTGACTCTACAGTAGTATCTACTGACTCTATAGTAGTATCAACTAACTCTATAGTAGTAACTACTGACTCTATGGTAGTATCAACTGACTCTATAGTAGTGTCTGCCACTGTAGTAGTATCTAATAACTGTACAGTAGTATCTACTGACTCTATAGTAGTATCAATGTCATATGAGCCTACTGAATTATAACAGTGATCTGCCAGGGCCGAGGTCTTGGTCTTATCTACTGACTCTATAGTAGTATCTACTGACTCTACAGTATAATCTACTGACTCTACAGTAGTATCTACTCACTCTAGTAGTATCTACTGACTCTATAGTCGTATATACTGACTCTATAGTATTATCTACTGACTCTACAGTAGTATCTACTGACTCTACAGTAGTATCTAGTGCCTCTACAGTAGTATCTACTGACTATAGTAGTAACTACTGACACTATAGTAGCATCTACTGACACTATAGTAGCATCTACTGGCTCGATAGTAAGATCTACTGACAATACAGTAGCACCTACTGACTCTACAGTAGTATCTACTGACACTACAGTAGTATTTCCTGACACTACAGTAGTAACTACTGACTCTACAGCATAATCTACTGACTTTATATTAATATCTAGTGACTCTACAATAGTATCGACTGACTCTATAGTAGTATCTGACACTGTAGTAGTATCTAGTGACTCTACAGTAGTTTCTACTGACTCTACAGTAGTATCTACTGACTCTATAGTAGTATTTACTGACTCTACAGTAGTAACTATTGACTCTACAGTAGTATCTAATGACTCTATGGTAGTATCAACTGACTCTATAGTAGTGTCTGCCACTGTAGTAGTATCTAATAACTGTACAGTAGTATCTACTGACTCTATAGTAGTATCAATGTCATGTGAGCCTACTGAATTATAACAGTGATCTGCCAGGGCCGAGGTCTTGGTCTTATCTACTGACTCTATAGTAGTATCTGCTGACTCTACAGTATAATCTACTTACTCTACAGTAGTATCTACTCACTCTATAGTAGTATCTACTGACTCTATAGTAGTATATACTGACTCTATAGTATTATCTACTGACTCTACAGTAGTATCTACTGACTCTATAGAAGTATCTACTGACTCTACAGTAGTATATACTGACTCTATAGTATTATCTACTGACTCTACAGTAGTATCTACTGACTCTATAGAAGTATCTACTGACTCTACAGTAGTATCTACTCACTCTATAGTAGTATCTACTGACTCTATAGTAGTATATACTGACTCTATAGTATTATCTACTGACTCTACAGTAGTATCTACTGACTCTATAGAAGTATCTACTGACTCTACAGTAGTATATACTGACTCTATAGTTGTAACTGCACACGTTGGGGTGAGGTGGCAGAAAAGGACATCACACAGTTCAGAATTTACATCAGTGTTGTGTTTCTGTGTGTTTTTTTTGGCATTTTTAATGTGAAGGAGAACCTCCTACCCATCACCTCTCAGAAAGTTAATGTGCGTTGCTAGGGGCAACCGCGATTCAGCGTTTCCACGCATGCGCAGATGCGTGCTTTGGCACACATTGTTACAAAGTGTGATTTTATTCGTTTCCATAGGACCAAGAGCTAAGACAAATAGCGAGCGTTCGTCCGGGGTCTTAGTTTGTGTAATCTGTGTACTTTGATGAAATGTAAACTCAACAGTTTGTTAGTTAAAAGCGTTACAAGGACAGACAAAAAATTAATTTTAAGATATAATTAGTTTGCACTTTATTTCATTTCTTTATTCTCAATATTTTAACAATCACAGTCTAGACAACACCTCCCATCGTGCCCTTGATCTGCAACGTCCTCATCGCTCTGTGGCCATTCCCTCATCTTAGCTTCACAGCCCTAAAGTGATGCTCTTTGCTGCTAACTGATACGATAACGACACCGAATCTTGACGAACACCGATCCCAAGGCGCCATCGCAGTGTGCGTCCACCACTCAACGTGCTCGTGGTAGAACGTTGAAGACCAACGACAACACTGCTCTGAGACTAAGAATCATCATCATCATCAAACTGTGCCCATTGCCCTTGAAACTGTTTGACCCACACCAGAGCTACAGGCTTCCTGTCTGGCCTCGTGGCTGCTCGCAAATATCCAGCAAAGTGGCGCAAGGTGGTGGAGCCCCAAGGCAGAGCTCCCTCGTCGTTCATTCCCAGAGAGCAACAACGGATCGTGTAAGATCTTACACGAACCTATCAGACGAATTCATTGAATCTATATGGGTAGTGTTGGTCTATGAGCAGGGGTGGAATCTATTTGGGTAGTATGAGTCTATGGGCAGTGTTTTTTCTCTATGGGCAGTGTTGAGTTAATGGGCAGTGTTAGTCTAATGCAGTGTTGAGTCTATATGGAGAGTGTTGAGTTAATTGGCAGTGTTGAGTCGTGGGCGATCATAGACGATTTGATTGTCCGACAATTAGAATCACGTTCATAGGAGTAGAGAAATACGAGGAAAGTGTCGAACGGATTGTGCAGTGAAAATTAAACGGAAAACATTTCCACAGGGTAATCACAGTCATTCACGCAACATTTGACGAGCGAAACTGACAACGTATCCATAACGGAATGTTTTTTTTGGGATTAAATGTTTGACTCGATCTAACAAACACTCTAGTTATGAGTATTGGCTGATTCTTGTGAAAGGTAGAACGAGCAGGCGTTTTAAAGTGCTTACCCTCTTCCTCCTCGCAATTCCAATAGGCTGTGGTGGTGGTGGTAGTGGAAATGTTAAGAGTGAGCTGTATTTATATGCTGCCTGGCTGGTTTCGACTTTAACTTTTGATGGTAATTCCCGGATTTGAACAAACGAGGATGTATTTGTGTGTGTGTAAAGGTTAAAACAAAGTCACAAACACACACCTGTGTGTGTCTAAGTGTCTGTGTGTGAAGGATTTAGACAAACACACACCTGCATGTGTGTCTTTGTGTGTGATAATGCACAGGTATCTGAGTGTGTGTGGGTGTACATGTGTCTCTGTGTGTGCGTTGGTGGGTGTACAGGTGTCTGTGGGTGGGTGGGTGTACAGGTGCCTCAAATATTGGAAGAAGAAGTCACCCCCTGTGAGTGACTGGCTGAGGTGCCATCTGTTGGGGAAGTACTGAAGGCGATCCAGAGTCTGAGACCAGAAAAGGCACCGGGCAGAGATAACCTCCCATGCGACATGCTGAGGGAGGGTGGCGTTTGTGCACAGATTGCCATATATGACATCATAACAACAGTCTGGACCACTGGACGGGTTTCACAAGATTGGAAGGATGCCCTGGTGGTCCCCCTCTTCAAGAAGCGGGACCGCACAGACTGTAACAACTACAGGGGCATCTCAAGGATTATTTCACATCGCCTTTCCAGGCCCGCTGAGGAGAGGCTTGTGGAGCTCCAATGTGATTTCTGGAATGGGCGGTCCTGCACAGATGCCATATTTCCTGTCCGTCTGCTACAGCAGAAGTGTAGGGAATTCCAATAAGACCTACGTCTCTGCTTTTTGACCTGATCAAGGCCAATGATACCATCAGTAGGCATGGGCTCTGGTTTGTTCTTCGTGCTTTCCGATTCCCTGACCCTCTGCTCACGATCATTAAGGACCTTCATGATGGTGAGCAGGCCCGGGTAAAACTACGTGGCCGGGAGTCGTAACATTCCCGGTTCACCTTGGAGTGCGACAGGGATGTCCTCTGGCTCCCACTCTATTTAACATCTATTTCGACCACGTAGTTTGTGATGCCTTTGATAGCTGTACAGGAGGAATTTCCATCTGGTACAGATACAAAGAGAGGCAGATTGATGCCCGGGTGCGGTTAAGGGGTGGCTCTCTATTGGTAAACAACGTTATTTATGCCGATGCTCTGGTAATTGCTGCTCACTCAGAGGAGGAGTTGTAGGCACTGCTGCTGAACCGGGAGCTTGCCACTAAGAGGTGGGGCCTTACCATCAGCCCCACCAAAACTAAGCACCTGCCTGGGTATTTTGACTCATCGGACACTCCACCCCCACAACTCCCAATTGGTGATGCGGCAGTTGTCGAGAGAGTGGAGAGTTTCCCATACCTGGGCAGTATACTCATGACCGACTCTGGTTTGTCAGCAGAGGTCTCATTTCAAATCAGTCGAGTGGCATTATCTTTTCATCAGTTGCGTAACAGTGTGTGGAAGCTACTTGTCTGTCGCTCTGCAAAAAGTTTCAGGTCTTCTCGGCCATGGTCATTCCCTCCCTTCTCTATGCTTGTGAAACGTGGACCCCCCTAATGTGACATCTTCACCGGTTAGAAACATTTAGGCTGGCCTTCCACCCCATGGTGAACAGAAAATGGCTCCGACTCTAATCCAGGTAGTTTTACCCGGGCCTGCTCACCATCATGAAGGTCCTTAATGATCGTGAGCTGTTGGTCAGGGACTCCGAAAGCACGAAGAACACCCAGAGCCCGAGGCTTGCAGATGGACAGAAAATACGGCACTATCCAAATAGATGTAGAGTCAGTAGATACTACTGTAGAGTCAGTAGATACTATTATAGTGTACGTAGATACTACTATAGAGTCAGAAGATACTGCTGTAGAGTCAGTAGATACTACTGTAGTGTCAGTAGATACTACTGTAGTGTCAGTAGATACTACTGTAGAGTCAGGAGATACTACTGTAGAGTCAGTAGATACTACTGTACTGTCTGGAGATACTACTATAGAGTCACTGGATACTACCGTAGTGTCAGGAGATACTACGAGAGAGTCAGTAGATACTACTGTGGTGTTAGTAGATATTTCTGTAGAGTCAGTAGATACTACTATTGAGTCAGTAGATACTACTATAGAGTCAGTAGATGCTACGATGGTGTCAGTAGATACTACGAGAGAGTCAATAGATACTACTGTAGAGTCAGTAGATACTACTATAGAGTCAGTAGATACTACTATAGAGTCAGTCGATACTACCGTAGCGTCAGTAGATACTACTATAGAGTCAGTAGATACTGCCGTAGTATCAGTAGATACTACTATAGAGTCAGTAGATACTATTATAGTACGAGTAGATACTACTATAGAGTCAGCAGATACTACCTTAGAGTCAGTATATACCACTGTAGTGTCAGTAAATACTACTGTGGAGTCATTAGATACTATTATAGTGTACGTAGATACCACTAGAGAGTTAGTAGATACTACTATAGAGTCAGTAGATGCAACTGTAGAGTCATTAGATGCTGCTGTAGAGTCAGTAGATACTTCTGTAGAGTCAGTAGATGCTACTGTAGTGTCAGTAGATACTACCAGAGAGTCAGTATACACGACTGTAGTGTCAGTAGATTCTACTAGAGAGTCGGTAGATACTACTGTAGTGTCAGTAGATACTACTATAGAGTCAGTAGATACTACTGTAGTGTCAGTAGATACTACTATAGAGGCAGTTGATACTACTGTAGTGTCAGTAGATACTACTAGAGAGTCAGTAGATACTACTGTAGTGTCAATAGATACTACTATAGAGTCAGTAGATACTACTGTAGTGTCAGTAGATACTACTATAGAGACAGTAGATACTACTGTAGAGTCAGTGGATACTACTGTAGTGTCAGTAGAAACTACAATAGAGTCATTATATACTACTGTAGAGTCAGTAGATACTACTATAGAGTCAGTAGATACTACTGTAGTGTCAGTAGATACTACTATAGAGTCAGTAGATACTACTGTAGTGTCAGTTGATACTACTAGAGAGTCAGTAGATACTACTGTAGTGTCAATAGACACTACTGTAGAGTCAGTAGATACTCCTATAGAGTCAGTAGATACTACTATAGAGTCAGTAGATACTACTGTAGTGTCAGTAGATACTTCTATAGAGTCTGTAGATACAACTATAGTGTCAGTAGATACTACTGTAGTGTCAGTAGATACTAACGTAGAGTCAGTAGATACTATTATAGTACGAGTAGATACTACTATAGAGTCAGTAGATACTACTGTAGAGTCAGTAGATGCTGCTGTAGAGTCAGTAGATACTACTATCGAGTCAATAGATACTACTGTAGAGTCAGTAGATACTAATATAGTGTCAGTAGATACTACTGTAGTGTAAGTAGATACTACTGTAGAGTCAGTAGATACTACTATAGTGTCAGTAGATACTACTATAGTGTCACTAGATATTAATGTAGTGTCAGTAGATACTACTGTAGTGTCAGTAGATACTACTGGGGTGTCAGGAGATGTATTGTAGAGTCAGTAGATACTAGTATAGAGTCAGAAGATACTACTATAGAGTCAGTAGATACTACTGTAGTGTCAGTATATACTACTATAGAGTCACTTGATACTACTGTAGTGTCAGTAGATACTACTATAGTGTCAGTAGATACTACTGTAGAGTCAGTAGATACTAATATAGTGTCAGTAGATACTACTGTAGTGTCAGTAGATACTACTGTAGAGTCAGTAAATACTACTATAGTGTCAGTAGATACTACTGTAGAGTCAGTGGGTACTACTGTAGAGTCAGTAGATACTACTGTAGTGTCAGTTGATACTACTATAGAGTCAGTAGATACTACCGTAGTGTCAGTAGATACTACTGTAGAGTCAGTAGATACTACTGTATTGTCAGTAGATACTACTGTAGAGTCAGTGGGTACTACTGTAGAGTCAGTAGATACTACTGTAGTGTCAGTTGATACTACTATAGAGTCAGTAGATACTTCTATAGAGTCAGTAGATACTACTGTAGTGTCAGTAGATACTCCTATAGAGTCAGTAGATACTACTGTAGTGTCAGTTGATACTACTAGAGAGTCAGTATATACTACTGTAGTGTCAGTAGATACTACTATAGAGTCAGTAGATACTACTGTAGTGTCAGTAGATACTACTTGAGAGTCAGTAGATACTACTGTAGTGTCAGTAGATACTACTGTAGAGTCAGCAGATACTACTTTAGAGTCAGTAGACACTACTATAGAGTCAGTAGATACTACTATAGAGTCAGTAGATACTACTATAGAGTCAGTTGATACTACTTTAGAGTCAGTAGATACTACTGTAGTGTCAATATATACTACTATAGAGCCTGTAGATACTACTATAGTGTCAGTAGATACTACTGTAGTGTCAGTAGATACTACTGTAGAGTCAGTAGATACTAACCTCAAGTCAGTAAATGCTGCTGTAGTGTCAGTAGATACTTCTGTAGAGTCGGTAGATGCTACTGTAGAGTCAGTAGATATTACTGTAGAGTCAGTCGATACTACTGTAGAGTCAGTAGATACTACTGTAGTGTCAGTAGATACCATTAGAGAGTCAGTAGATACTACTGTAGTGTCAGTTGATACTACTAGAGAGTCAGTATATACTACTGTAGTGTCAGTAGATACTACTATAGAGTCAGTAGATACTACTGTAGTGTCAGTAGATACTACTTGAGAGTCAGTAGATACTACTGCAGTGTCAGTAGATACTACTGTAGAGTCAGTAGATACTACTTTAGAGTCAGTAGACACTACTATAGAGTCAGTAGATACTACTATAGAGTCAGTAGATACTACTATAGAGTCAGTTGATACTACTTTAGAGTCAGTAGATACTACTGTAGTGTCAATATATACTACTATAGAGCCTGTAGATACTACTATAGTGTCAGTAGATACTACTGTAGTGTCAGTAGATACTACTGTAGAGTCAGTAGATACTAACCTCAAGTCAGTAAATGCTGCTGTAGTGTCAGTAGATACTTCTGTAGAGTCGGTAGATGCTACTGTAGAGTCAGTAGATATTAATGTAGAGTCAGTAGATACTACTGTAGAGTCAGTAGATACTACTGTAGTGTCAGTAGATACCATTAGAGAGTCAGTAGATACTACTGTAGTGTCAGTAGATACCATTAGAGAGTCAGTAGATACTACTGTAGTGTCAGTAGATACTACTAGAGAGTCAGTAGATACTACTGTATTGTCAGTAGATACTATTAAAGAGTCAGTAGATACTACTGTAGAGTCAGTAGTTACTACTGTAGTGTCAGTAGATACTACTAGAGAGTCAGTAGATACTACTGTAGAGTCAGTGGATACTACGCTATAGTCAGTAGATACTACTGTAGTGTCAGTTGATACTACTATAGAGTCAGTAGATACTACTATAGAGTCAGTAGATACTACTGTAGTGTCAGTAGATACTACTATAGAGTCAGTAGTTACTACTGTAGAGTCAGTAGATACTACTATAAAGTCAGTAGATACTACTATAGAGTCAGTAGATACTACTGTGGTGTCAGTAGATACTAATATAGAGTCAGTAGATACTACTGTAGTGTCAGTTGATACTGCTAGAGAGTCAGTAGATACTACTGTAGTGTCAGTAGATACTACTATAGAGTCAGTAGATACTACTGTAGTATCAGTAGATACTACTAGAGAGTCAGTAGATACTACTGTAGTGTCAGTAGATACTACTATAGAGTCAGTATATACTACTTTAGAGTCAGTAGATACTACTATAGAATCAGTAGATACTACTATAGTGTCAGTAGATACTACTAAAGTGTCAATAGATATTAATGTAGTGTCAGTAGATACTACTGTAGTGTCATTAGATACTACTGTGGTGTCAGGAGATACTATTGTAGAGTCAGTATATACTAGTATAGAGTCAGTAGATACTACTATAGAGTCACTTGATACTACTGTGGTGTCAGTAGATACTACTAGAGAGTCAGTAGATACTACTATAGAGTCACTTGATACTACTTTAGAGTCAGTAGATACTACTGTAGTGTCAATAGATACTACTATAGAGCCTGTAGATACTACTATAGTGTCAGTAGATACTTCTGTAGTGTCAGTAGATACTAATGTAGAGTCAGTAGATACTATTATAGTACGAGTAGATACCTCTATAGAGTCAGTAGATACTACTCTCAAGTCAGTAGATGCTGCTGTAGTGTCAGTAGATACTTCTGTAGAGTCGGTAGATGCTACTGTAGAGTCAGTAGATATTACTGTAGAGTCAGTAGATACTACTATAGAGTCAGTAGATACTACTGTAGTGTCAGTTGATACTACTAGAGAGTCAGTAGATACTTCTATAGAGTCAGTAGAGAGTCAGTAGATACTGTCGAGTCAGTTGATACTACTAGAGAGTCAGTAGATACTACTGTAGTGTCAGTTGATACTACTAGAGAGTCAGTAGATACTTCTATAGAGTCAGTAGAGAGTCAGTAGATACTGTCGAGTCAGTTGATACTACTAGAGAGTCAGTAGATACTACTGTAGAGTCAATAGATTCTACTGTAGTGTCAGTAGATACTACTATAGAGTCAGTTGATACTACTGTAGTGTCAGTAGATACTACTGCAGAGTCAGTAGATACTACTGTATTGTCAGTAGATACTACTGTAGTGTCAGTAGATACTACTGTAGAGTCAGTAGATACTAATATAGAGTTAGTAGATACTACGATAGAGTCAGTAGATACTACTGTAGAGTCAGTAGTTACTACCATAGAGTCAGTAGATACTACTGTAGTGTCAGTAGATACTACTATAGAGTCAGTAGATACTACTATAGAGTCAGTAGACACTACTGTAGAGTCAGTAGTTACTACTATAGAGTCAGTAGATACTACTGTAGTGTCAGTAGATACTACTAGAGAGTCAGTAGATACTACTGTAGAGTCAGTAGATACTACTATAGAGTCAGTGGATACTACTGTAGGGTCAGTAGTAACTACTATTGAGTCAGTAGATACTACTGTAGTGTCAGTAGATACTTCTAGAGAGTCAGTAGATACTACTGTAGTGTCAGTAGATGCTACTAGACAGTCAGTAGATACTACTGTAGAGTCAGTAGATACTACTATAGAGTCAGTAGATACTGCTATAGAGTCAGTAGATACTATTATAGAGTCAGTAGATACTACTGTAGTGTCAGTAGATACTACTGTAGAGTCAGTAGATACTACTGTAGAGTCTGTAGATACTACTATAGTGTCAGTAGATACTACTGTAGAGTCAGTAGATACTACTGTAGAGTCTGTAGAAACTACTGTAGAGTCAGTAGAAACTACTGTAGAGTCAGTAGATGCTACTGTAGAGTCAGTAGATACTACTAGAGAGTCAGTAGATACTACTGTAGAGTCAGTAGATACTACTGTAGAGTCAGTAGATACTATTATAGTACGAGTAGATACTACTATAGAGTCAGTAGATACTACTCTCAAGTCAGTAGATGCTGCTGTAGTGTCAGTAGATACTTCTGTAGAGTCGGTGGATGCTACTGTAGAGTCAGTAGATATTACTGTAGAGTCAGTAGATACTACTGTAGAGTCAGTAGATGCTACTGTAGAGTCAGTAGATACTACTAGAGAGTCAGTAGATACTACTGTAGAGTCAGGAGATACTACTGTAGAGTCAGTAGATACTATTATAGTACGAGTAGATACTACTATAGAGTCAGTAGATACTACTCTCAAGTCAGTAGATGCTGCTGTAGTGTCAGTAGATACTTCTGTAGAGTTGGTAGATGCTACTGTAGAGTCAGTAGATATTACTGTAGAGTCAGTAGATACTACTGTAGAGTCAGTAGATACTACTGTAGTGTCAGTAGATACTACTAGAGAGTCAGTAGATACTACTGTAGAGTCAGTAGATACTACTATAGAGTCAGTAGATACTACTATAGAGTCAGTTGATACTACTGTAGTGTCAATAGATACTACTGTCGAGTCAGTAGATACTACTATAGAGTCAGTAGATACTACTGTAGTGTCAGTTGATACTACTAGAGAGTCAGTAGATACTACTGTATTGTCAGTAGATACTACTAAAGAGTCAGTAGATACTACTGTAGAGTCAGTAGTTACTACTGTAGTGTCAGTAGATACTACTAGAGAGTCAGTAGATACTACTGTAGAGTCAGTGGATACTACGCTATAGTCAGTAGATACTACTGTAGTGTCAGTTGATACTACTATAGAGTCAGTAGATACTACTATAGAGTCAGTAGATACTACTTTAGTGTCAGTAGATACTACTATAGAGTCAGTAGTTACTACTGTAGAGTCAGTAGATACATCTATAAAGTCAGTAGATACTACTATAGAGTCAGTAGATACTACTGTGGTGTCAGTAGATACTAATATAGAGTCAGTAGATACTACTGTAGTGTCAGTTGATACTGCTAGAGAGTCAGTAGATACTACTGTAGTGTCAGTAGATACTACTATAGAGTCAGTAGATACTACTGTAGTATCAGTAGATACTACTAGAGAGTCAGTAGATACTACTGTAGTGTCAGTAGATACTACTATAGAGTCAGTATATACTACTTTAGAGTCAGTAGATACTACTATAGAATCAGTAGATACTACTATAGTGTCAGTAGATACTACTAAAGTGTCAATAGATATTAATGTAGTGTCAGTAGATACTACTGTAGTGTCATTAGATACTACTGTGGTGTCAGGAGATACTATTGTAGAGTCAGTATATACTAATATAGAGTCAGTAGATACTACTATAGAGTCACTTGATACTACTGTGGTGTCAGTAGATACTACTAGAGAGTCAGTAGATACTACTATAGAGTCACTTGATACTACTTTAGAGTCAGTAGATACTACTGTAGTGTCAATAGATACTACTATAGAGCCTGTAGATACTACTATAGTGTCAGTAGATACTTCTGTAGTGTCAGTAGATACAACTGTAGAGTCAGTAGATACTATTATAGTACGAGTAGATACTACTATAGAGTCAGTAGATACTACTCTCAAGTCAGTAGATGCTGCTGTAGTGTCAGTAGATACTTCTGTACAGTCGGTAGATGCTACTGTAGAGTCAGTAGATATTACTGTAGAGTCAGTAGATACTACTATAGAGTCAGTTGATACTACTGTAGTGTCAATAGATGCTACTGTCGAGTCAGTAGATACTACTATAGAGTCAGTAGATACTACTGTAGTGTCAGTTGATACTACTAGAGAGTCAGTAGATACTTCTATAGAGTCAGTAGAGAGTCAGTAGATACTGTCGAGTCAGTTGATACTACTAGAGAGTCAGTAGATACTACTGTAGAGTCAGTAGATACTACTGTAGTGTCAGTAGATACTACTATAGAGTCAGTTGATACTACTGTAGTGTCAGTAGATACTACTGCAGAGTCAGTAGATACTACTGTATTGTCAGTAGATACTACTGTAGTGTCAGTAGATACTACTGTAGAGTCAGTAGATACTACTATAGGATTAGTAGATACTACGATAGAGTAAGTAGATACTACTGTAGAGTCAGTAGTTACTACCATAGAGTCAGTAGATACTACTGTAGTGTCAGTAGATACTACTATAGAGTCAGTAGATACTACTATAGAGTCAGTAGACACTACTGCAGAGTCAGTAGTTACTACTATAGAGTCAGTAGATACTACTGTAGTGTCAGTAGATACTACTAGAGAGTCAGTAGATACTACTGTAGAGTCAGTAGATACTACTATAGAGTCAGTGGATACTACTGTAGGGTCAGTAGTAACTACTATTGAGTCAGTAGATACTACTGTAGTGTCAGTAGATACTTCTAGAGAGTCAGTAGATACTACTGTAGTGTCAGTCGATGCTACTAGACAGTCAGTAGATACTACTGTAGAGTCAGTAGATACTACTATAGAGTCAGTAGATACTGCTATAGAGTCAGTAGATACTATTATAGAGTCAGTAGATACTACTGTAGTGTCAGTAGATACTACTGTAGAGTCAGTAGATACTACTGTAGAGTCTGTAGATACTACTATAGTGTCAGTAGATACTACTGTAGAGTCAGTAGATACTACTGTAGAGTCTGTAGAAACTACTGTAGAGTCAGTAGAAACTACTGTAGATTCAGTAGATGCTACTGTAGAGTCAGTAGATACTACTAGAGAGTCAGTAGATACTACTGTAGAGTCAGTAGATACTACTGTAGAGTCAGTAGATACTATTATTGTACGAGTAGATACTACTATAGAGTCAGTAGATACTACTCTCAAGTCAGTAGATGCTGCTGTAGTGTCAGTAGATACTTCTGTAGAGTCGGTGGTTGCTACTGTAGAGTCAGTAGATATTACTGTAGAGTCAGTAGATACTACTGTAGAGTCAGTAGATGCTACTGTAGAGTCAGTAGATACTACTAGAGAGTCAGTAGATACTACTGTAGAGTCAGTAGATACTACTGTAGAGTCAGTAGATACTATTATAGTACGAGTAGATACTACTATAGAGTCAGTAGATACTACTCTCAAGTCAGTAAATGCTGCTGTAGTGTCAGTAGATACTTCTGTAGAGTTGGTAGATGCTACTGTAGAGTCAGTAGATATTACTGTAGAGTCAGTAGATACTACTGTAGAGTCAGTAGATGCTACTGTAGAGTCAGTAGATACTACTAGAGAGTCAGTAGAAACTACTATAGAGTCAGTAGATACTGCTATAGAGTCAGTAGATACTATTATAGAGTCAGTAGATACTACTGTAGTGTCAGTAGATACTACTGTAGAGTCAGTAGATACTACTGTAGAGTATGTAGATACTACTATAGTGTCAGTAGATACTACTGTAGAGTCAGTAGATACTACTGTAGAGTCTGTAGAAACTACTGTAGAGTCAGTAGAAACTACTGTAGAGTCAGTAGATGCTCCTGTAGAGTCAGTAGATACTACTAGAGAGTCAGTAGATACTACTGTAGAGTCAGTAGATACTACTGTAGAGTCAGTAGATACTATTATTGTACGAGTAGATACTACTATAGAGTCAGTAGATACTACTCTCAAGTCAGTAGATGCTGCTGTAGTGTCAGTAGATACTTCTGTAGAGTCGGTGGATGCTACTGTAGAGTCAGTAGATATTACTGTAGAGTCAGTAGATACTACTGTAGAGTCAGTAGATGCTACTGTAGAGTCAGTAGATACTACTAGAGAGTCAGTAGATTCTACTGTAGAGTCAGTAGATACTACTGTAGAGTCAGTAGATACTATTATAGTACGAGTAGATACTACTATAGAGTCAGTAGATACTACTCTCAAGTCAGTAGATGCTGCTGTAGTGTCAGTAGATACTTCTGTAGAGTTGGTAGATGCTACTGTAGAGTCAGTAGATATTACTGTAGAGTCAGTAGATACTACTGTAGAGTCAGTAGATACTACTGTAGTGTCAGTAGATACTACTAGAGAGTCAGTAGATACTACTGTAGAGTCAGTAGATACTACTATAGAGTCAGTAGATACTACTATAGAGTCAGTTGATACTACTGTAGTGTCAATAGATACTACTGTCGAGTCAGTAGATACTACTATAGAGTCAGTAGATACTACTGTAGTGTCAGTTGATACTACTAGAGAGTCAGTAGATACTTCTATAGAGTCAGTAGATACTACTGTAGTGTCAGTAGATACTACTGTCGAGTCAGTTGATACTACTAGAGAGTCAGTAGATACTACTATAGAGTCAGTAGACACTACTGTAGTGTCAGTACATACTACTAGAGAGTCAGTAGATACTACTGTACAGTCAGTAGATACTACTGTAGTGTTAGTAGATACTACTATAGAGTCAGTTGATACTACTGTAGTGTCAGTAGATACTACTGCAGAGTCAGTAGATACTACTGTATTGTCAGTAGATACTACTATAGTGTCAGTAGATACTACTGTAGAGTCAGTAGATACTACTATAGAGTCAGTAGATACTACGATAGGGTCAGTAGATACTACTGTAGAGTCAGTAGTTACTACCATAGAGTCAGTAGATACTACTGTAGTGTCAGTAGATACTACTATAGAGTCAGTAGATACTACTATAGAGTCAGTAGACACTACTGTAGAGTCAGTAGTTACTACTATAGAGTCAGTAGATACTACTGTAGTGTCAGTAGATACTACTAGAGAGTCAGTAGATACTACTGTAGAGTCAGTAGATACTACTATAGAGTCAGTGGATACTACTGTAGAGTCAGTAGTTACTACTATAGAGTCAGTAGATACTACTGTAGTGTCAGTAGATACTTCTAGAGAGTCAGTAGATACTACTGTAGTGTCAGTAGATACTACTAGACAGTCAGTAGATACTACTGTAGAGTCAGTAGATACTACTATAGAGTCAGTAGATACTACTATAGAGTCAGTAGATACTATTATAGAGTCAGTAGATACTACTGTAGTGTCAGTAGATACTACTGTAGAGTCAGTAGATACTACTGTAGAGTCAGTAGAAACTACTGTAGAGTCAGTAGAAACTACTGTAGAATCAGTAGATGCTACTGTAGAGTCAGTAGATACTACTATAGAGTCAGTAGATACTACTGTAGAGTCAGTAAATACTACTGTAGTGTCAGTAGATACTACTCTAGAGTCAGTAGTTACTACTGTAGAGTCAGTAGATACTACTGTAGAGTCAGTAGATGCTACTGTACAGTCAGTAGATATTACTATAGAGCCACTACATACTACTTTTTCTGTTGTATGTTTGGTGTGTAGGTGTCTATGCCTCTAAAAAAACATTGAGTCAGGGGTGGCTAAAAAGAAGTTGGGTCATTGGAGGGTTGGCAATTTTTGTAAACCTTTAAGATCAATTACCCACCACTTTCAATTACTTTTTAATTCAGGACTTCTGCAAGTCTCTCATAATTTTGTTGACAGACAAATGGACAGACAAACGGAACACCTGGCTTTAATGTTCGTTTATATGTCTTCTTCGGTGTGTGTGTGGCGCATGGTCCGGCTCAGACACTACTCTGTTAGCGTTGCACCGACGGCGTTGACCGAGACAGCCAACCAATGTTTCTGCCGCGCAATGACCGTGCGAAGGCATCGGCGATGATAACGAGACGAGTCCACTCCCAGCACCGGCAGACCGGAGCTCCCCCTCTCCACTGCTTATATTCCCCTCGGCACGGCCTGGCTCCACCCTGGCCACACCTCCCTTCTCGAACCCTCTAGCGGGTTTCAGGAACCTCCCAATGAGGTCTACTGTGACTCATGCCCCCGTTCCTCCACCCTCCCAGCACACAGCATCAGACAGAAAATATGGCATCTGTGCAGGACCGCCCATTACAGAAACCACATTGGGGCTCCTCAAGCCTCTCCTCAGCGTGCCTGGCAAGGCGTTCTTGAATAATCCTTGCCAGGACCTTTCCCGGCACACTGAGGAGTGAGATGCCCCTGTAGTTGTTACAGTCTGTGCGGTCCCGCTTCTTAAAGAGGGGCACCACCAGGGCATCCTTCCAATCCTGCAAAACCCGTCCAGTGGTCCAGACTGTTGTTATGATGTCATGTAGGGCCGTTTGTGCACAACGCCACCCTCCCTCAGCATTACTCTTTGGGCAATTCGGAAAAGTCACGTATAAAGAAAGTTAATTTAATAATAGAGTATGACGTTCGATGGCAACACAAGCAACCGTCATATGGTAGAACTAAATTTGAGAGAGAGACAAAACAAACACTGAGATACACAGACAGACACACAAGCAGAGAGAGACAACATAGACATACAGAATGTTGCCTTTCCTGGTCTCAGACTCTGGATCGCCTTCAGTAATTCCTCAACCAATGTCACCTCAACCAGCCACTCACGGGGGGTGACTTCTTCCAATATTTGAGGCACCTGTACACCCACCCACCCACAGACACCTGTACACCCACCAAGCACACACATAGACACCTGTACACCCACACACACTCAGATACCTGTGCATTATCACACACAAAGACACACATATGCAGGCGTGTGTGTGTGTGTTTGTCTAAATCCTTCACACACACACTTAGACACACACAGGTACGTGTTTGTGACTGTGTTTTAACCTTTACACACACTTCGACATACACAGGTGTGTGTTTGTGACTCTGTTTTAACCTTTACACACACTTAGACACACACAGGTGTGTGTTTGTGACTCTGTTTTAACCTTTACACACACTTAAACACACACAGGTGTGTGTTTGTGACTCTGTTTTAACCTTTACACAAGCACAAATACATCCTCGTTTGTTCAAATCCGGGAATTTCCATCAAAAGTTGAAGTCGAAACCAGCCAGGCAGCATATAAATACAGCTCGCTCTTAACATTTCCACCACCACCACAGCCCATTGGAATCACGAGGAGAAAGTGGGTACGAATTTTAAATTGCCTGCTAGTTCTACACCTTCACAAGAATCCGCTTTAGCATTTCAACACAGTAGGAGCTCGCGACCCATACTCATAACGTGAGGGTTTATTAGATCGCGTCAAACATCTAACCCATATAAAACCCATTCAGTTATGGATACGTTGTCAGTTTCGCTCGTCAAATGTTGCGTGAATTACTGTGATTACCCTGCAGAAATGTTTTCCGTTTTATTTTCACTGCACAATCCGTTCGACACTTTTCTCATATTTCTCTACTCCTATGAACGTGATTTTCAATCCTCGGACAATCAAATCGTCTGATATGATCGCCCACGACTAACACTGCCCATTCACTCAACACTGCCCATAGACTAACACTGCCCATTAATTCAACACTACCCATATAGACTCAACACTGCCCATAAACTAACACCACCCATATTGATTCAAAACTGCCCATAGACTAACTCTCCCCAATAGATTCCACCCCTGCTCATATACTAACACTACCCATATAGATCCAAAACTGCCCATAGACGAACACTATCCATATAGATCCAACTCTGCCCATAGACTAACACTGCCCATAGAGAATAAACATTGCCCATAGACTAACACTACCCATATAGATTCAATGAAATCGTCTGATAGGATCGTGTAAAACCTTACACGATCCGTTGTTGCTCTCTGGGAATGAACGAGGAGGGAGCTCTGCCTTGGGGCTCCGCCACCTTGCGCCACTTTGCCGGATATTTGCGAGCAGCCACGAGGCCAGACAGGAAGCCTGTAGCTCTGGTGTGGGTCAAACAGTTTCAAGGGCAATGGGCACAGTTTGATGATGATGATGATTCTTAGTCTCAGAGCAGTGTTGTCGTTGGTCTTCAACGTTCTACCACGAGCACGTTGCGTGGTGGACGCACACTGCGATGGCGCCTTGGCATCGGTGTTCGTCAAGATTCGGTGTCGTTATCGTATCTGTTAGCAGCAAAGAGCGTCACGTTAGGGCTGTGAAGCTAGGATGAAGGAATGGCCACAGAGCGATGAGGACGTTGCAGATCAAGGGCACGATGGGAGGTGTTGTCTAGACTGTGATTGTTAAAATATTGAGAATAAAGAAATGAAATAAAGTGCAAACTAATTATATCTTAAAATTAATTTTTGTCTGTCCTTGTAACGCTTTTAACTAACAAACTGTTGGGTTTACATTTCATCAAAGTACACAGATTACACAAACTAAGACCCCGGACGAACGCTCGCTATTTGTCTTAGCCCTTGGTCTTATGGAAAATAATAAAATCACACTTTGTAACAATGTGTGCCAAAGCACGCATCTGCGCATGCGTGGAAACGCTGACTCGCGGTTGCCCCTAGCAACGCACATTAACTTTCTGAGAGGTGATGGGTGGGAGGTTCTCCTTCACATTAAAAATGACAAAAAAACCACACATAAACACAACACTGAGGTAAATTCTGAACTGTGTGATGTCCTTTTCTCCCACCTCACCCCAACGTGTGCAGTTACAAAAATAGTCAGTCTAGTCTACTGTAGAGTCAGTAGATACTACTATAGAGTCAGTAGATACTACTGTAGTCAGTAGATAATACTATAGAGTCAGTAGATACTACTATAGAGTGAGTAGATACTACTGTAGAGTCAGTAGATTATACTGTAGAGTCAGTAGATACCACTATAGAGTCAGTAGATAAGACCAAGACCTCGGCCCTGGCAGATCATTGTTATAATTCAGTAGGCTCACATGACATTGACTTTTCCAATACAGAGGTTCTTTGCAAGCCATCTGGCTACCATGAGAGATTCGTTCATGAGGCTATCCACATATACAAACACAGAGACAATTTCAACCGAGAAGATGGATTCTGGCTTAGCAATCATTGGAAGGACTTGATAAACCATTTCGGGTCTTAATTGATTGTTCATGCTTACGGTAGCTTTTAGACCACATCCATTATTTTCGTGTCACCCCTCCTCATTTCCGAACATAGATGGACTCGTCCATTTGGATAACTGTCCAATCGCTCTCCGTGGTGCTAATGTTAAAAAACCGCCACTTTTTTCAAATTTTCTTGCTGTGGTTTTCACACCTGATGATGATTGCTTGTGTTGCAGTCGAAACGTCGTGAGAATGTTATTGTTTTATATTTTTATTATTTTATTGTTTCCCTTCTACGTGACTTTACCGACAGAACCAAGAATATTATTACACCTCCCAAATTAGCATAATTTACGAGCATAATTACATAAATTAACATAATTTCGGGTAATTACGCATTTTTTTTAAATTGCATTTTTTTTCATTACATTTTCAATACCCGGCATATATAACATAATGGGGTTGCTCGTCCGGGATCTCTGGCAGACATTTTATGCATGAATTAAGGAATTAATCACTGTTGTGTTAACCAAAGTATTGTGAACTAACATTGCCTTGTGATTGTAAACGGGTGTAAAACAAACAAAAACGCACTCTGAAGGGAAATACCAGAGTAGCAGAGTATAATGAAGACAGTTGAATTAAGATGATTTGCTCGAGTCGAACTGACTGCATTTTGTGATGCAATTGTTTTGATATGCACTCTGAGGTGGAACACCAGAGATGCTAGGATTAAGAGGAATTTTTTTAGTGGATTGCGGAATATTGGGAACTTGTATTAAAACGTACAGGCCGGTCTGCTACAGAACAGACAAATCAGGGAGACACATGGGAGGAGAGCCGTATCGATGACATTAAGACACATCGAGGGAAACTACTAAAGGACTTTATAAAATGTGACAAAAGTGAACACGATGTCAAAACCTCAGAAATAGCGAGACTGGACTCATACCTTCTCACACAGACAGACAGACAGCGAGTGTGGAATGAGGAAACATTCTAAAAGGAAACGGGCGAAAAACTGGAGAAGGAATGGGTGCTCGCGGCACCAGCGAAACTCACAGACGTTGACTCACGGAACAAATACGAAGGTAGCAGTACACCACATTCTTGCGTATGTGAACGTAGTACAGGAACAGGCCACACAAAACATATGGTTATCGATCAAAGTAACTTTGACCAAGAAACCCCCTTGCAACTCGACAGAAGGGATGGAGAAATACAGATGCAGCAGGAAACAAATGGGACTGACAACCCCGATGTCAGAGGGAGACAGAATATTAACACAAAGTCGCCAGGATATTCTGTACTGATAGCGCCAAAAAGGGCAGCACCTTGGCAACATGAGCAGCACAGCAGAAACAGCTCACCAGAGAGATACGCGCATCACTCAAACACGAGCGACACAGCACAGATCGCAGGGACAGCTCACCAGAGAGACACACACCACTCAAACACGACCGACACAGCACAGATCACAGGGACAGCTCACCAGAGAGACGCACACCACTCAAACACGAGCGACACAGCACAGATCGCAGGGACAGCTCACCAGAGAGACGCACACCACTCAAACACGACCGACACAGCACAGATCGCAGGGACAGCTCACCAGAGAGACGCACACCACTCAAACACGACCGACACAGCACAGATCACAGGGACAGCTCACCAGAGAGACACACACCACTCAAACACGACCGACACAGCACAGATCGCAGGGACAGCTCACCAGAGAGACGCACACCACTCAAACACGACCGACACAGCACAGATCGCAGGGACAGCTCACCAGAGAGACACACACCACTCAAACACGACCGACACAGCACAGATCGCAGGGACAGCTCACCAGAGAGACACACACCACTCAAACACGACCGACACAGCACAGATCGCAGGGACAGCTCACCAGAGAGACACACACCACTCAAACACGACCGACACAGCACAGATCGCAGGGACAGCTCACCAGAGAGACACACACCACTCAAACACGACCGACACAGCACAGATCGCAGGGACAGCTCACCAGAGAGACACACACCACTCAAACACGACCGACACAGCACAGATCGCAGGGACAGCTCACCAGAGAGACACACACCACTCAAACACGACCGACACAGCACAGATCGCAGGGACAGCTCACCAGAGAGACGCATGCTACGCAAAAACCATCAACACAAAACAATCCGCACCACAGACGACCGACACAAACATCACGACAGGCACGAGGCACAAAACAAATATGAATCAAACTTAAAACAAGGACCTCTGAACGCAAGCCCTACACCTAGAAAACACCATACGCAGGGTTGGCAGCAGGAATCACCAAGCAAAGTTGACCCACGTTACAGGCGCAACATACACTACAGAAGTTATGTTAAACAGCGCCACAGTTGGAGTGATAGCTCATCTGACACTGACTCCTCTGACGACGAACAGCTTTCCGAATACTCATTCAGTAGTAAGACTTTGAAATTGATGGACAAAGCTGTCGTCAGAATTCCCTATTTTGAGCCACACAATAGGAACAGAGACATACACACTAACATCGCAACAGTCGAAGCGGAGGCAATGATCAGAGGTCTGAGAAAAAAGGATGAGAAAGCGAGTCTGCTGAAAAGAAGTTTACATGAAGAGTCTATATCATGGGTAAAGTCGCTACCATACAAGGTTAGGAATGATTTCAAACAACTGGGCCTGGCAGTGATTTGGAAGTTTGGGGAATATTTAACACTGTCTGAGGGATTTAATGCTGCAAAATCTATGACCCAGTGTGCAGACGAGGATCCGCGAGATTACCTCCTACGATTTAAAAGAGCGTACTACGCAGGCGATGTGGATCAGTATCACGAAGGTAACAAAATGTTCAAGATGATGTTTTTTGAATCCTTGAGTCCAAAGATTACAGAAATTGTGGGAATGGTTTTAGACCCAGAGACAGCCTCCTTACACCGCATAGAGAATAGGGCTCACATGGCATGGCTATATAGAACTAGGAGCCACAATTCGGATCCAACACACAGGGAGAGGTATAATGTACCCAGCCTTTCAAAGGGAAGTAAAAATCACGTGAGCAGCTACAGCACCCCACATGTGAGGCATTTAATACACCAAGCCCCACAATGTAGAGAGGAGCAAGCACCCACGAACTACCAACATAATTACACACACAGATGGCAAGGCAACAATTTAGCGAGACGGTGGCACACAAACTGGAGGCGACCACAGCGCACAAAGATACGTATTTACAAGAATCGCAACGTGTGGAGGCGAAGAGCAGAACCATACCAGTACCCAATGCCACTGTTGGATATATGGGCCTTTTTCCACAATTAATATTAATAATAAAATTTGCCGATATATTTTTATCAGTAACTGAAATAAATAAATAAACACCCACTACCTCATCACAGAGAACAGCAGATGGAGGTCGTAAAAAGGACATCAAAATAAATAAATAATTAGCTCCGGGGCAAAGGGAGGTTAGCGACTATCTGCAAAATCTCCAGATTGCCAAAGGACAATTCACAAACAGGCATCTATTTGATGTAACACAGTCGCCCGGGGTCACCAAGAGGGGAGGGGGGCAATCAAGCGCGGCTGTGGTGAGAGAGCGTACGGGGAGGGCATCTGTTTTTTTCTCTCTCGCAAGAGACGCGGAGAGAGGAGAGATAATTTCACATTTAAGCTCGGCAAGGGGCAGCGAGATGGCAGATCGGAAGAGGACATCAAGCCAGCTCCGAGGCATGGCCTCGAGACATTAGCAATGGGTGCTGTGTCCCGCAGAGAAGAGGGGCGAGGTGATGTTAGTGCTGAGTTCGGCATGGACCGACAGAGTATCGCTGAAAGTTATTCTACATTCATCCTGATGTTTTGAGTCGCTTGCAGAATGGAGGATTGCGATAAGCTGTATCGTACTAAGCTATCAGAGTTGTGTAAGAGGTGTGCAAATACAATTTTTAAGTTTTGAGAGTGAGCGACAATTCAGCTCGACAATTCAGTTCAACAAGGCGCAGCTCGGCGAGCGCCAGAAGAGGGCAGCAAGCGGCCGGCTCCAAGGGCCCTGCGATCAACTGAGGATGGCGAGGCTCGCCGAGTAGCGATGTATCAACGAGCGTGAGTTCAGAGCTGAAAGACGAAGTATTGCTCAAAGACTTTTATTTCTAAATCGAGTGCCAGCTCCCAGCTGCAGTGCAACCAGTGCCACCAAGCAAGATTGCCAGCGAACCAGTGGCCAAGCGTGTGCCGACTTGGCTCATCCAGCAGGGGAAAGAGCCTGACCAGCCGCCCGTGAGCAAAAGAGTCAGTGAACCAGCGACGAGCGCGTTCGAGCATCTGCACGGAGAGAGTGCGTGCGGCGCAGTCCTCCAGCAGCGGAAAGAGCCTGTACCTGCCAGCACGAGCAGCAAGCCGATGCCCCGAGCAAGAGAACGAAGCAGTTTGTATCACCCTCCCCCACACTCACACCCTCACGACGCATCACCCGGCGTCTGCTTCACGACGACACAACACGCATATCGGGACAATCAAGAAGGTTGACATTTCCAAGGTGGTGCATTAAAAATCAACTGATCGTGAAGAATATTGCTGCCCATTGAGTTACGTGGATTAGGTAATTTAGAAGCAACTCAGTCGTTCGTTTTTTTTCGTTCTCTTTTTAATGGCATAATCTTGCCAGTGAATCTTTTGACCTATACTTCTGCCTTTGGGGATAATCATTGTTTGGATTGCTTTTCGTATGAATATCATCGCATAATATTAAGGACTTTTTAATTCGTATTTGCTGCGTATGCTCGTGGTACTCGGAAGGAATCAATTGTTCTGTTACCTAATTAACAACGTGATTATTGAGGGTTGAAGAGATGAATCAATGAAATGAACATCGCCTGTAGTACTGTGTTGACAATTTCAAGTATAATAATTCATATTATAGTGTTAAGGAATTTGTTTAGAATAGCATGCATGCAGGTTTTAACAACTCTCCCTATCACCAATTGAGCTCGTGTTACGCGGAGAATTAATCATATGTGCAGTTGCCAAAATGAAACAACGCAATCATTGATGGTTACTGTGTTGGTACTGTGTTGATAATTCGAAGCCTTAGAGTTGCATATTATAAAGTTAAGGTTTCGTTTAGAATAAAATTGCTTCACACAGAAGTGTTTGTGTGCTTCTTTCCTGAGTTCATGCATAATAATCTTATTTATAAGAACTGTATTCAGTGTTGAGTTTTGAATTTGGAGACCTGACATAAACACACTAATACATACTCAGTAAATGTTAAAGCTAGAATAATTGTATTACCGAGCGTTAATACGAACCTAGACAATGAAGACGAGCTTACTCTGGCACACTTGCATCACACTGGCATAACTTCATACGATTAATTGTGTTATCCCGATTGATAATCCGACCCTCGTCAGCGAGGCGGGGCCGAATTATCATAACGGCGGACATTCGCATAATCACACCCACTCGCATAAATGAATACGATTATCTCTCAAATTAGCATAATTTGGATAATTCCGCAAATTCCAAATTTCATTAAATTTTTATCATTTTCATCAAAATTTCCACAACCAACATATACAACAGTGTGTCTGGGTGAGTGTGGGTGAGTGTGGGTGAGTGTGAGCGAGTGTGGGGAGTGTGGGTGAGTATGAGTGAGTGTGGGTGAGTATGGGTGTGTGTGGGTGAGTGTGGGGGAGTGTGGGTGAGTGTGGTTGAGTGTGGATGAGTGTGGGTGAGTGTGAGTGAGTGTGGGTAAGTGTGAGTGAGTGTGGGTATGTGTGGGTGAGTGAGGGTGAGTGTGGGTGAGTGTAGGTGAGTATGGGTGAGTATGGGTGGGTATGGGTGAGTATGGGTGAATGTGGGTGTGTGTGGGTGGGTATGGGTGAGTATTGGTGAGTGTGGGTGAGTGTAGGTGAGTATGGGTGTGTGGGGGTGGGTATGGGTGAGTGTGGGTGAGTTTGGGTGAGTATGGGTGGGTATGGGTGAGTATGGGTTTGGGTGAGTGAGGGTGAATGTGGGTGAGTGTGGGTGGGTATGGTTGAGTGTTGGTGAGTGTGGGCGAGTATAGGTGAGAATGGGTGAGTATGGGTGGGTATGGGTGAGTATGGGTGAGTGAGGGTGGGTATGGGTGAGTGTGGGTGAGTGGTGTTCGAATTCTCATGGTACCACTGCTGCTGTAGATGCAGAGACAACGGTTGCGATTTCACACTCAGCTTGGTCAAGCCACGGATAACAAGAAGGGGACAGCCAAAGAGTCACAAAGAGCCAACCAAAGAGTCACAGGTTTCAACGACGTCGTCGTGTTGACGTGACGTCACGTCGTGTTGATGCGACGTGAAGTGAAACGAGGAGACGCATTCAAGACAAAATTTCAATTTATTGCGTTTGCCTTTTAAACGAAGCGCACTCACTCATTTTACATCAGATCAAAAAAAAAAGTCACCAATTCGAATCGGCGTTGATTCTTATCAACAGCTAAGAGCAGCATAACCCGCAAAGAACACGAAGCCCCCCAACTCCCAGAATTAAAATCGCAATCGCACTACAATATAATCACAAGCAATGTAATCCTTATTAATTACTCAGTGGTACAACATGACAACGATTGACATATGAACCTCATGGCGGTACCCTGGGGTGCCCACAATGACCCCCCGGCTCTTTCGCAGAATGTCCGTGATGCAGTCACGTTTAGTCCGTCGATGGTCGGCGACGTGGCAATCAACTCATCTCGACGAGCCGTGCACCACGATGCGATGCTCAGAGTCGAACTTTTTCGACGACGGATTTATCTCATGCTGAAGTTTGGGCGTTTCGACTTCGTGGAGCGGCGCCGACATCGGCTCGATTGGTACCCCAGTCGCGGAGTGAAGTAACGCCCCTGGGAAAAAAGAAAATAGTGTCCCAGAAATGAAATATTTCACTGCCTCGGCCAGTTTGCATTATGTGGTAGCCCGGGGCACCGCCATGAGGATCAATTTGCGTGCCAAAGCTCCGACAGCGGTAGCGCGTCGAGTCAGCAAAGCGTGCGTGGGGTCGCGACTACAAACTAAGTTTGGTGGCGACTCTAAGAGCATTCGTAGCGCGTGGTGAGCATTGCAGATTGCAGATTACTACGACTAACATAATAAGCCAAGAACGTGTGTATGTGTGTGTCCCTTGCGTCACGTCACTCCACATGCCGCACTCCTCCCCAATAACCATTAGCGGGTGACGTCACTCCACATGGAGCACCCCTCTCATAAATAATCATGAGCTGATGACGTCACTCATGCCGACCCCGCCCTCCCCGCTCATTAATAATCCTGATTTGATGACGTCACTCATGCCGACCCCGCCCTCCCCGCTCATTAATAATCATGAGCTGAACAATTTTTTTATTGAATATTTCAGATTTTGACCACAACACACAACACCCGTCCTTGGACAGGCCAACAAGCTGGTTATTTCATATGTAAACCCCCTTTTGTCAAGGGCCTCACTTCTCCCAACCAGCTAAAGTCGCTACGAATCTTAACAGCGTTCATTGAAGTTCTGTAGATGTGTAGGCCTTTACTTTAACATCTATTTCTGTGACCAGTCAGAAGCTAATCCCTTAGCTATTTCAATGCTAAATTACTAGTTGCCTCTGTGGATGTGTAGGTTTTGACTTTAACATAGCCATTTCTGTGACCAGTCACAAGCTAGTCCCTCAGCTATTTGATATGTAAACCCGTTTGTCAAGGTGCCTCACTTCTCCCAACCAGCTTGAAAGTCGCTACGAATCTTAACATCGTTCATTGAAGCTCTGTCGTCCCCACAGGTCTGTTCCTTTCACCTGAAGACGGCCGCTTGCGTTGTGGCCGAAACGTCGTGAGAATTTTATTGTGTTATTTTATTATTTTATTCTCATTCTACGTGAGTTTACCGAAAGAACCAAAGAAGAAGCTGGTTTGTTGTTACAAGTGATCACTTCGTGTTGTTGTTTTTGTTCTTTTTGTTGTTTCTTGTTGTTTTGTTGTTTGTTGTTGTCGCGAGCGCTGCCGACACTCGACCCTTCGGCTAGGCGTTGACGTCGCTTCGTGCGTCCACGCCGAAGGAACGGCCACGTGACAAGCGACGTTGATCTGCGTCTGCGTGCATTGCGTCACTCAAGAATGTATAGGCAAAGGATTCACATGTACACACACACATCTACACACACACATCTACAACAACAACAACAACTGCCATTCGCCACTAAGTGGCGGTGACATCACCACGACGCTTGTGCCAGGCTATGTGCACCCTGAGGCCACGTGAAGTGTCGAACGCCCGCTGGCAGGAGGTCACGGGGCAGACCCAGGTGCCACGGGTCGACTGAGTGAGATGACTGGCTGATGCACCACCTGTGCCCCCTACTGTGCCAACCTGCTGTGCTTTAGCCACCCGGCGCTCCGCTCGTTGTTGTGAGCGTCGCTCCTCCGCCCTCCATTGTTGTTGGAGGGCGACTACCTCCAACTGCCCAGTAGCATCCTTCACGAGCCTCCTCTACAGAGGCCGATCTTGACACCGCTGGTACCAGTCATCGGCAAGTCCACTCAGCTCCACGTCCTCCTGTACCACATCACTCCATCTCTTCTCTAGCCCGTGCCGCGCCCGCTTTGCCCCCTCAATCCGGCCGAACAAAAGCTGTTTCGGCATGCGGTGGCTGGGCATGCGGGCTACATGACCCAGCCATCGCAGCCTTGCCCGCTGGAGGAGCTCACCGATGGGACCTTGCCCAGATCTTTCAAGGATTTGTGAGCTCCTCAAACAATCCAGTCTGGTTAAACCCAGGATGGATCGTAGGCAGGCCAGCCTAAATGTTTCTAACCGGCGAAGATGTTCCATTAGGGGGGTCCACGTTTCGCAAGCGTAGAGAAGGGAGGGAATGACCGTGGCAGAGAAGACCTGAAGCTTAGTGCGGAGCGACAGACCAGGTAGCTTCCACACAGCATTACGCAACCGATGAAAAGATATTGCCGCTCGACTGATTCGGAGTGAGACCTCTGCTGTTAAACTGGAGCCAGTCATAAGCACACTGCCCAGGTATGGGAAACTCTCCACTCTCTCCACAACTGCCCCATCACCGATTGGGAGTTGTGGGGGTGGAGTGTCCGATGGTACAAAATACCCAGGCAGGTGCTTAGTTTTGGTGGGGCTGATGGCAAGGCCCCACCTCTTAGTGGCACGCTCCAGTCTCAGCAGCAGCGTCTCCAACTCCTCCTCTGACTGAGCAGCTTTTACCAAATCATCAGCATACATAACGTGGTTGAGGAATAGGGAGCCATCCCTTGACCACACCCGGGCATCGATCAGCCTCCCATTATATCTGTACCATATGGAGATTCCCCTGGTACAGCTATTTGAAGGCTTCACAAACTACGTGGTCAAAATAGATGTTAAATAATTTGGGAGCCAGAGAACATCCCTGTCGCACCCCAAGGTGTACAGGGAATGGCTCTGACTCCCGGCCACGTAGTTTTACCTGGGCCCGCTCACCATCATGAAGGTCCTTAATGATCGTGAGCAGAGGGTCAGGGACTCCAAAAGCACGAAGAACAACCCAGACCCCAGGCCTACTGATGGTATCATAGGCCTTGACCAGGTCAATAAAGCAGAGATGTAGGTCTTGTTGGAATTCCCTACACCTCTGCTGTAGCAGACGGACAGAAAATATGGCATCTGTTCAGGACCGCCCTTTCCTGAAACCGCATTGGGGCTCCGCAAGCCTCTCCTCAGCGTGCCTGGCAAGGCGATGCTGAATAATCCTTGCCAGGGCCTTTCCCGGCACACTGAGGAGTGAGATGCCCCTGTAGTTGTTACAGTCTGTGCGGTCCCCCTTCGTAAAAAGGGGGACCACCAGGGCATCATTCCAATCCTGCGGAACCCGTCCAGTGGTCCAGACCGTTGTTATGATGTCATATAGGGCAGTCTGTGCATAAACGCCACCCTCCCTCAGCATTTCGCTTGGGAGATCATCTCTGCCCGCTGCCTTTCCTGGTCTCAGACTCCGGATCGCCTTCAGTACTTCCTCAACAGATGGCACCTCAGCCAGCCACTCACAGGGGGTGACTTCTTCCAATAGCAGCAGGGTCATCCTCACTTTGTGCCACGATGTTTTCCTGGCTGAGGAATTTTCCCTCCCCCAGGACCTCACAGAAATGCTCAGCAAATCTGCAAACCTGTTCCTGGGGGTCGCAGATTGGATCACCGTTTTTTCCCCTAATGATGGTAATAGGTGTGGCGCTGCAGGTTACTTTTTTGATGGAGTTAAATAGAGATTTGTGATCACGGGCCACTGAGGCAGACTCCATCTCCTCAGCAACCCGCGACCACCACCCATCCTTGCAGCGCCTCACGGCTCTCCGAACCTCCGAGCGAAGGCTGCGGTAAGCCTCCTCATTCTCTGACGTGGGATTCTGTAAATGGAATTCACACACACAGACACACACACATATAGGTGTTTGTGTGTGTTTGTGACTTTGACTTATCCTTCACACACAAAGACATCCTCGTTTGTTCAAGTCCGGAAATTTCCATCAAAAGTTGAAGTCGAAACCAGCCAGGCAGCATATAAATACCTCCCGCTCGTAAAATCGCAACCACCACAGCCGATTTGAATGGCGAGAAGGAAGGGGTAAGCACTGAAAAAAGCCCACTCGTTCTACAAGTTCACAATAATACGCCTTAGCATTTTAACACAGTAGGAGCTCGTGACCCATACTCATAACTAGAGGGTTTGTTAGATCGCGTCAAACATTTAACCCCCTAAAAAATATTCAACTATGGATACGTTGTCATCACAATGCACTGAAAGTAAGTTTCTCTCGCTAAAGGTTGTGTGAATTACTGTGATTGCTCTGCGGATATTTTTTGCGTTTCATTCTCACTGCACAATCCGTTCAACACTTTTCTGCTATTTCTCTTTTCCGACGAAAGTGATTCTCATCCTCCGACAAAATGCATCGACGAAAAAAAATATGGTGTGATATGATCGTCAACGACTAACACTGCCCATAGAATTAACACTACCCATAGACTCAACACTGTCCATAGACTCAGCACTGCTACCCATGGACTCAGCACTGCCCATAGACTCAACACTACCCATAGCAAACTAGTAAGGGTTGTCACGTAAACAGAACATGCCAATTTGTCAGTAGATACTACTATACAGTCGGTACAGTGAAGTTTTTAGTGTATAGTGTAGTATATAGTAGTGAAGTATACAGTAGTGTAGAATAGTTGTGTAGTGTATAACAGTGTAGTGTATAATAGCGTAGTAGATAGTGTATAGTGTAGTTCTAGATTTAAAGCTTTCGTGACTGCTAGGATCCAGACTCTTTGGTTCTATTGGGTAAAGTCACGTAGGTGATTTTTTGTTATTTTATTTTCACCTACGTGACTTTACCCAATAGAACCAAAGAGTATGTATAGTGTAGTGTTTACAGTAGTTTACAGTGTAGTGCATAGTAGTGCAGTGTAAACTATAATAGTGGAAAGTGTCGTGTATTGTGTCGTGTATAGAGTAAAGTAGTGAAGTGTATAGAAGTGTAGTGTACAGTAGTGAAGAGTGTAGTGTATGGAAGTGACTAGTAGTATATAGCAGTGTAGTGTATACTACTATACACTAGACTGCTATACACTACTCTTAACCCATTTTAAGCCTTTAAAACAGTGAGTGGGCGGGTGAGTGGGCGAGTGGGTGGGTGAGTTAGTGAGTGGGTGGGTGAGTTAGTGAGTGAGTGGGTGAGTTAGTGAGTGAGTGGGTGGCTGAGTTGTGGGGGAGTGGCTGAGTGGGTGGCTGTGGTTACTCTGGGACAATGATCACAAGACAGTCTGCCACAGCAGCTTTCCCCCTCTTTTTTCCTTCTGATGACGATCGCTTTTGTTGTGATCGAAACGACAAGGTTTTTTGTTATTTTTGTAAAAATTTTCTTTGAAACAATCTATGTGACTTTCCGGAAAGACCCAAAGAATATGAATTCCTGTAATAACGAAAGCTTTTAGTCAAGATTTACACTACGCGACTATACACTACACTATAGACTACACTATATACTACACACTATACTTATATACACTACTATACCCTCATGTATATACTGTACTACTATACCCTACACTATACACTACTATACATTGCACTATACACTACTATACCCTACAGTATACACTAGATTATACATTATTATACACTCTAATACACTACACTGTACACTACATTACACATTACCATACACTACAATATACACTACACTACCTTACACCACGAATATAGACTACACTCTACACGAAACTATACACCACAACTATTATACACCACGACTACACACTGTAGTGTGTATTGTGTAGCGTAGTGTATAGTGTTGTATATAGCAGTGTAGTGTACAGTGTATAGTTGCATAGTGAGTAGTGTAGTTTATAGTAATGTAGTGTACGACGCACTCCACTACTATAAATTACATTACTATACACTATGCTTTACACTAGCGTATACATTAATCTCTACACTACGATAAACTACACTAAACACTACACTAGACACTACACTATACACTACTGTACACTACACAAGCCCACTAACCCAACGTGTTTCCCACAGGAATCTACACATCAAGGCCAGCGCTCGTGGCTACGATTGTAAGAGGCACGGCAACGACATGGGCTCAGAACAGAGCAAAGGTGAACTACAAACTACAACTACAGTCTATGTGTGGTGTTGAGTCTACGGGCAGTGTTGAGTCTATGGGCAGTGTTGAGTCTATGGGTAGCAGTGCTGAGTCCATGGGTAGCAGTGCTCAGTCTATGGGCAGTGTTGAGTCTATGGGTAGTGTTGGGTCTATGGGTAGTGTTGAGTCTATGGGTAGTGTTTAGTCTAAGGGCAGTGTTGAGTCTATGGGTAGTGTTGAGTCTATGGGCAGTGTTGAGTGTATAGGTAGTCTTGAGTCTATGGGTAGTGTTAAGTCTATGGGGAGCAGTGCTGAGTCTATGGGCAGTGTTGAGTATATGGGCAGTGCTGAGTATATGGGCAGTGTTGTGTCCATAGGTAGTGTTGAGTCTATGGGCAGTGTTGAGTCTATGGGTAGTGTTGTGTCTATGGGTAGTATTGGGTCTGTGTTGAGTCTATGGGTAGTGTTGAGTCTATGGGTCGTGATGAGTCTATGGGTAGCAGTGCTGAGTCCATGGGTAGCAGTGCTGAGTCTATGGGCAGTGTTGAGTCTATGGGTAGTGTTTGGTCTATGGGTGGTGTTGAGTCTATGGGTAGTGTTTGGTCTATGGGCAGTGTTGAGTCTATGGGTAGTGTTGAGTCTATGGGTAGTGTTGAGTCTATGGGTAGTGTTGAGTCTATTGGTAGCAGTGCTGAGTCCATGGGTAGCAGTGCTGAGTCTATGGGCAGTGTTGAGTCTATGGGTAGCGTTGGGTCTATGGGTAGTGTTGAGCCTATGGGTAGTGTTTAGTCTATGGGCAGTGTTGAGTCTATGGGTAGTGTTGAGTCTATGGGCAGTGTTGAGTCTATGGGTAGTTTTGAGTCTATGGGTAGTTTTGATTTAGAGCTTTCGTGACTGCAGGGATTCATATTCTTGGTTCTTTCGGTAAAGACACGTAGAAGGGAAAAAATGAAAATATAAAACAATACAATTTTCACGACGTTTCGACTGCAACACAAGCAATCATCATCTATGGGTAGTGTTGAGTCTATGGGCAGTGTTGAGTCTATGGGTAGTGTTGAGTCTATGGGTAGTGTTGAGTCTATGGGCAGTGTTGAGTCTATGGGTAATGTTGAGTCTATGGGCAGTGTTGAGTCTATGGGTAGTGTTGAGTCTATGGGTAGTGTTGGGTCTATGGGTAGTGTTGAGTCTATGGGCAGCGTTGAGTCTATGGGTAGTGTTGAGTCTATGGGTAGTGTTGAGTCTATGGGTATCAGTGTTGAGTCCATGATGTATTGTGAGTCGATGCGCATTGCCATCTTTCCTGTTAGTGGTATGTGTGTCTTCTGTTACAGATCACAAAACCCCAGATAAATGCACCTGCCAGATTTGTAAGTGTTTATTTTACTATCCGGTGAGTTTGCCGTGTGGCCACAGCTTCTGCGAGGCCTGCGTCGAGGTCCACTGGGAGTTGGAATTGAAGCAGGTGGAATTCCTCTGCCCACAAAAGGATTGTGGTCGGCGATGGGAGAGCAAACCCATGGTGAGTGAGAATACGGCACTGGCGCCGCTGGCGGAGGAAGCGAGGGAGAAGCTCGTGTCTAAGAAACTTGATGAAAAACGACGGGCGGCAACGGAAGGCGAAGCAAAGGAAGAGAGAATCGCATCCTCACCACAATCATCTCCACCCGCACAGAGCGGTGGTGAGAAATGGGTGAGTAGTCACAACTTCCTTCTGGTACGTGGGAGGTCCGGGGTTCGATCCCGACCCTGACGACGCCTGTGGTATATTTGGAGTCTGTGTGTCTCTCTTCCTCTCCTCGTGCTTGCGTGGATTTTCTTTCTCCGGGCACTCCACCACCCATTCTTTCAGCGCCTCGCAGCTCTCAGAACCTCTAAGCGAAGGCTGCGGTAAGCCTCGTTATTCTCCAACATGGGATTCTGTAGATGGTGAGTGGGCCTGTCGCTTTTCTCAGCCAGCCTGAACACCTCCTCTGTCAGCCAGGGTCTCTGGGGAGGTTTAGACCGCGTTGCCAAAGCAGCAATTGCAGCAGCATGAGCCACAGTCCTAAACCTTGCCCATTTCCCCTCGGCATCAGGAGTGAGGGATGATGCCAACCGCAGCTGCATGTGATGATGAAATTCTCACTTGCAACTTTCATCAGATAACTGAGACCAGGCCACTTTAGGTTGGAATGGGGTCCTCGGTGTACACCCACCACCGGAGTGGAAGAATGACAGGCGCATCTTACAGATGACTAGTCGATGGTCATTGGGCAGATCAGCTCCACGGTAGATCCTGGTGTCAAGGACATGGGCCCACATCCACTGTTCCATCACTATGTAGTCCAGCAGAAGTTCTTGCTTGGACCCAGCGTGCATCCATGATGTTGTGTGGATGTGCTGATGTCAGAACAGCGTGTTGGTAATTACAAGCCCATAATCTGCACCAAAATCTAGCAGGAATGTCCACCCCTTACGGTGACTCGAGCCAGAACCAGTCCACCGGACCTCCTGATTACCGCAGAGATTCAGGCGGTAGTGGTCCAGCTCCGACAGAGGAGTGGCAGCCTCTCCTCCGCAGTGAGAGTTCGAACATTCTATGTGGCCACTCGCATTGGCTTTTTCCCTTACAGTGTTCACACACACACTGGGTCAATACGTTTCATAGGGTACTCCGAAAGGGTGATGACTTGACGTGATTAGTTGTCTTCACGCCACTGTCAAATTTGGTTTATTTTGCATTCCCAATCCCTGCTTCCCATTTTGTTGTTGTTGTTTCTGTAACAGTCGGAAGCGCGTAGCAAACTCGTAGAGATATTTCCGGAATGGAAGGTGAAGAGGATTGAGGTCTTGAAGATGATCCTCGACATGATCGTTGAGCTGAAGAAGCGAACGCGAGACGGCCACATCTCCAAGGTCGCCGGCTCTTCCGCGGGCATCGCTGGTGGCGTCATGGCCATCACCGGCTTAGCCCTCATCCCGGTGACCTTCGGCGCGTCTCTGGGCCTCACCATCGCTGGCACCGTAATGGGGGTTGCCGGAGGCATCACGGGCGCAGGGGCATCGATCGCCGTGCTGGTGATGAACAAAGCCTCAACCAAGAAGGCGACAGAAAATTTCGAGAAGGATAAAATTGCCAGCAAGACGCTCGCCAATGCGTTGGAGTCGGTTTACTCTGTGGCCAGTGACCATGCGCACGCTGGTGTTCGAGAGAGTTTCCACTACAGAAGGCAACAATGATAAGGTATGCTCAGAACGCAGACGCACCTGGGAGAAATTTAAAGCTGCTGCTGGAGGAATTTTTGCGACAGGCGGCACGGCAAAAGGGATTCATACCATCACCGACAACGCAATCGATTTGGCCGGTGCGGCAAAAGTGGCCGCGGCCGGCGCCAACGCGGCCGACGACGTCGGATTTGCGGTGGCGAAGGGAGTGGCAAGTGGCGGCTTACGGATAGCCGGGATCGCGGTGGGCTCCGTGCTCCTCGCCGTCGATGTCGCGAGCCTGATCTGGACCGGGATCGATTTGCACAAGGGGACCCCGTCACAGATAGAAGCGCACTGGCAGAAGACGTACGACGACTTGAAATTGCACCTTATGGGCATGGCGAAAATCAAATATTACATCGAGAGATTATGAAATAGATGACGGGTATCCACCCCTCGATATGTACGGCAAGGTCTCAGATGGGGGATCAGTGTACACGGTTCCCGCTCGTACCACGACCGACTACCCATGATCCGTAATTACACTTGTATCCATATCACCCGCACAATACACGAGTCCACCCAGCTATATAATCTTTCCTATTGCTCATATACAGTAGCGTACACTCGTATAGTAATATAGAAGTTTAGTAATATAGTACTATAGTAATATAGTATATAGTAATATAGTAGTATAGTTATATAGTATAGTAATATAGTAGTTTAGTAATATAGTACTATAGTAATATAGTAGTATATAGTAATATAGTAGTATAGTAGCATAGTTATATAGTATAGTTATATAGTAGTATATAGTAATATAGTAGTATATAGCCATATAGTAGTATAGTTATATAGTAATATAGTAGTATAGTAATATAGCAGTATATAGTAATATAGTAGTATATAGTAATATAGTAGTATATAGTAATATAGTAGTATATAGCAATATAGTATTATATAGTAATATAGAAGTATAGTCATATAGTAGTATACAGTAATATAGTGGTATACGGTGATATAGTAGTATATAGTAATATAGTAGTCTATAGTAATATAGTAGTGTATAGTAATATAGTAGTATATAGTAATATAGTAGTATACAGTGATATAGTAGTATATAGTATTGTAGAAGTACAGTAATATAGTAGTACAGTAATATAGTAGTATATAGTAACATAGTAGTTTGTAGTAATATAGTAGTATAGTAAATGGTTACTCCGACTACACAATCCGCAAAGCCATCACTCCAGTCATGAAGGATCCTCTTGTGGAGCCACTCAAAACCATCACCTTACCCTACATTGCAGGGGTCACTAAAAAGATCTCCAAAATCCTGAATAAACACAAGATCCAGGTCTGATTCAACACAGTACATAAAATCCGTGATCTGGTTCCATCTGTAAAATATGCTGTTCCAGACATACAGTACCCGGGCGTTTACAAACTAAAGTGCCTCTGTGGTAGTAGCTACATTGTAGAAACCAAACGACATATCTCGGACCGCATCCGCGAACATAAAGCAGACTTGAAGCACGGTAGAACGAACTCCTCTGCCGTGGCAGATCGCTGTTATAATTCAGTGGGCTCACATGACATTGACTTCTCCAAGACGGAGGTTCTTTGCAAACCAACTAGCTACCATGAGAGATTCGTTCATGAGGCCATTCACATATACAAGCACAGAAACAATTTCAACCGAGAAGATGGATTCTGCCTTAGTAACCATTGGAAAGATGTTTTACACCATTTTCATTCTTAATTAATTGTATTTTACGATGACCTTCAGACCGCAGCTCTTTCGCTGGCATTGACTCTTAATACTTCTCACACCACGGTTAATGGTATGGTTTACAACATAGAGTATAACAGCGCCTCGCAGCTGTCTCTCTCCCCCTCCTCCGTTCCGACCATGGATGAACTCGTCCGTCTGAACGGGGCTCGTAGCTATCCGTGGTGCTAAAGTTGAGGGTAAGAATCCACCCATTTTTTCGCCATATAGCATTGTGATATATAACGACTTATTGTTGGTAGCTTAGCTGATTGGAGAATAAATAGAGTTTATTGATAACTTTGAGGTAATTTATATTTTAGTTTTTTATTGGTTTACTATATAGTATTCATTATATAGTGTAGTGTATACCCAAATTTCGATTTAAAGCTTTCGTGACTGCAATGATTCATCTTCTTTGGTTCTTTCGGTAAAGTCACGTAGAATGAGAATAAAATAATAAATTGATAAAATAAAATAACACAATAATATTCTCACGACGTTTCGGCCACAACACAAGCGGCCTTCATCCGGTGAAGGGACGAGACTGTCTGGTAGGACAGCGCTGGAGTGAAAGAGCCACGTTCAGATCACGGCCTTTAAGCTGTGTGAGAGGAACAAAGCGCCTTGACAAAGGAATTAGCATATAATTTAGCATTGAAATGGCTGAATGATTAGCTTGTGACTGGTCACAGAAATAGTTATGTTAAAAGTTAAAGCATACACATCCGCAGAGGCACCCCTTGACAATGGAATTAGCATAGAATTTAGCATTGAAATAGCTAAGTTAAAGCATACACATCCGCAGAGGCACCCCTTGACAATGGAATTAGCATAGAATTTAGCATTGAAATAGCTGAGTGATTAGCTTGTAACTGCTCACAGAAATAGCTACGTTAAAGTGAGACCATACACATTCACCGAGGCACTTAGTACAAATCAAACAGGAGAATTTAGCATTGAAATAACTAGGCGAATTTAGCATTGAAATAACTTCTAAATTCGCCTAGTTATTTCAATTCTAAATTATCCTGTTTGATTTGTACTAAGTGCCTCGGTGAATGTGTATGGTCTGACTTTAACGTAGCTATTTCTGTGAGCAGTTACAAGCTAATCACTCAGCTATTTCAATGCTAAATTCTATGCTAATTCCATTGTCAAGGGGTGCCTCTGCGGCTGTGTATGCTTTAACTTTTAACATAACTATTTCTGTGACCAGTCACAAGCTAATCATTCAGCCATTTCAATGCTAAATTATATGCTAATTCCTTTGTCAAGGCGCTTTGTTCCTCTCACACAGCTTAAAGGCCGTGATCTGAACGTGGCTCTTTCACTCCAGCGCTGTCCTACCAGACAGTCTTGTCCCTTCACCTGATGAAGGCTGCTTGTGTTGTGGCCGAAACGTCGTGAGAATATTATTGTGTTATTTTATTTTATCAATTTATTATTTTATTCTCATTCTACGTGACTTTACCGAAAGAACCAAAGAAGATAGTGTATACCCAGTTACTGTGAATAGCTCAGATGTGTAGGCTTTGACTTTAACATAGCCATTTATGTGACCAGTCACAAGCTAGTCACTCAGTTATTTCAATGCTAAATTCTCCTAGTTATTTCAATGCTAAATTCGCCTGTTTGATTTGTACTAGGTGCCTCTGTGAATGTGTATGCTTTGACTTTAACATAGCCATTTCTGTGACCAGTCACAAGCTAATCACTCAGCTATTTCAATGCTAAATTCTATGCTAATTCTTTTGTCAAGGGGTGCCTCTGTGGATGCGTATGCTTTGACTTTAACATAGCCATTTCTGTGACCAGTCAGAAGCTAATCACTCAGCTATTTCAATGCTAAATTCTATGCTAATTATTTTGTCAAGGTGCTTTATTTCTTCTAACACAGCTTAAAGGTCGCGATCTGAGCGTGGCTTTGTTCGCTCCTGCGCTGTCTTCCAGACAGTCTCGTCCCTTCACCTGATGAAGGCCGCTTGTGTTGTGGCCAAAACGTCGTAAGAATTTTATTGTGTCATTTTATTTTATCAATTTATTATTTTATTCTCATTCTACGTGACTTTACCGAAAGAACCAAAGAAGATGAATCCTTGCAGTCACGAAAGCTTTAAATCGAAATATAGTAATATAGTATTATATAGTAATATAGTAGTATAGTAATATAGTAGTATATAGTAATATATAGTAATATAGTAGTATATAGTAATATAGTAGTATATAGTAATATATTAGTATATAGTAATGTAGTAGTAACGTGATATAGTAGTATAGTGATATAGTAGTATATAGTAATATAGTAGTATATAGTAATATAGTAGTATAGTGATATAGTAGTATAGTAATATAGTAGTATACAGTAATATAGTAGTAAATTAATATAGTAGTATATAGCAATATAGTAGTATATAGTAATATAGTAGTATACAGTAATATAGTAGTATAGTAGTGTATAGTAATATAGTAGTGTATAGTTATATAGTAGTGTATAGTAAAATAGTAGTATACAGTGATATAGTAGTATATTGATATAGTAGTATACAGTAATATAGTAGTACGGTAATATAGTAGTATATAATAATATAGTAGTATAGAGTAATATAGTAGTATAGAGTAATATAGTAGTATAGAGTAATATAGTAGTATATAGTAATATAGTAGTATATAGTAATATAGTAGTATATAGTAATATAGTAGTATATAGTAATATAGTAGTATGTAGTAATATTGTAGTATATAGTAACATAGTAGTATAGTAATATAGTGTATAGGAATATAGTAGTATATAGTAATATAGTAGTATATAGTAATATAGTAGTATATAGCAATATAGTAGTATATAGTAATATAGTAGTATATAGTAATATAGTAGTATGTAGTAATATAGTAGTATGTAGTAATATAGTAGCATGTAGTAATATAGTAGTATAGTGATATAGTAGTATAGTGATATAGTAGCATAGTAATATAGTAGTATATAGTAATATAGTAGTATATAGTAATATAGTAGTATATAGCAATATAGTAGTATATAGTAATATAGTAGTATATAGTAATACAGTAATATATAGTAATATAGTAGTATATAGTAATATAGTATATAGCAATATAGTAGTATATAGTAATATAGTATATAGTAATATAGTAGTATGCAGTAGTATAGTAGTATATAGTAATATAGTAGTATATAGTAATATAGTAGTATAGTGATATAGTAGCATAGTAATATAGTAGTATATAGTAATATAGTAGTATTGTGGTATAGTAGTATATAGTAATATAGTAGTATATAGTAATATAGTAGTATGTAATATAGTAGTATATAGTAATCTAGTAGTATATAGCAATATAGTAGTATCGTGATATAGTAGTATGTAGTAATATAGTAGTATATAGTAATATAGTATTATATAGTAATATAGTAGTATGTAATATAGTAGTATATATTAATATAGTAGTATAGAGTAATATAGTAGTATCGTGATATAGTAGTAAGTAGTAATATATAGTAATATAGTAGTATGTAGTAATATAGTAGTTTATAGTAATATAGTAGTATATAGTAACATAGTATATAGTAACATAGTAGTATAGTAATATAGTAGTATATAGTAATATAGTAGTATAGTAATATAGTAGTATATAGTTATATAGTAGTATAGAGTAATATAGTAGTATAGTGATATAGTAGTATAGTAATATAGTAGTATATATTAATATAGTATATAGTATTATAGTTGTATATAGTAATATAGTAGTATATAGTAATATGGTAGTATTTAGTAATATAGTAGTATAGTAATATAGTAGTATATATTAATATAGTATATAGTATTATAGTAGTATAGTGATATAGTAGTAAATAGTAATATAGTAGTATATAGTAGTAGTATAGTAATATAGTAGTATATAGTAATATATAGTAATATAGTAGTATATAGTAATATAGTATATAGTAACATAGTAGCTTAGTAATATAGTAGTATAGTAATATGGTAGTATGTATTAATATAGTAGTATATAGTAATATAGAAGTATAGTAATATAGTAGTATACAGTAATATAGTATATAGTAATATAGTAATTTAGTATATAGTAATACAGTAGTATATTCATATAGTAGTATATAGTAATATAGTAGTATACAGTAATATAGTAGTATAGTAATACAGTAGTATATAGTAATATAGTAGTATTTAGTAATATAGTAGTATACAGTAATATAGTATATAGTAATATAGTATATAGTAATATAGTAATTTAGTATATAGTAATACAGTAGTATATTCATATAGTAGTATATAGTAGTATACAGTAATATAGTAGTATAGTAATATAGTAGTATTTAGTAATATAGTAGTATACAGTAATATAGTATATAGTAATATAGTAGTATATAGTAATACAGTAGTATTTAGTAATATAGTAGTATACAGTAATATAGTATATAGTAATTTAGTAGTATATAGTAATACAGTAGTATATAGTAATATAGTAGTATATAGTAATATAGTAGTATACAGTAATATAGTATATAGTAATATAGTAGTATATAGTAATACAGTAGTATATTCATATAGTAGTATACAGTAATATAGTAGTATAGTAATATAGTAGTATAGTAATATAGTAGTATAGTAATATAGTAGTATATAGTAATATAGTAGTAAATAGTAATATAGTATATAGTAATGTAGTAGTATATATTAATGCAGTAGTATTTTCATATAGTAGTATCGTGATGTAGTAGTATGTAGTAATAGAGTAGTATATAGTAATATAGTAGTATCATGATATCGTAGTATCGTGATATAGTAGTATATGGTAGTAGTATAATCTTGATTTTAAGCTTTCGTAACTGCAGGAATCCATGCTCTTTGGTTCTTTCAGTAAAGTCACGTATGAATTTTATTTTTTAATTTCATATTTTCTCTACCTACATGACTTTATCGAAAGTATAGCACAGTATACAATACTATTACTCTCGTAGTAGTATAGTATACTATACCCCAACTTACCCAAAAATGCCCTGACGAGGGCGTGATATCTCACTGTATATTTACAGTCAGACCTCACTGTATAGACACGAATTGGCAGCATTCTTCAGGAACCGCGTGTAAAGACGCACACTTAGCATGGTCCTTGTACTGGTCGCCTTTTGGCGATGTTCTCTGGTCTAGCACTGCTGGTGGTGAGACTAGGCCCTAAAGATGGCAGCTGTCTCTGGTGTAGGTCATCAGTTACCAAGACAATGCCATGTGACATTGCAATTACATTATTATTAAAGTCAATGTCTACTAATGTATTATTATCCTGGTCTACTGACACTAGCAGTGAGACCAGTCCCTAAAGAAGCCTGCTGCTTGTCACTCGTGTAGACCAATGAGTTTCAATGACACTGCCATCAATATACGACCAGAGCCATGGATTTTGTTTGCCTGGTCACCACAAGTTCCGTGCGGTGGCCAATGCAGTAACTTGATTAATTTCGAAAGGTTTATGTTTGGTGTTTGAACATCTTGACAGACCTCCTGCTGTTTCACTACCGCCAGAGAGGGTACACAGCACCCACTCTTAGCTGTTCACAATGAGCGGCGTATTTCGAATAATCATTACAAACTCTACGCCTAACCCCAACAACAGCAACATCGAAATACAGAAATACAGGGTGCTTCAAAAAAGTCTTAACATAATAATTATAGGGGGTTTCCCCTTTTTTCTGGCAACAAAACTGAAACCTTTTACAAGGAACCATATTATATTTTGGTACTGGCAAAGGAGGTCGAATGATGTAGATGCTTACACCGAGCCCTCATTACTTTGATAGTAAATTGTCTTTGAACTATGTAACGCCTTTTGGCGTCCTCTGGTCGAGCACCAATTGGGTCGAGGCTCAAAAGAAAGCCGTCTTTGGTGTGGACCAATCAGTTTCAAGGACAATGCATATATTATCATAGTGTTTTTTGGTTTGCATTTTGACCACACGTAGTGTAGTTCATGCACACGTGATTACTTGTAAAAGGTTTCAGTTTTGTTACCAGAAAAAAGGGGAAAACCCTATTATTATATTTTGGTCCAGGAAAAGGAGGTCTAACGAAAAAGTGTAAACACTTCTGAGAATTTGCAACGATACCACGAAAAACGCTCCTCCAGGCTCTGTAGAGCACCTGCAGAAGATTCCACGCAATGTGTTGACAATGATCGTGAACAAGTGGGAAACTCTTTGAATTGTTGAAGCTATTAACAGCACATTTGTTATCGTGTTACAGTCAATTATTATGCGTTCTTTGCCCATTAAATCTATCGTCCCATCTAAGTGTTAACATTTCTTTGAAACAACACTGTATATTAGCACTGCCTATATCAGTGTCCATACTTACAAAAAAAACGATTGAATTTACAACCCAAAATGTTTTACATCCACGTGCACACAAACACGTGTACACACACACATGTACACACATCCTACAAACACGTGTACACACACCACACGTGTACACACACCACACGTGTACATACACATATGTGTACACACATCACACGTGTACACACACATACGTGTACACACACCATACGTGTACACACACCACACGTGTACACACATCACACGTGTACACACCACACCTGTACACACACCACACGTGTACACACACCACACGTGTACACACACCACAAGTGCACACGCATACTTTTCTATACGTCTGTGTGCGTGGTAACTTAAATGTTGCTTATACCTTTAATTTGTGTAACCATTTCTTGATTATTGGTTCCTGGTTTAGAGTTTGAGCTGACGGGTTTCATGTTGACGTTGCTCGTACAATTTCTATTCACATTCCTCGATTGCTTTAATTAATTCTTATTATCCGACGGATTTAATTCGCTGTACTCAGTAACAACAATGATCATCGCCATGCATACGATGTAACCCTGAACGTGATTATGCAAGGATAATTATAGTGTTCCGCACAGCGTTGTGAGATGCAGTGTGCATGGATGAAGATCAACATACAACTGACATTGTCAATGTCGAAGGCTCGCTGCTGGCAGGAGGTCACGGGACAGACCCTGCAGGTGCCATGGGTTGTACTGCTGTGTCAGGCTAGGTGCAGGAGGAGGTCAGGGAACAGACCCTGCAGAGGTGCCATGGGTTGACCCACTGAGATGACTGTCAGAAGCACCACCTATGTCCCCTACTGCGCTTTATCTGCCCGGCACTTCGCTTGTTGTTTTGAGTGTCGCTCCTCTGCCCTCTGCTGTTACTGGAGGGCGACTGCCTCAAACTGCCAAGTAGCAGCGTCCTTCACAATCCTCCACAAAGGCCGATCGTAACACCGCTGGTACCAGTCATCGGCAAGTCCGCTCAGCTCCACATCCTCTTGTACCACATCACTCCATCTCTTCTCTAGCCCGTGCCGCGCCTGTTTAGCCCCCTCGATCCGGCCGAAAAAATATATGTTTGGGCCTGCGGTGGCTGGGCATGCGGGCTACATGACCCAGCCAACGCAGCCTTGCCTGCTGGAGGAGCTCACCGATGGGACTTTGTCCAGATCTTTCACGGATTTGTGAGCTCCTCACACAATCCAGCCTGCAGGTTAAACCCAGGATGGATCGTAGGCAGGGCCAGCCTGAATGTTTCCAACCAGCGAAGATGTTCAATTAGGGGGGGTCCACGTTTCTCAAGCATAGATAAGGGAGAGAATGGCCATGGCCGAGGAGACCCGGAGCTTTGAGATGTAGTTAACATTTGACTACTGGCACTCAATGTTTGGCCAATATTATGACCTCTAAGCTGTGACATTCCATGTGAAAAGTACGTACATCGATTATCGCGAATGCTAATTGTGGTTTATTAATCAATAAAAGCATCTGTCCAATCACCTCGTCCGTTTGACGGGCTGCCTGACCTCTTGCCTAGACATTTGTTGCTTTGTAAACACACTACGTAGTGTAGAATTGTACAATTTTCAATGGGTGCAATTGTGAACAACAGCCATTTTAACACGTAGAGTTTCGCGACCAATATCATCCATAATAAAGGTTTTTTTGGTGGTTAGATCGCGTAAATATATAAATGTGTCGTTCAAACCCGCCATCACCCGACACAGCCAACTAGTAAGGGTTGTCACGTAAACAGAACGTGCTAATTTGTAACTAGTACAGCACTAGTGTATAGTAGTGTATAGTGTAGTGTGTAGTGTGGTGCATAGTGTAGTGTATAGTGTAGAGTATAGTGTAGTGTATAGTAGTGTAGTGTATAGTGTAGTGTATAGTGTAGTGTATAATATAGTGTATAGTGTAGTGTATAGCAGTGTATAGTGTAGTGTATAGTAGTGTATAGTGTAGTGTATTGTATAGTAGTATATAGTGTAGTGTATAGTGTAGTATAGTGTAGTATAGTGTAGTGTATAGTGGAGTATACTAGTACAGCCAATCGGTGTGTTGGAGAGCCAAGCCACAACATTTATAAACTGAGTACAACGTTTCGCCAGTAATTACCACTAGCTTCATCATCCGACAGCCAGATTTGTGGATAAGTCTTACTGTTTCATTCCTTATATGGAGGCGTAGATGTGTTGACCACGCTTCTGCGCTCTTGCACAATGATGAGGGGGGGGGGGTCTCTCCTCCGTTGCTTCCAATGAGGCCAACTCGAACCTGGTCGATCTCCAAATCTTCTCCAAATCTTCCACTTTTCGTACGTGCCACTGACGTTGATGCGGAGGAACGACGACGATTTCACATTCAGGTTTGGCAATCCCAGGCAGTGGCGGAGCGAGTGGGGGGTGGGGTGGCATGCCCCCCCCCCCCCCATGATCCGATCGAGATCTTTAAAGGTGTACTGAAGAATGTTGATTCTGCTCCTGATACTCATGCTGGTGTAGAGGTGTTAACTACGCACTGTTGCATAACCTGCGTTGCCACCAGGGCAGTGCAGCATTACCCCTGGGTACAACGGTTGGGGTCAGTCGAGGTGAAACGGATCGTGGCCAGGGTTTGGTGCGAACCAATCAGACGGTTCCACGTGGGAATGTATGATTGGTTCTACCTGGCCACGAAGGGGTATAAGACGGGTGACCCAACGGACCTCGGGGAGCTCTCTCCCTGCACGAAGATAGAAGACTGGGCTGAAGCCTAGCTAGGACCCTGGACCAGCCTTCCAGTCCTTCTAAGGGCTAAGGCTCGGCATACCCAGTGGTCAGGACCCACCGGGCCAGCGATGGGTCAGATAGCCTCCCCTAGGTCCTAGCCGGAGGACTAGGATAGCGGTAGACGTGTGAGTCCCGCCAAGTCCGGAGGCTGTACCTCCTTAGGTATCAAGGAGGTTAGCGGTAGACGTGTGAGTCCCGCCAGGTCCGGAGGCTGTACCTCCCTAGGGTATCGGGTAAGGGGACCGAATATCCCTCTGTGCGTGTTAAGCGTTGTATAAGGAAATAATACAATAAACAGAGTGTGCCTCCTAAAGAAGTCTGCTCGTCCTTACAACACTACACTGTTATGGAGTGACTCATGCAGCCAACTATGGCTGCAAACTTTGATCGTACATGTTACGTAGATATCGTTTATTGTTTAATTTGAATCATAGTTCCTATGATCACTGTTACATGGTTTTTATACCTTTATTTTGGTGATTTTTAAAACGTTTTGGTTTATCCACGTTTGTTTGTTGTAGTACAGAGTTAGCCTGATAACTTTAATCTAAATTGTCTTATGGTTGTTATCGTTTGACTTGCATCCCACTGCGATTTTTCACACAGCGTTGATAACGGTGTTTTTTCCTGCAGTCACTAAAAACATTTCTGGAAGACTTTGCTGTTTTTCCTGGATTTTTTGTTGTTGCGTGTAGTCACTTTAAGATGTTCTTTGTTCATGGTTTTGTTTGTTGTGGTTGCACCCGAGTCAAGAGCCGCATGGCTCACAGAGTTATACCTAATACATGAAACTGAAAACTGAAATCCCTAATTTTGATCGGTTCTTTGGGGGTTTATTAGTAATAAATCGCCATTTTGCGACCCCCACTGCCACTGTGAAGCATATTATTACGTGCCAGTCTGAGTCCATAATTGGCAATAAGTAACGGCAAAGCGGTTACAAGCGACGCACAGAATAGTGCGCAGTTGCGAATACAGTCCACGACTGCCCTGAAGGCATTCACCTTCGATGCCGATCACACAACGCAGTTCGAATTCGACCCTTGATCGATGGCTACGCTATCGCTGCACACGCGTCGAATAAAAAAGTCCTTACTTACTAACAACTCTTTACTTACTAACAACTCCTTACTTACTAACAACTCCTTACTTACTGACAACTCTTTACTTAGTCAAATCTACTTACTAAAAACTCCTTACTTACTAACAACTGTGAGTCTCTCTCTGCTGGTGTGTCTGTCTTTGTGTCTCCCTGTCTGTGTTTTGTCTCTCTCAAATGTAACAATCTTTGGAAGAATGTAATCAACCAGGTAGGGTGTTGACTATTGTGTTAGCTGACTCTCTGTGTTGTATTGCATTATATATCTAAGTTTACTAGGTTTAAATTTTGATTTAAAGCTTTCGTGACTGCAGTAATTCATATTCTTAGTTTTTTCGGTAAAGTCACGTTGAAGAGAAACAACAAAATAACAAAATATATATAAAACAAGAATTTTTTTTTTATTGTTTTATATATATTTTAATTCATATTCTTAGTTTTTTCGGTAAAGTCACGTTGAAGAGAAACAACAAAATAACAAAATATATATAAAACAATAAAAACATTTTACCGAAAAAACTAAGAATATGATTTACTAGGTTTGTTTTCTCATTCATTCGTACCTGAATACGATTGCTCGTGTTGCAATCGAAACGGTGTATTCTATTATTTAATTTATTTTCTTTCTACGTAACTTTACCGAAAGAACCAAAGAGTTTGTTCAAGTACTTTGAGAAGGTCTTGGAAAGCCTTGACCTGAATCTCTATAGGGACTTGAAAATTTAATTTTGCCTGGGTTCAGATATTGACGTGGGCCAATTCGTTCAGACTTATCGGGAATCGCGAGAGGTCAGCACCTTGAACGCCCACAGCATTTCAATTCCCAAGTGTGCTCTTCAATGTGGGAAACGCATATATCCACGCCGCAAAAGAAATACCACATTCTGCCGAAGGGTGGCGAAGAGAGCGTCGAGAAGTTAACGGTGGAGATGAAATACGTGATCTGGCCGAGGGAAGATTTCGATGTCCTCTACTGGAATTACGACTACAAGCCCCAGCACTTTGACGAGTCCAAGCTGGGCAGTGAATTTGCGCACGGGCACACGATTTCCTGGCACGAGATCAGCCTCGGCTACGACATCGACAGGGGACAGGTAAAAAAAAACAAGATATTGTGATTCGCATCCAAAGCTTAAATCCAAATCCCGGAGGTCTTGCAAGATCACGCTTCACCACGAACCCGGCGCCGGGAAAACCACACTCGCGCGCGGCATTCGTGGCGTCTACACGACAGTGACAATTCGACTACGCGTGCATTTGCATCGTCTGTCCAAGGACACAGACGCTGATTTAATGAAAGCCTGGGATTGAATTCTATGTCGCGGTTCGGCTTTGAGAACGGGAATCGAAGCGTACCGCGTGACGGAACTTGGGGGGGGGGGAAGAAAAGGCGCTGCGAGAAATTAAATCGCTGGATCGAAGTTTTCCGGAATTCTGAGCAGGAGGCCTGCGGCACCGGCGCTCACAGACGCCTCGGTAAAACATTGAACAGATGCATACTTGGGGGGTCGATTTTCGTTGGACGTAGCGCAACATCGGTCGGTGAAAGAAACACACAGACCACATTACGAGGCCATTTTAATACAAATTCAGGTCACCATTGGCCATTACGCGACAGCCTCTTTCAACGTGAGAATCTTATCTCGTCTTATATTTACATAGCGCCTTTATATCCAAGGCGCCTTACAAGGGTTCTAAGTGGTACAAAGAGGTTAGCTGAAGGAGATGTGGTGGCACGAGAGAGGAGGCGAGGAGGAGGGGAAACAGAAGAGGTGGTTAGGAATTGGTAGCAATCACACACTTGTCTACTTGTACACCCACCCACACACGTGTACACACACACCACACGTGTACACACCACACGTGTACACCCACACACAGGCACGTGTACACCCACCTCTTGCAGCGGTCTTTTTGCTGCAGTGGCACGCTACCATGATACCAATGTAGATGTTACTCACGTCTGACATGGTTATTATTCACAATAGAGGTTTGTTGTGGGTCAAATCGTGTCAATGTATAAATGTTGTGTCGTTAAACCCGCTACCACCCGACACAACCAATCAGTAAGGTTTAGAGTCACGTAAACAGACCACGCCAATTCGTTACCAGGGTAGTGACGTAAATGAAGTCACTCTGGTGATTTGGGGCCGGCTACCGCCATCAAGGTGGAATTGTGAGCCTCAAGCCTCTCTCTGGCACCGGAGCAGCTGTGGCGTGGAAGCGTGGCCCTAGAGGGCACGGCTCGTGGATCGGTCTTGAGAGAGGCACGTGAGGGCGTGACAGGCTGGGTGACCCCGAGAGGTCACGTGACTGTCACGGGGTAGCGAGGGGGGGGGGGCAAAAGGGGGGGGGTGCTCAAGGGACTCATCAAGCTCGCACGGAGACCTTCTGGGAAGTTCCAGAAGGAGGGAGGATGAAGGAGAGGTCCCCGGGAGACATCGCGGCTGTCTCTTCGAATGAACCCCGCCAGGCTACCGTCTCTTCGATCGTCGATCTTCGGCCGTCACGTTCGGCATCGTGGGTCAGGCAGCACGTTCCTGACCTGACCCGGTTATGTAGCTGCGCCGTTTGGGGCTAGTTAGCTAGGAGTGTGTTATGTAGTTACCCTGTTGGGGTCTAGTTAACTAGGAGTGTGTTATGTAGTTACCCTGTTGGGGTCTAGTTAACTAGGAGTGTGTTGTGTAGTTACCCTGTTGGGGTCTGGTTAGCTAGGAGTGTGTTGTGTAGTTACCCTGTTGGGGTCTAGTTAACTAGGAGTGTGTTATGTAGTTACCATGTTGGGGTCTAGTTAACTAGGAGTGTGTTATGTAGTTACCCTGTTGGGGTCTAGTTAACTAGAAGTGTGTTGTGTAGTTACCCTGTTGGGGTCTAGTTAACTAGGAGTGTGTTGTGTAGTTACCCTGTTGGGGTGTAGTTAACTAGAAGTGTGTTGTGTAGTTACCCTGTTGGGGTCTAGTTAACTAGGAGTGTGTTGTGTAGTTACCCTTTTGGGGTCTAGTTAACTAGGAGTGTGTTGTGTAGTTACCCTTTTGGGGTCTAGTTAACTAGGAGTGTGTGTGTAGTTACCCTTTTGGGGTCCAGTTAACTAAGAGTGTGCTATGTAGTTACCCTGTTGGGGTCTAGTTAACTAGGAGTGTGTTGTGTAGTTACCCTTTTGGGGTCTAGTTAACTAGGAGTGTGTTATGTAGTTACCCTGTTGGGGTCTAGTTAACTAGGAGTGTGTTGAGTAGTTACCATGTTGGGGTCTTGTTAATTAGGAGTGTATTGTGAAGTTACCCTGTTGGGGTCTAGCTAACTAGGAGTGTATTGTGAAGTTACCCTGTTGGGGTATAGTTAACTAGGAGTGTGTTATGTAGTTACCCTGTTGGGGTCCAGTTAACTAGGAGTGTGTTGTGTAGTTACCCTTTTGGGGTCTAGTTAACTAGGAGTGTAGTGTGAAGTTACCCTTTTGGGGTCTAGTTAACTAGGAGTGTGTTGTGTAGTTACCCTGTTGGGGTCTAGTTAACTAGGAGTGTGTTGAGTAGTTACCATGTTGGGGTCTTGTTAACTAGGAGTGTATTGTGAAGTTACCCTGTTGGGGTCTAGTTAACTAGGAGTGTATTGTGAAGTTACCCTGTTGGGGTCTAGTTAACTAGGAGTGTGTTATGTAGTTACCCTGTTGGGGTCTAATTAACTAGGAGTGTGTTGTGTAGTTACCCTGTTGGGGTCTAGTTAACTAGGAGTGTGTTGTGTAGTTACCCTGTTGGGGTCTAGTTAACTAGGAGTGTATTGTGAAGTTACCCTGTTGGGGTCTAGTTAACTAGGAGTGTGTTATGTAGTTACCCTGTTGGGGTCTAGTTAACTAGGAGTGTGTTGTGTAGTTACCCTTTTGGGGTCTAGTTAACTAGGAGTGTGTTGTGTAGTTACCCTGTTGAGGTCTAGTTAACTAGGAGTGTATTGTGAAGTTACCATGTTGGGGTCTTGTTAACTAGGAGTGTATTGTGAAGTTACCCTGTTGGGGTCTAGTTAACTAGGAGTGTATTGTGAAATTACTCTGTTGGGGTCTAGTTAACTAGGAGTGTGTTATGTAGTTACTCTGTTGGGGTCTAGTTAACTAGGAGTGTGTTGTGTAGTTACCCTGTTGGGGTCTAGTTAACTAGGAGTGTGTTATGCAGTTACCCTGTTGGGGTCTAGTTAACTTGGAGTGTATTGTGAAGTTACCCTGTTGGGGTCTAGTTAACTAGGAGTGTGTTATGCAGTTACCCTGTTGGGGTCTAGTTAACTAGGAGTGTGTTGTGTAGTTACCATGTTGGGGTCTTGTTAACTAGGAGTGTATTGTGAAGTTACCCTGTTGGGGTCTAGTTAACTAGGAGTGTATTGTGAAGTTACCCTGTTGGGGTCTAGTTAACTAGGAGTGTGTTATGTAGTTACCCTGTTGGGGTCTAGTTAACTAGGAGTGTGTTGTGTAGTTACCCTGTTGGCGTCTAGTTAACTAGGAGTGTATTGTGAAGTTACCCTGTTGGCGTCTAGTTAACTAGGAGTGTGTTATGTAGTTACCCTGTTGGGGTCTAGTTAACTAGGAGTGTGTTATGCAGTTACCCTGTTGGGGTCTCGTTAACTTGGAGTGTATTGTGAAGTTACCCTGTTGGGGTCTAGTTCACTAGGAGTGTGTTATGCAGTTACCCTGTTGGGGTCTAGTTAACTAGGAGTGTATTGTGAAGTTACCCTGTTGGGGTCTAGTTAACTAGGAGTGTGTTATGTAGTTACCCTGTTGGGATCTAGTTAACTATCAGTGTATTGTGAAGTTACCCTGTTGGGGTCTAGTTAACTAAGAGTGTGTTGTGTAGTATACCCTGTTGGGGTCTAGTTAACTAGGAATGCATTGTGAAGTTACCCTGTTGGGGTCTAGTTAACTAGGAGTGTGTTATGTAGTTACCCTGTTGGGGTCTAGTTAACTAGGAGTGTGTTGTGTAGTTACCCTGTTTGGCTCTAGTTAACTAAGAGTGTGTTATGTAGTTACCCTGTTGGGGTCTAGTTAACTAGGAGTGTGTTATGTAGTTACCCTGTTGGGTGTTATAATAAAACGTGTTGCCTCCTGGTTCAAGTGTGTGCCTCTATGGAACCCACTACACTAGTACAGCACTAGTGTAGTGTATAGTGTAGTGTATAGTGTAGTGTATATTGTAGTGTATAGTGTAGTGTATAGTGTAGTGTAGAGTATAGCGTATAGTAGAGTATAGTGTAGTGTGTAGTAGTGTAGTGTATAGTAGTGTAGTGTATAGTAGTGTAGTGTATAGTGTAGTGTATAATATAGTGTATAGTAGAGTAAAGTGTAGTGTACAGTGTCGTGTATAGTGTAGTGTACAGTGTAGTGCATAGTTTCGTATACTCGTACATCACTGCACCGGTTGTGTGTTGGAGAGCAATTCCACAATTACAACTATTTAATAGACTACATTGATCGCGAAAGCCTACGTGTTAAAATGGCTGTTGTTCACAATTGCACCCATTTTAAATTGTATAATTCTACACTACTTAGTGTGTTTACAAAGCAACAAATGTCATGGCTAGCGGTCAGGCAGCCCGTCATACGGACGAGGTGATTGGACAGAGGATTGATTAATAAACCACGATTCGTATTCGCGATAAGCGGTGTGCGTAGTTTTCAACGGAGTGTCACAGCTTAGAGGTCATAATATTGGCCAAACCTTGAGTGCCCGTAGTCAAATGTTAACTACATTTCAAAGCTCCGGGTCTCCTTGGCCACGGTCATTCCCTCCCTTCTCTACGTTTGCGAAACGTGGACCCCCCCCCCCCCATAATTGAACATCTTCGCCGGTTATAAACATTGAGGCTGGCCCTGCCTACGATCCATGCTGGGTTTAACCTGCAGGCTGGATTGTGCGAGGAGCTCAAAAACCTTGAAAGATCTGGACACATTCCTATCAGTGAGCTCTTCCGGCAGGCAAAACAGCGTTGGCTGGGTCATGTAGCCCGCATGCCCAGCCACCGCATACCTAAACAGTTTTGTTCGGCTGGATAGAGGGGGCTAAACGGGCGCGGCATGGCCTAGAGAAGAGATGGAGTTGCATATGACTGGTACCAGCGGTGTCAAGATCGGCCTCTGTGGAGGGGGCTCGTGAAGGACGCTACTGGGCTACCAAGCGTGTGCGACTTGAGTCATACAACAGTGGAGGAAACCTCCTGTGAGAGAGCCGCCAACAACCTCAAAAAAGAGAGCGCGTGCGACTCGGCTCACTCAGCAGAAGAAAAACTTGACCTGTCGCCCGCGAGCGCAGCGTCAGATACTACAGCAGCGGAAAGAGTGCGCGCCGGCGCATCTCATCCAGCAGTGGAGGAAACTGCTGTCAGCGAACCAGCACGGGCGCGTTCGCGCATCTTCAAGGAGAAAGAGCGCGTGCCACCAGCGTGCCATCAGCACCAGCATCAGCACCAGCGCGTGCCAACAGCGTGCCACCAGCGTGCTACAGCACGCAACTTCGCGTCACCAGCGCTGAGAAGGCAGCGGCCCCGCACTCAACACCCATCATTGTGCGACGACGGCGCGCGTCGTGCTGACTCATCCAGCCAGCGGTGGACAGAAACTGGCAGCCGTTCGTTCGTATGCCCCCCCTCCCCCCACACTCTCCCCCCTCTTCACTCCCCCACCGCTACACAACGAACAAACATTTTTTTTTTACAAGGAATATCAACCTAGGTGTTTGCTCAATGCAAGAAATCAACAGCACTCCCATTAAACATACAAGACTCATGATAAATGCGTCAACTATTAGCTGATAACGAAAAACATCGCCATCCATTGAGTTACGTTGATAAGGCAATTAGAAGTATTTCAGTCGAATGCTTTAATTGCATAATCGTTATGAATCAATGAACGAACATCGCCGTGTTACTGTGCTGACGATTTCAAGCATAATAATTTCGCATATCAGAATGTGTTAAGGATTGGATACGAATCAAAGACCGAGTGCCGTGTTGTGTAACAATTCAAGTATATGAATTTGCATATTATAAGGTTAAGGTTTTGATAGAATAGTTCGCATGTTTTTAATCTCTCTCTCAACAACCGATCGATTGCGTTACGCGTCGGGAATTAACCACAGGTTTCGTTATCAAAGTGAAACAACGCAATCGTGATGGTATCATGTTAACGCTGTGTTGAAATTCCAAGATCGAGTGTTTTCATATTATCCAAAAATTTAAGTTTAGCTAGGAAATAAAATTGATTAAAGCAGAAGGTTTGTGTGTGATTCTTCCTGAAATTCTGCGTAATATTGTTCTGCGTATGAGATCTGAACCTTGAGGGGACCTATCAAAAGCACACTAATCCATAATCCATCACGTAATCAATAACGTTAAATCGAAGATCATCGTATCCTCATTGATAATACGGAGTTAAGCAACGGAGTCGAATCGACTCTCTCTCATTCATGCTCACAACACCTACAGAACTGCATACGATCAATTGCGTTATTCCAATTCATAACACAATCCTCGTCACCGAGGCTCGACCTGATAATCCATAACGACCTGCATTATCATAACCACACCCACTCGCATAAATTAATACGATTATCTCTCGAATCAGCAGAATTTATGCGCATAATTACACCAATTAACATAATTTCGTATAAATTATGTACATTTCAAATTTCATTTAATTTACATCATTTTGATCAATTTTCATAACACCCATATATACAACAAGTCTCACCGTCTATATATACAGTGAGGTCTCACTATAAACACACAGTAATGTCTGACTATATATACAGTAATGTCACAGAGTGTATATGTGTGTGTGTCTATACAGTAATGTAACAGTGTCCGTGGTGGGGGTCAGGTTCTGTGTGTCCCCTCATAAACACAAATTCGCGTAATTTGGGGTTCACCTACACGAGAGTAGATAAACTTTGTGTACACTTTTATATACTACTGTATACTATAAATGCAATATATTACTATATACTACTACATTACTATGTAATATTATGTAACTATATACTACTATATTACAATATAATACTATACTACTTTATTACTCTACTACTATACAGTATACTACTTCATTACTAGACTCCAAAAAACTACTCTATTACTATACTACTACATTACTATATGCTACCATATTACTAAATATTACTATATAACTATACTACTAAATGCTACTATATTACTATACTACTGTTTTACTCTACGATTGTATTACTTTACTACTATATCACTATTCTACTATGTTACTATACTGCCACATTACTATTAGAGTGCACTGTGCTGTATGTGAAAAATAGGAAAGATTCTATAGCTGGGTGGACTCGTGTCTTGTGCGGGTGATATGGGTACAAGTGTAAGTACAAATCTGGGGTGGTCGGTCGCGGTACGAGTGGGAACCGTGTACGCTGAGCCCCCAGCATACTCAAGACCTTGCTGTACTTATCGAGGGGGTGGATACCCATCATTTATATCTTAATTCTCTCGACATAATCGTTGATTTTCGCAATTCCGATCAGGTGCAACTTCAAAACGTCGTACGTCCCTTGCCAGTGCGCTTCTATCTGCGACGGGTTTTTCTTGTGCAAATTGACCCCGGCCCGGATCAGGTTCGCGACGTCCACGACCAGGAACAGGGAGCTTAATGCAACCGCGGCCATCCGCATGCCGCCTGTCGCCACTCCCTTAGCCACCGCAAATCCAACATCGTCGGCCGCGTTGGCGGTGCCCACCCTGGCCACTTTCACCAACGCCTTTGAGTTTTTGACGATGTCCACCGTCGCATTCCCTGCGCTGCGTGCCACCATTATTCCACCCGCGGTGTCCATGGCTGATTCTCCAATGTAACTATTACCACAGAGGCAACTTAGTTTGTAGACGCCAGGGTACTGTATGTCAGGAATCACATCTTTTATAGACGGAACCAGATCACGGATTTTATGTAATGTGTTGAATCGGACCTGAATCTTGTGTTTATTAAAGATTTTATATATCTTTTTTTTGTGATCCCCGCAATGTAGGGTAAAGTGATGGTTTTGAAAGGCTCCTCAAGAGGGTCCTTCTTCATGGTTGGAGTGATAGCTTTGCGGATTGCATAGTCGGAGTAACCATTAGCCTTAAGAGCTTGGTGTACGTGCTTGAGTTTACTGGCTATGTGTTCCTGGTCAGATATGCATTGGTCTCTATGGTGCAGAGTCTTGATGAGGGAATTCTTCTGGGATGGATGGTGGTGGAAATCCGGTTTCAGGTAAGCATCCGTATGGGTAGCTTTCCTGTAGACAGAGTGGCTCATTGGACCATCAGGTCTCTTTTTAATTAGGATATCCAAAAAAGGTAGCTTGCCATCTTTTTCGACTTCCATGGTAAATCTGATGGCTGGGTGTATGGAATTGATGTGGTCGAAGAATTGGTCTAGAGCAGGACGGTCATGTGGCCAGATGACAAAAATGTCATCCACGTACCTCTTCCATAAGGTTGGGCGCAAAGTGGCAGTCTGGAGGGCATCAGTCTCAAATTTCTCCATGAAAATGTTGGCTATAACCGGAGATATGGGGAGCCCATTGGGGTGCCCTCAGTTTGTCTGTAGAAAGTTCCATTCCAAGTGAAGTATGTATTGGTTAAGCAGTGTCTCACCAGAGGGGGTACCTCAGTGTTTAGTCCTTTATGAACCAAGTCTTCAATGATTGCGATGGTGTCAGGTTACAGGAACTTTGGTGAATAAGGAAACTACATCAAAACTGACAAACAGGTCGTCTGGGGACAGGGAAATACCCTTGATTGTCGATACCAGGTGAGTATAATTTTGCACCGCAGAAGTGGTTTTTCCAGTGAAAGGCTGCAGGATATCAGACAGAAAACGAGTCAGTTTGTAGGTGGGGGAGTTGATAGTAGAGACGATGGGACGAAGGGATGTATCTACTTTATGTATTTTTGGTAAGCCGAATAATCTTGGTGGCCTGGCAGCAGAAAGTTTCAACGAAAACAGTTTGGTTTGATCAATTAATGCGGTTGAATCAGAAATGATTTTGTTGGTTTGTATGACGAGGCTGTTGGTGGGGTCTCTTTTTATTTTTGCGAACAAAAGTTACTTTAGTGTATCGTAATGACAACGTATCCATGATTAATTGTGTTTTGGAGGGTAAGATGTTTGACGCTATCTAAGAAACCCTCTAGTTATGAGTATGGGTCGCGAGCGCCTGCTATGTTGAAGCGCTAAGGCGTATTCTTGTGAAGTTGTAGAAGGAGCAGGCGTTTAAAAGTGCTTACCCACTTTCTCCTCGCGATTCCAATGGGCTGTGGTGGTTGCAATGTGAAGAGCGAGCGGTATTTATGCGTTGCCTGGCTGGTTTCGACTTGAACTGTGGCACAAATATCCGAACTTTAACAAAGGGAATGTCTTTGTGTGTTTGTGAAGGATAAGTCAAAGACACACACACACACCTGTGTGTTTATGTGTATTTGTGTGTGTATCTTTGTGTGTGTGTCTTTGTGTGTGTTTGCAGGATGCACACAAAACAACCCCCTACCTCCTCGCGGTGCCGGATGGGCAACTCTGTCGTGGACAGTGCTGTGGGGGGAGGGCCATTTCCGATTGGCTCCTCCCCTCATAGAGTCTGTTACCACCACAATGGCTAAACGGGGGCTCTGGACGGGTGCGAGGGGCTGGTAACCCCTCCACCTTCAATTTATTACCACTAAATTACGACTAAAATATGTAACTAATAAGCTTGTGCCGGAGGCCCCGGGGGGACAGGCGTCTATGACGTCTCCTGGCCAAACCCCAATTGGCGGAGCCAGGAAATTGAATCTCTACCCTCGGGGCTCCTCCAGAAACAACGAAAAGCCACTGCAAATGGCCACGTGGAATGTTCGAACGCTCACTGCAGAGGAGAGGCTGCCACTCCTCTGTCGGGAGGAGGACCAGTACCGCCTGGATCTCTGTGGCATTCAGGAGGTCCGGTGGACCGGTTCTGGCTCCTGCCACCATGAGGGGTGGACAGTCCTCTACTCGGGGCAGCAGACTGCCAAACAACAGGGTGTGGCTCTTCTTTTGAACAAAAGAATGAAGGGGGCGTGGGAGCATGGCGGTGAGGTGTGGGAAGCTGCAAATCCCAGGCTACTTTGGGCTCGCCTTCCCATCAACCGGATACGAGGAGTGGTGGTCGTGGTTATTTATGCCCCCACCGAAGACGAACATCCGTGGAGGGATGCAGGCAAAGCGATGAGTCAGACGCCTTCTATGACCTCCTGTCACAGGTGCTGGCTAAAGTAGCCCCTCGGGATAGAGTCATCTTGTTGGGTGACTTCAATGCCAGAGGTGGTCACGATGCTGACACCTGCTCTGGAGTGATTGGAGGGCATGGGCCAGATCAGCTCAATAACAACGGAAGGAGGCTGCTAGATTTTTGTGCAGCCCATGGGCTTGTTATTACCAACACGCTGTTCCGGCATTGGCGCATCCACACAACATCATGGATGCATGCCGGGTCCAAGCAAGAACATCTGCTGGACTACATAGTGACGGACCAGCGGATGCGAGCCCATGTCCTTGACACCAGGACCTACCGTGGAGCTGATCTGCCCTCTGACCATTGACTAGTCATCTGTAAGAAGTGCCTGCCATTCTTCCACTCCGGTGGTGGGTGTACACCCAGGACCCCATTCCAACCTAAAGTGGCCTGGTCTCAGTTATCTGATGAAAGTTGCAAGCGAGAATTTCATTATCGCTGGTGGCTGGGGTTGGAATCGTCCCCCACTCCTCCTGATGTCGAGGGTAAATGGGCGAGGTTTAGGAATGTGACTCATGCAGCTGCAATTGCTGCTTTGGGTACACGGTCCAAACCTCTCCAGAGACCCTGGCTTACAGAGGAAGTGTTCAGGATGGTTGAGAAAAAGCGACAGGCCCACTGTCATCGGCTACAGAATCCCACGTCAGATAATGAGGAGGCTTACCGCAGCCTTCGCTCGGAGGCTCGGAGAGCCGTGAGGCGCTGCAAGGATGGGTGGTGGTCGCGGGTTGCTGAGGAGATGGAGTCTACCTCAGTGGCCCGTAATCACAAATCTCTATTTAACTCCATGAAAAAAGTAACATGCAGCACCACACCTATTACCATCATTAGGGGAAAAAGCGGTGATCCAATCTCCGAAACGCAGGAGCAGGTTTGCAGATTTGTGAGCATTTTTGTAGGGTCATGGGGGAGGGAAAATCCCTCAGCCAGGAAAACATCGTGGCACAAAGTGGGGATGACCCTGCTGAGGCTGCAGTGCCTCAAACATGGGAGAAGTCACCCCTGTGAGTGGCTGGCTGAGGTGCCATCTGTTGAGGAAGTACTGAAGGCAATCCGGAGTCTGAGACCAGGAAAGGCACCGGGTAGAGATCATCTCCCAAGCGAAATGCTGAGGGAGGGTGGCGTTTGTGTACAGACTTCCCTATATGACATCATAACAACAGTCTGGACCACTGGATGGGTTCTGCAGGATTGGAAGGATGCCCTGGTGGTCCCCCTCTTTAAGAAGGGGGACCGCACAGACTGTAACAACTACAGGGGCATCTCACCTCTCAGTGTGCTGGGAAACGTCCTGGCAAGGATTATTCAACATCGTCTTGCCAGGCACGCTGAGGAGAGGCTTGCGGAGCCCCAATGCGGTTTCAGGAAAGGGCGGTCCTGCACAGATGCCATATTTTCTGTCCGTCTGCTACAGCAGAGGTGTAGCGAATTCCAGTAAGACCTACATCTCTGCTTTATGGACCTGGTCAAGGCCTATGATGCCATGAGTAGGCCTGGGCTCTGGGTTGTTCTTCGTGCTTTTGGAGTCCCTGAACCTCTGCTCACGATCATTAAGGATCTTCATGATGGTGAGCGGGCCCGGGTAAAACTACGTGGCCGGGAGTCAGAGCCATTCCCTGTACACCTTGGGGTGCGACAGGGATGTCTTCTGGTTCCCACATTATTTAACATCTATTTTGACCACGTAGTTCGTGAAGCCTTCAAGAGCTGTACCGGGGGAATCTCCATTCGGTACAGATATAATGGGAGGCTGATCAATGCCCGGGTGCGGTCAAGGGATGGCTCCCTATTGCTCAACCACGTTATGTATGCTGATGATTTGATAATAGCTGCTCATTCAGAGGAGGAGATGGAGACGCTGCTGCTGAGACTGGAGCGTGCCACTAAGAGATGGGGCCTTACCATCAGCCCCACCAAAACTAAGCACCTGCCTGGGTATTTTGTACCATCGTTCACTTCACCCCCACAACTCCCAATCGGTGATGGGGCAGTTTTGTAGAGAGTGGAGAGTTTCCCATACCTGGACAGTGTGCTTATGACCGGCTCCAGTTTAACAGCAGAGGTCTCACTCCGAATCAGTCGAGCGGCAATATCTTTTCATCGGTTGCATAACGCTGTGTGGAAGCTACCTCGTCTGTCGCTCCACACTAAGCTTCAAGTCTTCTCGGCCACGGTCATTCCCTCCCTTCTCTACGCTTGCGAAACGTGGACCCCCCCCCTCTAATGGATCATCTTCGCCGGTTGGCACAGTCGGGGGCACAGGTGGTGCATCAGCCAGTCATCTCAGTCATCTTAGTCAGTCGACCCGTGGCAACTGGGTCTGACCCGTGACCTACTGCCCGTGGGCGTTCGACACTTCACGTGGCCTCAAGGTGCACATGGCCTAAAACAAGCGTCGTGATGACGTCACCATCACTTAGTGGCGAATGGCGGTTGTTGTTGTTGTTGTGCACGATGCCCAATCACCGCATGTCCAAACAGATTTTGTTCGGCAGGATCGAGGGGGCTAAGCGGGTGCGGCACCGGCTAGAGAAGAGATGGACTGATGTGGTACAGGAGGATATGGAGCTAAGTGGACTTGCTGATGACTGGTACCAGCGGTGTCAAGATCAGCCTCTGTGAAGGAGGCTCGTGAAGGACGCTACTGGTCAGTTGGAGGCAGTCGCCCTCCAACAACAACGGAGTACGGAGGAGCGACGCTCACAACAACGAGCGGAGCGCCGGGTAGCTAAAGCACAGCAAGTTGGCACAGTAGGGGCACATGTGGTGCAGCAGCCAGTCATCTCAGTCGTCTCAGTCAGTCGACCTGATGCACTTGGGTCTGCCCCGTGACCTCCTGCCAGCGGGCGTTCGACACTTCACGTGACCTCAAGGTGCACATAGCCTGGCACAAGCGTTGTGGTGACGTCACGGCCACATAGTGGTGATTGGCGGATGTTGTTGTGTGTCTTTGTTTGTGTGTGCAGGATAAGACAAAGACAAACACAGACGCACAAACACACATGTGTATGTGTTTGTGTGACTTTGTGTGTCTGAAGGATAAGACACATACACTCATGTGTATGTGACAGCAGAGGTCTCACTCAGAATCAATCGAGTGGCAATATCTTTTAATCGGTTGCATAACGCTGTGTGGAAGCTACCTGGTCTGTCGCTCCGCACTAAGCTTCAGGTCTTCTCGGCCACGGTCATTCCCTCCCTTCTCTACGCTTGCGCAACGTGGACCCCCCCTAATGGAACATCTTCGCCGGTTAGAAACATTTAGGCTAGCCTGCCTACGATCCATCCTGGGTTTAACCAGGCTGGATTGTGTGCGGAGCTCACAAATCCTTGAAAGATCTGGGCAAGGTCCCATCGGTGAGCTCCTCCGGTGGGGAAGGCTGCGATGGCTGGGTCATGTAGCCCACATGCCCAGCCACCGCATGCCGAAACACCTTTTGTTCGGCAGGATAGAGGGGTCTAAACGGGGCGCGGCACGGGCTAGAGAAGAGATGGAGTGATGTGGTACAGGAGGACGTGGAGCTGAGTGGACTTGCGGTGTCAAGATCGGCGTCTGTGAGAGACGCTGCTGGGCAGTTAGAGGCAGTCGCTCTCCAACAACAACGGAGGGCGGTAGGAGCGACGCTCACAACAACGAGCGGAGCACCAGGTGGCTAAAGCACAACAAGTTGGCACAGCAGGGGGCACAGGTGGTGCATCAGCCAGTGGTCTCAGTCAGTCGACCCGTGGCACCTGGGTCTGCCCCGTGACCTCCTGCCAGAGGGCGTTCGACACTTCACATTGCCTCAAGGTGCCCATAGCCTGGCACAAGCTTCGTGGGACGTCACCACCACTTGGTTGCGAATGGCGGTTGTTGTTGTGTGAAGGATAAGACACACACACCTGTATGTGGGGAGCGGTAGTGTAGTGGTTAGCACACTGCGCTACAAACCTGGTGACCCAGATTCGATTCCAGCTCACGGCCAACACCAGTGACGATTATCTGAACCGGTCCTGGGCCTCCTTTAGGTCTACTCAGCCTCAAATGAGTACCTGGTGCGATGTTTAAACATTGCTGCTAGGGAGAAAAAGGCGGCCGGACGTGGTGTTGGCCACCCACCCACTAAAAGCATTTGCCCCTATAGACACATCTGTGTGGGTCTTTAGTAGTGTATTGTAGTGAATAGTGTAGTGTATAGTAGTTTAGTGTATAATAGTGTAGTATATAGTAGTGTAGTGTATAGTATTATAGTGAATAGTGTTATGTATTCATAATAAAGGTTTTTGGGTTAGATAGCGTTATTTATAAATGTGTCGTAACCCTGCACCACCCGACACGGCAAATCAGCAAAAAAGTGTCACGTTGACAAAAGACAAATAGTTAACTACTTTAGCCCACCGGTGTGTTGAAGAGTGAATCCACAACATTTACAGTTGGAATACGACGTTTCGCTGGTAATTACGATTTTTAAAATTTATTCAGTGTCTCAGCGGAAAAAACAAGACACAGCAAAAAACCGAGGGGCCGCCCCCTCCCTCGCACCGCGAAGGCCCCACTCGGCCACCGACCCATCCACAGGACCCGAGTCGCCCCCGACACAGCACTCGCCACATCTGTGCCTGGACGGGCTGCCTCCCCTCATGCCATGCACGCCCTCTCCCCTGGACGTCAGTAAAAGCCCCCCCCCCCACCGCCCTAACCCACCCTGGGTAGCGGACACTTCCATCTTTCCCTTGTGACTTCGTGTCCCAGTCTCACCCGGTCCACCTCCTCCACCCTCCCCAACAACCTCCTTGCCACATAGCATGCCTCCAATGGTGACATCTGGGACCCCTCCAGCTCCTTCTTGCGTGCTTTCCACAAGGCCTCCTTCATTGCTCCTATTATAGCCCACGCCCGGTACCTGTCCTCCCTTCCCACACCCCTCAGTTCCCCTCACATGTCCCATGTTATCACCCTCGACAGTGCGAACCAGGCCAACAACGGCTTGCTCCGCCTCCACACCTCCTGGGCAACGGGGCATGCCACCATCACGTGCACTGCACTTTCGTCCCGGTTGCAGCCCCTCGGGCACTTGGGGGTGTGTGCCATTTGGCGGCCATACATAAAACCCCTCGTCTCCAGCTTGTCCCGAACCGCCAGCCATGACAAGTCGCTCTGTTCCTTCGTGAGTGCCGCCGACGACATGTTTCTCCAAATTCGTCGGTGCACCTCCCTCCTCGCACCTGGCACCTCATCACAGGCCTCCTCTTTCTCCGCCTCGGCCCGCACCTCTCTGGGGGTCCACCGGCCCCCCCACTGGTTCAGACCGTGCCACTTCTACTTTGGCAGAGGCGAAAATAAAGTCTATCCGCGACTGCGTTCCCCCGCTCTTATCCGACCACGTATACCCGGGCCGTGCACCATGCACCCTCCTGAATGCGTCTACCATACCAAGGTCCTCCATCAGCAAATATAGCGGGCAGTTTAAATCACCCCCTACGATGACTTGTCACCTGGTGGCCAATAGGGTCGCCAAGCTCTCCCACACCTCTACCCTTTTCATGCATCGTACCGGGGCATACACGTTTACCAGTCGAAACTCCACGCCTTGGTAGGATACATCCACACAAAGGAGCCGGCCTGGTATCACTTCCTGGGTCCCTTCCACCCTCATTTTCCTCCTGCCTAGGAGGGTAACTACCCCAGTACACCGGTTCCCATTGCTACCCGACCATACGTAGTGGCCGTTCCAATCTTTCAGCAGGACTTCCGAACCCAGGGTGTACGGTAGGTGGCACTCTTGAGCAGCCTATCCCTCGGTGAACTGGGACTTAATTTATCATGCCTGTTGCTTCCTTACTCTCCCCTGGTTGTCTAGCCCAACCTCACCTCTCCCTTACTTACTCCTCATCCTATTCTGATGCGCAGAAAGCCGTGGAAGGGCGATGCTGGACGTCGTCTCCGTGGGGAACTGGGCCTGGCTGTGTTGAAACTCGTCACACGGACGATCCGAACGGCTGGTTCCCACACTCCGCTGACCTCGATGCCTTGAAGAACACTGACCCCCATCACTCCCTGGTTCACCCCCTTTTATCGTCCTCACATCCAAGGCATCGCGCTGCCCGCCCCCTGGTCTCCCGTCCAATCAGGGGCCCCGGATTTCCCGCTCTTTTGATAATCGGATTCGTGCTCTCTCCGACGTCCGCTTTCCTCCCCTTCGCACAAGCGCACACATCCTACAGGGAGAGGATGGCCCCCCTGTTTTTCCTGCCGTTTGCTATTCTGCCCCACCCTCTACCTGCCTGCTGACTCGTGTTGAGTGTGGGTGCCCTCTATCCGCGGTGGCTCAGCAGCCCCCCGTCGTGACCATGTAACTACAAACCAGGTCACGGTGCCACGGTGCGCGTTAGCCTCGGAGTAGGTCGCCCAATTCCCTGGCCGCAGGAAACCGTGAAGCTTGATCCCATGAGGGGGTTCTGGGTGATAACCCGCCGGTCAGGTGACCTCCCCTCGGGGCTCTATGTGGGGGGTATGCGTGTGTTCATGTGCGGGGGTGGTGAAGGACGAGCAGCGTCGGCCCCGTCGCTCGTTGGTGGCGGCGTCACGGTGGTGGGCACGGCCCCGACGGAGCGGCTTCGCTGCGATGGCACCACAAAAGTTACTTTAGTGTATCGTGATGACAACGTATCCATGATTGATTGTTTTGTTTTTGGGTTAGATGTTTGACGCGATCTAAAAAAAACCCTCTAGTTATGCGTATTGGTCGCGAGCTCCTACTGTGTTGAAACGCTAAGGCGTATTATTGTGAAGGTGTAGAACGAGCAGGCGTTTAAAAGTGCTTACCCACTTTCTCCTCGCGATTCCAATGGGCTGTGGTGGTTGCAATGTGAAGAGCGAGCGGTATTTATGCGTTGCCTGGCTGGTTTCGACTTGAACTGTGGCGCAAATATTCGAACTTGAACAAAGGGAATGTCTTTATGTGTGTGTGTGTGAAGGATAAGTCAAAAACACACACATGTGTGTTTGTGTGTATTTTTGTGTGTGTGAAGGATAAGACATAGACACACACACAGAGACACACCTGTGTGTGTGTCTCTGTGTGTGTGTCAAAGATAACACAAAGACACACACGTACAGGTGTGTTTGTGTCTTTGTGGGGAGCGGTGGTGTAGCCGTTAACGCGCTGCGCTACGAACCCGGCGACCAGGGATCGATTCCCGCTCACGGCCAAAACCCGTGACGATTATCTGTACCGGTTCTGGGCCTCCTCTAGATCGACTCAGCCTTTAATGAGTACTTGGTGCGGTGTGTAAACATCGCCACTGGGGAGACAAAGGCGGTCGGGCGTGGTGCTGGCCACCCACCCCCTCGCGTGCCGTGCCGGCCTTCATAGGTGCTCGCTAACAGCACTTGCCCCTACAGTCTGTTACAGGCTATACGGGGGATCTTTGTCTTTGATCTTTATGCGTCTGTGAAGGATAAGACACACACATACACTGGTGACGTGGGATGCTGTAGACGATGAAAGTGGGACTGTCGCTTTTTCTCAGGCAGCCTGAACACCTCCTCTGTCAGCCAGGGTCTCTTGGGAGGTCTGGACCGTGTATCCAACGCATCCATTGCAGCTGCATGAGCCACAGTCCTAAACCTCGACATCAGGATGAGTGGGGGACGATGCCAACCCCAGCTCTAAGCGATAATTGTGTACACAGACACGAGTACACAGACACACAGGCACGTGTACACCCACCCACCCACTCACACCGAACGTGTGAATCCAGAACAACAACAACAACAACTACCGCCATTCTCCACTAAGTGGCGGTGACGTCACCACGACGCTCGTGCCAGGCTATGTGCACGTTGAGGCCACGTGAAGTGTCGAATGCCCGCTGGCAGGAGGTCACGGGGCACACCCAAGTTCCACGGGTCGACTGAGTGAAATCACTGGCTGGTGTGTTCAAACACCCACACACAGACACGTGTACAACCACCCATACACGTGTACACGTGAAAACCCACCCACACACGTGTACACCCACACACATTAAAAATTGTATAATTCCACGTAGTGCGTTTAAAAAACAACCAATGTTTGGGCAAGAGGTCAGGCAGCCCTTCAAACGGACGAGGTGATTGGACAGAGGCTTTTATTTGTAGGGGTGCTATGGAGAACAAACACATGGTGCGGGAAGCTGTGGTACACCCACACCTTGGTGGCTACAACCACGTCTGCTAAGGCTCCACCCCCAGTGGGGGCAAAAGGCGGGGAGCCAGAGAGCTCGGGGCAGAGTGTTGGGGGCCAAGGCTGAAGTAACCAGTGAAGGAGGAAGGCCGGCTAGGTGAGACCCTGGAACTCCTGTGACTGCTGCCCTTTTCAGGGCCGGCACAGCAAGCCAGTGGTGCGGCCCCACAGCCCCAGAGCCAGAGTCCTTCTAAGGGCCGATCTGGTTGGTAGGGTGCCGAGATCTGTGTCTGACCAGGGCCAGATCAGATAGCCTCCTCTAGAGCCCATAGCCAGAGGGATTGGGAGCCTAGAACTTAGGCTAGATAGCCAGGTGTTGTTCCTGAGGTTTACGGGCGAAGGGGCCGCTACCCCTTCCAGTATAACCCTTGTTAAAGCTTGAATAAATAGTGCTGCCTCTACTTTGCCATCTCCGTGTCCTGGAAACCACTACAACCAATGTTTAGACAAGAGGTCAGGCAGCCCTTCAAACGGACGAGGTGATTGGACAGAGGCTTTTATTGATTAATAAACCACGATTAGTATTTGCGATAAGCGGTGTACGCACATTCACATGGAGTGTCACAGCTAAGAGGTCATAATATTGGCCAAACACTGAGTACCCGTAGTCAAATGTTAACTACATCTCAAAGCTCCAGGTCTCCTTGGCCACATTCATTCCCTCCCTTCTCTATGTTTGCGAAACGTGGACCCCCCTAATGGAACATCTTCGCCGGTTAGAAGCATTCAGGCTGACCCTGCTTACGATCCATCCTGGGTTTAACCTGCAGGCTGGCTTGTGTGAGGAGGTCACAAATCCTTTAAAGATCTGGACACATTCCTATCAGTGAGCTCTTCCGCAGGCAAGACAGTGTTGGCTGGGTCATGTAGCCCGCATGCCCAGCCACCGCATACCTAAACAGCTTTTGTTCGGCCAGATAGAGGGGGCTATACGGGCACGGTACGGGCTAGAGAAGAGATGGAGTGATGTGGTACAAGATGATGTGAAACTGAGTGGACTTGTGCATGTCTTTGTATGCGTCTTTGTCTTTGCGTGTCTTTGTGTGTGTGAGTTTATCTTTGTGTGTGTGTGTCTTTATGCTTGTGAGTGTGTCTCTGTGTGCGTCTTTGTGCGTTTGTGTCTCTGTGAGTCTTTGTCTTTGTGTGTATACTATGTGTGTGTGTGTGACTTTGTGCGTGTTAGTGTGGCTTTGTGTGTGTGTCTTTACGCTTGTGTATTTTCTTTGTGTTAGTGTGTCTTTGTGTGTATGTGTGTGTGCCTTTGTGCGTGTTAGTGTGTCTTTGTGTGTGTGAGTCTAAGTCTTTGCGTGTATGTGTGTGCTTGTTAGTGTGTCTTTGTGTGTGTATGTGTGTATGTGTGTGCGTGTTAGTGTCTTTGTGTGTGTCGTTGTGTGTATGTGTGTGCATGTTAGTGTGTCTTTGTATGTGTGTATGTGTGTGCGTGTTAGTGTGTCTTTGTGTGTGTGTGACGTACACACATCGATGTATTCTGTACCCCCACGCATTTCCAATGAGGTGCAAACTGTTGGCTGGTCGAGATCAGCACTGATGTGTTCCCTGCACAGGTAATGACTCAGCAGCGCCGTATGCCTGCTGATGCAGAGACGACTGCGATTTCACACTCAGCTTGGTCAAAGCCACAGAAAACATTTGGATGAGTGGGAGGGTGATTGGGTCAGCGGGTGGATGAGTGAGTGGGTGGATGAATAAATGAGTGGATGAGCAGGTGGGTGATTGAGTGCGTGAGTGAGTGCTGGTGTGTGTGCGTGAGTGTGGGTGAGTGTGGGTGAATGTGGGTGAGTCTGGGTGAGGGTCGGTGTGTGGGTGAGTGTGGGCGAGTGTGGGTGGGCGGGTGTCTGTGGGTGAGTGTGAGATTGAGTGGGTGAGCAGGTGGGTGATTGAGTGCGTGGGTGAGTGTGGGTGAGTCTCGGTGAGTGTGAGTGAGCGTGGGTGAGTCTCGGTGAGTGTGGGTGAGTGTGGGTGAGTGTAGGTGAGTGTGGGTGAGTGTGGGTGAGTGTAGGTGTGTGTGGGTGAGTGTGGCGGAGTGTGGGTGGGCGGGTGTCTGTTGGTGAGTGTATGATTGAGTGGGTGAGCAGGTGGGTAATTGAGTGCGTGGGTGAGTGTGGGTGTGTATGGGTGAGTGTGGGTGTGTATGGGTGAGTGTGGGTGAGTCTCGGTGAGTGTGTGTGAGGGTGAATGGTGTTGGTCACCTTCTTGTCGTACGGCTGCTGATGCAGAGCCAACGACTGCGATTTCACACTCAGCTTGGTCAAGCCACGGATAACATTTGGATGAGTGGAAGGAGACACACAAAGAGTCACAAGGAGTGAGACGTTCGTGGCCTCGTCTCCCCCCTCCGGCACGATCAGACGGCGCGGCTCATTCTGCTTGTGACGTAGCGTGACGTCGTCGTGTTGAAGCAATGCCGTTGTAGTGATGATGCAACGTTGTAGTAGTGTTGATGCAACGTTGTAGTAGTGCTGATGCAACATCGTCTTGTTGACGTGACGTGAAGTGAAACGAGGAGACGCAATCAAGACGAACTTTCGATTTATTGCGTTTGCCTTTTAAACATCAGACTAAGAAAAGTCACCAATCGAATCGGCGTTGATTCTTATCAACAGCTAAGCACAGCATAACCCGAAAATAACACGAAGCCCCCCAACTCCCAGAATTAAACTCGCAATCGCGCTACAATATCATCCCAAGCAAAGTAATCCTCATTAATTACTCAGTGGTACAACATGACAACGATTGACATTTGAACCACATGGCGGTACCCTGGGGTGCCCACAGTGACTCCCTGGCTCTCGCAGAATGTCCGTGATGCGTTCAATTTTAGTCCGTCGATGGTCGGCGACGCGGCAATCGACTCATCTCGACGAGCCGTGCACCACGATGCGCCGTTCAGAGTCGAACTTTTTCGACGACGGATTTTTCTCATGCTGAAGTTTGGGCGCCGACGTCGGCTCGATTGGTACCCCAGTCGCGGAGTGAAGTAACGCCCATGAAAAAAAATAAAAATGTCCCAGAAATGAAATATTTCACTGCCTCGACCAGTTTGCATTGTGTGGTCGCCCGGGGTACCGCCACGAGGGTCAATTTGCGTGCCACAGCCACGACAGCGGTAGCGCGTTGAGTCAGCAAAGCGTGCGTGGGGTCGCGACTACAAACTAAGTCTGGTGGCGGCTCTAAGAGCATTCGTAGCGCTTGGTGAGCATCGCAGATTGCAGATTACTACGACTAACATAATAATCCCAGAACGTGTGTGTGTGTGTGTCCCTTGCGTCACGTCACACCACATGCCGCACCCCTCCACAATAATCATGAGCGGGTGACGTCCCTCCACATGCCGCACCCCTCATTAATAATCATGAGCTGACTAGGTCACTCATGTCAACCCCACCCCCCTCATTAATAATCATGAGCTGAACAATTTTTCTATTGAATTTTTCAGATTTTGACTGCAACACACAACACCCGTCCTTGGGCGGGCCACAAAGCTGGTTTGTTTGTTACAAGTGATCACTTTGTGTTGTTGTCGTTGTTTGTTATTGTTGTCGTTGTTGTTGTTGTCGTCGTGCGAGCAGCAGAGTGGACGAGGTTCCTGGTGTCGGGGTGAGTGGAGCAGCGCCTCACGCTAGCTCGGCGGGGGAGATGGCGTCACGCACTGCCGCACGTGGCAGAGAGAGCTCCGTGTTGTTGTTGTTGTTTGTGTTTTTCTTTTTTGTTTTTCTTGTAGTTTTTGTTGATTTTTTTTTGTTCTTGTAGTTTTTGTTGTATTTGTTTGTTCTTATTGTTGATTGTTGCTTGTTCTTTTTATTGCTTGTGTTTTTATTTGTTGTTCTTTTATTATGTTATTTTTGTTGTTTGTTGTGGACGCTTCGTGCGTCCACGCCGGAGCGACGGCCACGTGTCAAGGGACGTTGATCTGGGTCTGCGTGCTTCGCGTCACGCAAGAATGTGCAGACAAACACACACCCACACACCCACACACCCACACACACACACCCACACACACACACCCACACCCACACACCCACACACACACATCTACGATACCACGAGAATCGCGCCTCCGGGCTCTTGGAGAAGATTGCAGGCGCGAGTGGACAATGATGGCGTACAAGTGAGAGACTCTTTGACCTTTTGAAGCTGTTAACATTACTTTTGTTATAATAATAGAAAATGCAAACCAAAAAAAACACTCTGATAATATATGCATTGTCCTTGAAACTGATTGGTCCACACCAGAGACAGCTTTCTTTAGAGCCTGGTCTCAATGGGTGCTAGACCAGATGACGCCAAAAGGCGTACAGCTCAAAGACAATGCACTATCAAAGTAATGAGGGTTCGGGGTAAGCATCTACATCATTGGGCCTCCTTTGCCAGTACCAAAATATAAGAATAAAGCTGTCTCCTGTGTGGACCAATCAGTTTCAACGACAATGCATATATTATAAGAGTGTTTTTTTTCATAATAAAGGTTTTTGGGTTAGATCGCGTTATTTATAAATGTGTCATTGTCTTTTGTCAACGTGACACTTTATTTTGCTGATTGGTTGTGTCGGGTGGTGGAGGGTTACGACACATTTATACATAACGTGATCTAACCCAAAAACCTTTATTATGAATAATATTGGTCGCGAAAGCCTACGTGTTACACTGAGTGGTTTTTTTTTTTGCATTTTGACTGAAAGTATCGTGGTTAATGCAGACATGATTCCTTATAAAAAGGTTTCAGTTTTGTTGCCAGAAAAAAGGGGTCAAACCCTGTTATATTTTGGTACTGGCAAAGGAGTTCCAATGATGTAAATGACATTTGTTATCGTGTTTATAGTCTATTATTATCCGTTCTCTTTTCATTAAACACGATAGTCCCATGCCAGTGTTAACATTTTTTCGAAGCACACTGTATATAGAAATGTACGTTAACTGTAATCAATTGTATATGCATGTTTCTACGTGATTACTAATTATTTCCCTATAATCCAAAACACCGATTATTAGCATGTTCCTCGAGCATTTATATGTTTGAATGCCCGTTTTTTAACTACATTCTATTTTAATAAAGTATTAAAGCTTTCGTGACTGCATAAAATTACTCATTGTTTTTTTCGGTAAAGTCACGTATGTAGAAATAATAAAATTATATTGTTTTTATATCATTTTATTATTTCCACATACGTGACTTTACCGAAAAAACCAATGAGTACATTCTATTTTATCGCCACCCTAATTGCTGCCAGTATAGAACGATGTTCAAGGTTTTGGCATTCGTATTTTTCCAATTGCTCTTTTGTAGCAGGAAGCAGTTGCCATAATGCAGCGATCTCTTCGTGCAACACCTGAAAAAACCAGCGCATGAGTGCATCGAATTTATCATTACAGTGAGCGTCAAACTTCCACGTTTTGAACTCCGTGGCCTTTGCCTCGGACCACTTCATGCATTTGTCTCCCCAATGGATCCACGAATCATTCTCGAATAAATTGCATGGCTCTGCTGATAAATGTTTGGTTTTTCTGTTATGTATTCCGTGAAGGCCACATGGCTGGTGGCAGCTGTGGTGCGCCTTTGTGTCTTCATCGTTCTCGTGGTGACCCCGTGACCCCCAGCACAGAGCTCCACACCAGAAGCATCGCGCCGTGCAGACGAGACGACTTTGGACCCTCTCGTCTGTTGACGGCGCCACAAAGTTCACGCTCTCGGGGTCTCCCTTTGCCTCGGTGTCGTTGAGCACTTCCAGGACGCTGTCACGAAGTAAAGATATGTCCATTTGCGATACAGCTTGTTCGTCTAAGCAGCTTTTGTATTCGAGGTCTTCGGCATGGGTCAGGTAATCACGAGTGAATTTCTGCACAGATGCGATATCCTGACATTTCCGGATTTCCTGAACGACGTGCTTCAGTTCAGCAGCGTTCGTCGCCTTAAACGCCTCGGTCGTGTTGCCACAGACGTGACTGGCGACCCTTTTGGAGAACCACTTTTCGATCGTGGAATTTGGATGTGCGAAGTGCCACAGGGCCTCTGCGGTTTGTTTCTTATTGACCTCGGTGGCCAGATGCTCAAAGTAGGTGAGGCGAACCTTCTCACTATTGGTTGTCCAGTGCAAATCCAGCAGGGCTTCTACCTTTTTGCGATTTCCAGACTTAATCGATCTCTGTCGAATAGCATCCAAGAGATATTTGGCAATGATTCTCCCTTCGGAAGCAGATGAAAATCCACCTCGAAGTTGAATGTCTATTATTGCTCTGAACTCATCCCTCTTTTGTTGCAGTATTGTAATTGGACAGTGTTGTTTTTCCCATTTACCTTGACACACTGACATGAGTTCTCCAAATTTACGGAGAGTGAATAAGTGGGCTTCCCACTTGATATCTTTCGGCAGTTTAGTGCGTTGTTTAACTTCATGATTACATAATGATGTTTCTACTCGTTTTTTTAAGTTCACGAATCATACCATTTTCAAAATGCTCAGCCTTCTTATCCTTGTGTATTAGCTTAAGCAATTAGTCCAAATCATTCTCCAGCCAAGGGGGATTTTCACTATCGGTCTTTTTCAGTGGCCATTAGCTGTAACCAGTTATTTTTCTGTACCGGTACTGCTTCTGCTTTACTTTTTCCAAATGACTTCAGAGGTTTCTTGTTACCGTATTGAGCAGGTTTAGCAGGCGCTTGCTGATATTCATCTTCTAGATCCTCTGAGTATTCTAGCATCTGGTAAATCCTTGCACATCGAAGTAGCCATCCTGGAGAGACTCAATAAAATATTCTTCACAATAATGCTGCGTTCCTCGTCAGAGAAATCTCCAGCTGGCTGTATCTTCAATTCCGTTTTTAGGCATCGCTTAATTTCTTCCAAGAACTACTTCGAGCAGACGTGACGCACCACGGCGGCGTCCAGTATCTGTGTGAGGGTCGTAAAAGTGGACTGGCGGATGCAGTGTATGTAGCTGTTTACCGTTTTTGTTATCTTGAGCTCGCACTGTTTTTCTTTTGCATATCCCTGTAAACTAAAGACATCTTCACATGCCTTGCATCGGGATGTGTTTGATGCACCATCGTTACAGCCATAAGGTACCACGTTCAATTCTTTTTCGAATATTCTCAACACATTTTGGTAAGCAAGATGTTGAGTTTTTGCATTCCAATCCTGCACCATTGTACGCATTTGTTTTTTCAGCTTCTCTGCGTGCGAAAAAAATGCCGCATCAGCAGCCTCTTTCATGGCTGCAATTCGGTGGCCACGGTCAATGAATTCGTAAATCTCTTTGATGTTTTTGAATCGGACGGCAAAATTGTCCTTGGAGATGCAACTCCAAAAGCTCTGTAAACGCGAGTGCCATTCTGAGAACAGCACCGAGCCACCAGAGTTTGCACAAATATCCAGGATCGTTTCATACAGATCCAGCACGTCCTCGTGGTACTGCTCAGATGGGGGAGAACCAGCACTAGCCCCGTTCTTGAACGGGCGGAATTGTTTCAGAAGCTTCCCATTCTGGATTCGGTCAGTCAGGTTCTTCAAGCAGCTGACATCGCCAATGCCCATGTCAAAATCCTTCTTCTCCGTAAGCTCCAGTGCCTTTTCAATCGCTTGACAGAACTGGTTTTGTGCCGATGACATCATGGCCGAGTTCCTCTCCGTGAGATGCTGCACCATGAGAATGTCCGGCGCCATCTTCACCTCTTTGAGCTGAGCCATCGCGACAATCGCGATCTGCAGGATTTTAGTCAAATCCTGCATGTACTCCCCGAGGACGTTGATGAGTGTGAGGTTGCTCACGCTCATCGCAAACGTTGCGAGAATGCGGTCCTTTTGTTCCGCGTTTTCGTCGTTCATTTTCTCCGGTGCCCCAAGTCCCTCAGTGTCGATGAGCACGATCGCGTCGCATTTGAGCTTCTTCACGAGCTTCTCCTCCAAGAAGAGCAGCCTCATGAAGAGACCGCGGGTGCAGCGGCCAACGGAGACGGCGAATTTGCAAGCGAAGAGGGCGTTCAGGAGCGTGGATTTCCCAGACGACTGCAATCCCAGTATTGAGATCACGAATATGCGGAGTGTTGGGAAGTTGCGAGAAATGTGTTGAAAGATGTCTGTCAACCACGCTCCGGGCATTTCGCTGGTGTCACCGTTAAGCAGTTCAATGGCATGGCCTTGGGTGAGCAACTCTCCATACAATTTTGGAAATGTTAATATGTCTTCATTTTTACTTTCACCCCCTTGTACTATCTCATAAATATGACCCAACTCACGAAAGAAATGCTCCAAACCAAGACACATATGGTCTAGCTCTTTTAAGTTATCATTAATATCCATTTTAATATTATTCACAAATTTCTTGTTTTGATTCTTTTGAACAATTTGTCCTTGCAAGTTCTCAATTTTAGTTGCAACTTTTTGTCTGATATTCGAGGATTCTGCATTGGATAGGAGTGAGATATCCCTCTCAATATGGGACATGGCTTTTAGTCTTTCTGAAAGAGGCAGGCTCAAAACTGCCCCATAATGTTTCATCAGCTGCTGGAGTATCTCGTTGTCTCTCCATAATCTAATAAGATTTGTTTTTTGACCAGTTGTATGCATTTGAAAATGCATGGCTTTTCTAATTTCTTTACACGTCTTCTGTCGAACGAAATCTACCACTCGTTGTGATTCGACACATTCAATCCCATGTGCGAGAGACAGCGGGTCGCATATTTCGTTGCTTTCAAGCTTCCGGTTGAGCGTAATATTTCGAGAAGGCATTTTTAGAATTTCTCTGAAAATGGAGCGCACCTTCTCCAGAGTGGCGTCCTTTGTCAGTGTTGATGTCTGAATGATGATTTCGTCTGCTTCGTTGCAGTCCGCTGAAGGATCGACAAGCAGGAAGAAGGATTCATCTTCAGAACATGCATGTTTGCCAAATTCCTCATTTCTCTTTGCCAAGACGTTCTTTGTTCCTGGCATCAGGAAAATCAGGTATGCTGAGGTGAACGTCTTCAGGAACTCGAGAGTTGTTGGGTGCTCGAGGGCATCGCCATGGAGGTTCGCAAGGAGCACGATCTCCTGCTGTCCCTGCGAGTAAAACTCCTGCATGACAGAGTCCCACAGGCTGGCGCTGCACGTCTCCTGTGTGAGCCACGTGAACTCCACCGTCCCGGCCAGGGTCAGAGGTGGCCCTTGCTGGGCTCCTGGTTCCCCACACGACGAGAACATATTCTCCACGGCCATGAGCTGGTTGAGGATTGTGCTCTTTCCACAAGAACCGTTGCCAAGTCTAACGGCCAGGATGAGTCTGAAAGGGCTGAGGAACAGGTGGTTCTCGGCAATGACGCCAGATTGGGCCTCCCACTTAATCGTGTTGCCGGCAAGCAGGGGAAGCATCACCTTCAACTTGCCTGCAAGTTCCAGATCTGGCATCACCAGCGGGAGCGCCATTGGGAACTTGGTCATTATCTGCAGCATCTCTTGAACGACTGTGCAATCAGCAACGCTGAGCAGAGCAACGATGCAGTCGAGTCGAGATAGGGTGGCTTTGTTCTTATGTTGTGTCTGCCGAGCATTGCGCGCATTACCAATGTTAGCTGTAAAATTAGGACGTTTATTGGTATGGCCAATGACGGTTGCAGTTTCTCTCTGACCCAACCTACAGATCGCACCTGCTCGAAGAATATTGCCTCCCCACATTTTAAATGTCTGCATAATATATGGCAAAGCTTCATTCATGATTGATATTTGTTCAGAGGAGACATCTGGTTGCTTGATAATTCCACGCACCATCACGTACTCATAAGGTGTGGTCATTGTCAAGGATTTGCCAAACACTGAGTGCCAATCTTCACGCACCAGCACAACCGCTTTGTTAGCTTGCTCACTGGAGGTAGTTGGTCGACGATCAACCTTCACATCAATACCAATATCTCTCTGCATTTTACGTAATTCGGCTGACTCCTTCGCCTTGTTAAACTTCTGAATATTGTCCACAGCATCCTTGAATGTCTGCAGAGACCAACCCTCGCAGAATATTTTATCCTTTTCTTGCCAATGTATCAGAGCGTTCGCTTCTTTTAGTGATTTCTCCAAAGAGGCATCATTGGCAATGGATTGTGCAAATAAGTCAGTGAAATGTTGTGGGATTTCTTTCAGTGAAATTACGTTCTCAAACGTGCTCAAAGCACTTTCCAAACTTGAAAAGCAATTTGGCATTAGAGACACACTTTTGCATGGGAACTTATCTTGAAATTCGCTTGGAATGAATGTGTGATCCATGAGGTTCATCGTTTGAAGCACATCATAGTCCTCAATTACACGTCTAATGAGGTACTTGAACGAAGAATTGGTCCAGAGATCTTCCCATTGATTTTCTTGCAGCCCAAGGTTTGACAGCAGGTTCAGCACTCCGACAACTGCCTTGGGCTCATTTAGCTCTTTGAGTTTGTCAAAAGCAAGCTGCAGCATGACCAGGTGACGATTATACTGTAATTTGGATAGATGTTGAATCAGTGCGTGAAGCTGACGTTTCTCTATGCATTGAGCAATGGATCTGTTCGAGCTGGAATATTGAGAGTTACTAAAATCAATTCGACCAACATATATATTTATGGCATCATAGGCATTAAATAAATATGAGTCATTTTGATACATCCGTTTCGAAATGGATATCAGTGCTTTTACATGAGTCATTCCGTCTTGGTTTTCAGAACTGACCACATAGTCATCTGCTGTTGCTAGAAAAACTTTATATTTATCATGGCAATAACTCTCCTGCAAACTTTGAATTTCATGAACAATATATTCTGGGCATTCTGGGTCATCTGTAACTAATTGCATAGCATTGTTAACCCTCATTACACTATCATCAGTGCAGGAACCAGATGTCAACTGAAATTTCTGTATAATTACTTTGGCTGACTTAACCTTGGTTAAGAACTTATCACGTGAACTTAACCACTCTTGCAGCCCAGTACTGATCAACTCACAATCTTGCAGCTCTAGACGGTCCTTGCCAAAACTGCAATCCACGTTTCTCCATCCGTTTTTCTCGAGAATACTGCAAATTTTTGGATTATCCCTTATGGCAAAATGTGTAACCATTGCAATTACATCCATGTCTACTCGGGAAAGACAACTGCGTACAATGTGCAGCGCATCGGTAAACTTCTCATCGACATTGTCCTCAAACGACTGCATCCTTATGTTACTATAATTGTCCTCAGAATTATTTGCTTGATGCATGAGTTCCATGGTCTTCACTGCGTAAGTGGCTCTGTTGTGATAGATAGAACACTTCAAGGACTCTGGTGACAGGTCGGACAAATCGGGCTCATTGTGTTCAGAGGTTGCCGCTTTGTTGAAGAGATCAACAAGAATCATAATGTCCAGATGGTCTAGACATATGGCTTTCACTTTCTTGTCACGAAGGACAAACAATAAGGGCGCTTCGTGCTGATTGGCAATGTCCAGCCTACCCACCACCCACTTTCCATTGGCACAGGCGAGTCGTTTCAAGTTGTCGCGAAGGCCGACTATTGATTCATACGCAGTATCCAATGCATCGATTGGTACAAAAAACATCCATTGAGAGTCACAACTCCAGAGGCACTCTAAAGATTCCATGTAGGAGGAGGCAATATGTACATCTCCTATTCTCAATAATTCTACCAGGCGATTAAGGTCTTTAAGTTCGTTCGGCTGAAGCGGCAAAGTGATGTTGAAGTGTGAAGCCATGATCGTGTAAAACTGATTCTCCACTGACGAGTCTGTGTTCACGGCGGCACTGATAATCCGAAGGATGAGTGGAATATCAGCCGCCTGATAACACTTTTGGTGTTCTCTAGCCTTAATTGTAAGAGAGAAGTTGTCAGAGATGGAAGGCAGTGCAATTCCCACATCAATGTTTTGCTCTTTCAGTGCATGACTGATTTTAAAGAGGCGATGGAACACTCCACTGGAAGGATCACCCTTTGTCTGCAACAATATTTTAATGTTTGCCTCTGTGTTCATCCATTCGTTCAACAATGCACGGTTGGTAAAGATGCAGATTTCAGCCTCCATTTGAGTTGCATCTTTCTCATGGATTGCGTCAAGTTCGTGTTTTCCATCCATCACGAATTTGTCCACCTTTGCGGATATGTCAACTGCGCTGAAGTGAGACATTTCATATTCTTCTGTGATCGTGTGAAGCTCACTGGATGTGATTACTGCCTGCTTATAGTTTCTCAAAGCCTTACAGGCACAAATAAATAATGATTCGACATTTTTGTTTAGTATCTTCTCGTATTGTGAAATGTCTCGAGAGAGTGGGGAGCTGGAGTCCGAGAGGACGCGCTGCAGACGATGCTCTTTCTCAAGCACTCGTCTCTTAATGCATTCGGGCTGACGAGAATCCTGCAGGGAGATGAGCATGGCTCTGAAGTCGCAGAGTAAAGTCTCGCTGATCTGCAAGTAGAGCTTCTCCACGTCAATGTCCAGGTACTGCGCAATGGGTACAAGAACCCAGCGAATCGGCACTCCCATGATGTTCGCGCCACTGAACTTGTAATGCTGCTCATTGGCAACAGACACGTCGATATTTTCCACCAACTCAAACATCTCCTTGACCGTGGACGGTTGCCGCTTCATTGGCGGCTTGGAGTGAATGTCGATCTGCGTGCGGTAGCCATTTGCCTCGCTCGTGTCCAACCACTCGAGCTGAGCTTTCAGAGAGGGCGTTACTTTGCCAAAACTGAGTTTCCCAACCGCACTGCCGCTGATGCTGATGCTATCGCTCGCTTTCGTCTCATTCCGCGTGACCAGTACGTGCGCGTTCACTTCCGCACCCAAGATCACCCCATATGCCACGTGTGTTGCTTTGATGCGTCCTTTCATCAGCTGGCTCTGTACGTGATCATCGATTTCCGTTTTAGCTATTGGAAGCAAGGAGATTGAAAAGTTTTCCAAATTGTACTGACAGATTAGTTTTTCTTCATTCACGCTTCTCACAGATTTATTGCTATAGTCTGCCAATCCATCAACTTTAATGAGCCCACATAGCAGCTCCAGGCCCATGGAGCCATGGGCTCTGAACATTCTGATTTGGTCTTCAGTTCCCTTGATGTGTGTTAAGCTGTACTCAAGCTTCTTGAGTGGGTGGGAAATCAGGTGTTCACTTTCGAGTTGTTTCTTGAACAAGTTTTGATGAATTGTTTCAGAACTATGACAATTCCAGAGCTCACCAAGGCCACTGACACCATTCTTTACAATCGGTAGAACTATGGTGACGTCTTCCATGTACACGTCCTTTTTCTTGACAATATTTCCACTTGCCTAAAAAATGCAAACGTGTTGAACGGTCAATTAACGTAAAATTCAGTGTAATAAATCCTAGTAGTAGCAGGGCTTTTGCAACCAATATTATCCATAAGAGGGTATTTTTGGGATAAATCACGTAAATATAAATGTGTTGATTAACCCACCATTACCACCAGCCGCCACAGCCAATCGGTGAGGGGTTTGTCACAGAAACAAAACGTGGTGCCAATTCGTTACTAGTTTAGCACTAACCAGTTGTTGTGTGTTGGAGGGTAAACCCACAAAACACATTCGAGTAACCATGGCGTTTCGCAAGGAATCACAACAACCAGCCTCTATGATGGATAACATCATTATACAAATATACGTAGAGATAACACAAAAAACCTGTAGTTACCTGTGATGGATAACATGATTATATAAATATACGGAGAGAATACAAACAAAGACCTGTAGTTACCTGTGATGGCTGCCCATCTGTTTGCTTTGCTGAAGTCTCCATGTCGAGTCCGCAATGGCAGTCTGTAACACCCAGAACGCCAGAGGCAAAGTGAACGTTATTCGCATGGACATTGATCGGCCCTCCGATGGGACCAACAAATTATTACTTTTGTTCTAAATATATATTTTCAAGCAACCACAAACATTGACATGACTGCACAAAACCCGGCAAGCAATGCATAATTATTAATCGGCATTCTATTTACAGCCACACAACTGCTACGTTATTATGAAACGCCATCACTATCACGTTATGACGTGGAAAGCGTGCACCCAATCACCCACCCACTCACTGACCAACTTTCCTACTCACTCCAGCTTGGATCGTTACCAACAAAACAATCACTCAAAAATGCTCTCGAGGAGTCGTACAACCATAGCTGCCACTGCTAACCTGTGGCCTGAAATTAAAAATATAGCTATAGATTACCGACGTATGAACTTATTATGTATTTTGATTATAGTGCGCTTCTACTGCTCTTGTTAATCCGGCTGTTATGGGTTGACTTATGCAGCTAGCGAAGGGTGCTAGGTTTAGTGATGTGTGTTGTACGCTAGGTTTAGTGATGTGTGTTGTGTGTGTCTTCATGGTAAACTTTAAATAACATTTGTTGGGAAAACTGTTACGTTGTTTATATAGCATTGTTTTAGTAAGTTTTAGAGGGGCTTGGTTTGGCCCGATTTTTTTTTATTTAGTATACATTTATACTTAAAATTTCGATCTTTATTGTATTATGATTTTTATTGGGATCAAACATCGAAACGGAATTTTTCGCACTTTTTGTACGCAGCATGGACGGGTTGTGCTGTTTCTGTAGGATTTTATTGTTTACGTGATGTGATGTTTGGATGTGTGTACAATGAATTGTAGGTGTATCTTGTAATTTTATTGTTTACGTGGTGACGTTTAGATTTGTGTACAATAAATTTTAGGTGTATCTTGTAATTTTATTGTTTCCGTTGTGACGTTTAGATTTGTGTACGATGAATTTTAGGTGTATCTTGTAATTTTATTGTTTACGTGGTGACGTTTAGATTTGTGTACAATAAATTTTAGGTGTATCTTGTAATTTTATTGTTTCCGTGGTGATGTTTAGATTTGTGTACGATGAATTTTAGGTGTATCTTGTAATTTTATTGTTTACGTGGTGATGTTTAGATTTGTGTACAATTAATTTTAGGTGTATCTGGTAATTTTATTGTTTACGTGGTGATGTTTAGATTTGTGTTCGATGAATTTTAGGTGTATCTTGTAATTTCATTGTTTACGTGGTGACGTTTAGATTTGTGTACAATGAATTTTAAGTGTATCTTGTAATTTATTGTTTATGTGGTGACGTTTAGATTTGTGTACAATGAATTTTAGGTGTATCTTGTAATTTTATTGTTTACGTGGTGACGTTTAGATTTGTGTACAATGAATTTTAGGTGTATCTTGTAATTTTATTGTTTGTTGCGGTTGAACCCAAATCAAGAGCCGAATGGCGCAGAGGGTAAATCCTAATAAATGAAACTGAAAACTGAAACCCACCAACCACTCACTCACCCACCCACTGACTCACTCACCCACCCAACCACTTACTGACCAATTTATCCACTCACTCACCCACCTACTCACTCACCCACCCACTCACTCGCTCACCCCTCAGCCCACCTATGATCCGCCTTGGCACAGTGCATCGTTGTTGTGCATCATAACAGCCACACATAAATGACTTCGTTGACCAAAGAATTTCCCATTGACTACTCACCTAGTGTTTAAGAGGTAGCAGGAGTAAGGCAAGCCGACATCGTCAGGCAGGTGAGCTTTGGGGTTCAGGCCGCTTGCAATCCACCTAAGAGTTTTACACAAGCCACAGAGAAATTCTACGTTAGTCCAACAGATATTCCATCATTATAGGAATTGTAAAAATACGCTATCCTAAATACATTCTCGGAGCACTAAAAGTAGTCTTGGGTAAGTATTAATATGCCGAGGCGTTGTGTTGCGAGGATGTTAGTTAGTTTAATGTTCTCTAGGATCCAAAGGATAATTGTGGCTAAGTAAATTGCATTGACAGGAGGACAAATTGTAAAGTTCGGAGCGATTTTAAATTAACTGTGGCCAGGGCTTCTGTAGTCATGGCAAGATGTGTCTACGTTCGATGTCGTCAACATCTTTCATTCTTGACTTAAAGCTTTCATGACTGCAAGAATTCAAATTCTTTGGGTATAGTGGTAAAGCTGAAAGACCCAAAGAACCAAATCTAACCTATAAAAGGCATTTTTTGTCTGTCTGTCCGTCTGTCATATCAAAGTAACGAATAAGGCAAATGTTTGAATATTGCTAATATAAAGTCACGTTAATGTTAAACTATCGGAGACACGTAAAGTCACGAGGTATTAAACATGTTAGTCCAGGATTTTTCTCTGCTGTACTCTACTCCTGTGCTCCTGTGTCAACTAACCAGCCGTACATAACAGCGTGGGAGAGACACTGATCTAGATTTGGATTGACAAATACGCTGTAGATGTAAGAAAGACAAATATCCACCGTGTAGCGTTAACATACTGTTGGGGCAAGTGCCGTTCGTAGCGAGTAGCAGCACCTATGAAGATCCGAACAGCACACAAGGGAGTGGTGGCCAGCACCACGCACAGCCGCCTTTGTCTTCCCAGCGGTGACGTTTTCACATCACACCAGGTAACTGATTTGAGGCTGAGTCGACCTAGGGGAGGCCCAGGACCCGTTCTATTGGTGGACATGAGCTGATTTTTTTCATGCAGCGCATATACAGTAACCGCTGCACCACCGCTCCTCACATGTAAACAACTACATGTATTCATGTTTACACACACACACACCTCTAAATACTAGATACAACTAAAACAACAACAAAACAGAAAAATGTAAAAACACCATGAAAAATGTGCATGTGCTTTTGCACCATCATTTAAAGATACAACCATTAAAGATACGGGCATTAAAAAGCAGCTATCAAGATACAGGCATTAAAGATGCAGGCATTATAGATACAGGTGTAGTGTTGTAAAGATGAGTAAACTTCTTAGGAGGCACACTCTGTTTATTGTTATTCCTTCTTATACAGTCCCTAGCACAAAAAACTGACACCTTTATTCAAGGCATCTCATAATGTAAATGCTCACCCCGAGCCCTCAATACTCTGATAGTGCGCTGTTTTTGAGTTGTACGCCTTTTGGCGTCTTCTGGTCCAACACCAATGGAGACTAGGCTCTAAGAAAAGCCGTCCCGGGTGTGGACCAATCAAATTCAAGGACAGTGCATGTTATTATCAGAGTTGTCTTTTTTGTTTGCATTTTGACTGCTTGTGTTGTGGTTATTGCAAACATGATACCTTGAATAAAGGTGTCAGTTTTTTTGTGCCAGTTAAAAGAGTAAAACCTATTCCTATATCTTGTTACTGGCAAAGGAAGTCTCATAATGTAAAGGCGGAATAATTAGTTTTGCCGTGTTTCAGATCTGACTTGTGCTGATGGATACGATCAGAGACATGATGTTTCGTTTCCACAATGTAACAATCACCACAGATGCAACTTAGTTTGTAGACTCCAGAGTATTGCAAGTCAGGAATTACATCCTTCACAGATGGGATTAGATCACGGATTAATGTACTGTACTGAATCGGACCTGGATCTTGTGTTTGTTTAAGATTTTGGCAATCTTTTTGGTAACGCCTGCTATGTATGGTAACGTGGTGGTTTTGATCGGTGTCTCAAGGGGTTGTTTTTCCATGGTTGGAGAAACCGTTTTGTGTATAATTCCGTCTGAGTATCCATTCATTTTAAGGGCCTGGAGTACGTATTCCAGTTCACTGGCTAGGTGGTGTTGGTCAGAAATGCAGTGGGCCCTATGGTGCAGTGTTTTGATGAGATAATTCTTCTATGCTGGATGGTGGTGGGATTCAGGTGTCAGATACGAATCTGTGTGGGTAGCTTTCCTGTAGACGGAATGTCCCAAAGAGCCATCAGGTTTCTTCTCAAACAAAACATCCAGGAATGGTAGCTTACCTTCTTTCTCCACTTCCATGGTGAATTTGATGGATTGGTGTATGGAATTGATGTGATTGAGAAATTGGTTCAGTGCTGACAGGCCATGTGGCCAAATGACGAAAGTGTCATCCACATATCTCTTCCACAAGAAAGGACGTAGGGTGGATGTCTGGATGCATGTTTCTCCATGAAAACATTCGCTATCACTGGTGATAAGGGGGAACCCATGGGGGTACCTTCATTTTGTTTGTAGAAAGTACCATTCCAGGTGAAGTAAGTGTTGGTAAGGCAGTGCCCAACCAGAGAAGGAACATCAGGGTTCAGTCCGTGTTGGACTAAATCTTCAATTATTGCTAAGGTGTCAGGCACATGAACCTTGGTGAACAGAGAAACCACATCAAAGCTGGCGAGAAGATAATCTGGGGACAGTGAAATGCCCTTAATTTGAGAGATTAGGTGAGCTGAATTAAGTACTGCTGAGGTAGTCTTGCCAGTGAATGGAAGCAGGGTATCAGACAGAAAACAGGCCAGCTTGTAGGTGGGTGAGTTGATCGTGGAAACGATGGGTCAAAGTGGAGTGCCTTCTTTATGGATCTTAGGATGACCATAAAATCTGGGTGGTCTAGCAGCAGAAGGTTTTAGGGAGAGTCGTTTAGCTGGTTCGATTACGGAGGTCGAACTGGTAATGATATTGTTTGTTTTTGTCGTCAGGCTGTTAGTAGGATCTTTGTTAATTTTGGAGTAGCTACCATCATTAAGAAGGTCCTGGATTTTGTTGTATGTGGTTTTATCCATGATCACAATGGCATTGCCCTTGTCGGCTGACAGGATGACCACATCATCCCTCATTTTCAATTTTGCGAGTTCCAAGCGCTCGTCTTTGTCAGTAGTTACTACTATACCTACGTGACTTTACCGAAAGAACCAAAGAGTATCTACTGACTCTATAGTAGTAACTACAAACCTTGGGGTGCGGGGGGGGCGGACAAGACGACCCTGTTCGGGACCCTCAGCATTTGGTTGCACAGAAGTAACTGTGCTTGATTTTTATCTTTATGGAATTTTTAATGTGAAGGAGAATCTCCCTCCCATCACCTCTTAGCAAGTTCATGTGCATTGTTAGGGGCAACCGCGAGTCAGCGTTTCCGCGCATGCGCAGATGCGTGCTTTGGCGCACATTGTTACCAAGCGTGATTTTATTATTTTCCATTGGACCATGGGCTAAGGGGCCGTCCATAAATGACGTCACGCGATTTTGGACGACTTTTGACCCCCCCCCCCGACCAGGTGCGTGACGTCATTTATGGATGGCCCCTCAGACAAATAGCGAGTGTTCTTCTGGGTACTTAGCGCGTTGTTTTTGTGTTCTTTGATGAAACATAAACCCAACAGTGTCAGTTAAAAGCGTTACAATGACACACAGACAGACAAAAATGTACTTTTAAAGGTAAGATTAATTTGCACATTATATCATGCCTTTTTTTTTACCTTATTCTCATTGTTAAAAAAATCACAGTCTAGACAATACCTCCCATCGTATCATTGATCTGCAACGTTCTCATCGCTCTGTGGCCATTCCCTCATCCTAGCTTCACAGCCCTAACGTGATGCTCTTTGCTGCTAACAGATACGATAACGACACCGAATCTTGACGAACACCGATGCCAAGGCGCCATCGCAGTGTGCGTCCACCACGCAACGTGCTCGTGGTAGAACGTTGAAGACCAACGACAACACTGCTCTGAGACTAAGAATCATCATCATCAACATGCTCCTACGCATTGCCCTTGAAACTGATCCACACCAGAGCTACAGGCTTCCTGTCTGGCCTCGTGGCTGCTGGCAAATATCCAGCAAAGTGGCGCAAGGTGGCGGAGCCCCAAGGCAGAGCTCCCTCGTCGTTCATTCCCAGAGAGCAACAACGGATCGTGTAAGATCTTACACGATCCTATCAGACGATTTCATTGAATCCATATGGGCAGTGTTAGTCTATGGGTAGTGTTGAGTCTATGGGTAGTGTTGAGTCTATGCGTAGTGTTGAGTCTATGGGTAGTGTTGAGTCTATGGGCAGTGTTGAGTCTATGGGCAGTGTTGAGTCTATGGGTAGTGTTGAGTCTATGGGTAGTGTTGAGTCTATGGGTAGTGTTGAGTCTATGGGCAGTGTTGAGTCTATGCGCAGTTCTAGATTTAAAGCTTTCGTGACTGCAAGGATCCATACTCTTTGGTTCTATTGGGTAAAGTCACGTAGGTAAAAAAATAAAATAACAAAAATCACGACGTTTCGGCCACAACACAAGCGGCCTTCATAAGGTGAAGGGATCAGGCTGTCTCGAGAACAGCGCTGGAGTGAAACACAGCCACGCTCAGACCGCGGACCTTTAAGCTGTGTGCGAGCAAACAAGGTGTCCTGACAAAGAAATTATCATAAAAATTAGCATTTGATTTGCCGATTTTAGAAACGTGATGACAACGTATCCATGATTGATTGGTTTTGTTTAAGGGCAAGATGTTTGATGCGATCTAACAAACCCTCTAATTATGAGAATTGGTCGCGAGTGCCAACTGTGTTGAAATTCTAAGGCGTATTCTTGTGAGGGTGTAGAAAAAGCAGCAAATTTTAAGTGTTTACCCTCTTCCTCTTCGCGATTACAATCCGCTGTGGTGGTTGTAACTTTAAAAGCGAGCGGTATTTTTACCCTGCCTGGCTGGTTTCAACATGAACTGTGGCGCAAATATTCGGACTTGAACAAACGATAAGATCTTGTTTGTGTCTTTGTGTGTGAAGGATAAGTCAAAGTCACACACACACCTGAATATGTGTGTGTCTTTGTGTGTGTTTGTGTGAAGGATAAGACACATACATTTGTAGGTGTGTTTGTCTTTGTGTGCGTCTGTGAAGGTTAGGACACACACACACACCTGAATATGTGTGTGTATTTGTGTCTGTGTGCCCAGCAAGTTGGCACAGCAAGGGGCACAGGTGGTGCATCAACCAGTCATCTCAGTCATCTCAGTCAGTCGACCCGTGGCACCTGGGTCTGTCCCGTGACCTCCTGCCAGCAGGCGTTCGACACTTCACGTGGCCTCAAGGTGCACCTAGCCTGGCGCAAGCGTCGTGGTGACGTCACCGCCACTTCGTGGCGAATGGCGGTTGTTATTGTGTGTAAAGGATAAGACACACAAATTTGTTCGTGTGTCTTTGTGTGTGTGTGAAGGATAAGACTCACACACACACAAACCTGTAGAATATAAACAGAAAACAATCCGACACCCGATGACCTCAAGCATGACGGCCCAGTATGACGAGTGCGTGGTGTGAGCCGTCTCACCCGAACAACAATCGACAACATTAGCCATCACGATTGACCGCAACAACAACAACAACAATCATCATAATACAACCGCCCCGGGTCACCAGCAACATACCCAATAATAAAACCCAGATGCCCGAGGGAAATTTAATGTCCATTTCGAGGTTGCAGAGCTGCTACCGCAGCCGTAAGCACTTTGATGCCGCTCCATCGCCCGTGGCGGATTCCTGTGGCCCCCCTGGGCCATGAAGGGTTCCGCAGTCTGTGGGCGCCCCAACGCGTTTCCCCCGACGCGCAATTTACTTTGGCCGACTGCTTAGGCACGTCGGACACACCAGACCCCCGGCCGTACAGGACATGGGGACGAGGGTGTCTGGCCGGGGATGTGCGTATGGCTTGAGGCGTGACGGGTGGATGAACCGACGGCGACGCCCTGTCTGTATTGGCAATCACCGCGGCCGTTTCACCTCTTATCTCCACCGGTGTAACTTGGGGGACGTACGGCAGCTGCACCTTGCGAGCAACGTAACCACCACGCCTTGTGCCCGACCGCCCATGGAAGAACGTGATCACGCCGCTCCGTGTTCGTCCGCGTGCTTAGCGCGTTGTATTTGTGTTCTTTGATGAAACGTAAACCCAACAGTTTGTCAGTTAAAAGCGTTACAAGGACACAGACAGAAATTTACTTTTAAAGGTAAGATTAATTTGCACATTATATCATTACTTTTTTTTTAACCTTATTCTCATTGTTAAAAAAAAATCACAGTCTAGACAACACCTCCCAGCGTACCCTTGATCTGCAATGTCCTCATTGCTCTGTGGCCATTTCCTCATCTTAGCTTCACAGCCCTAACGTGATGCTCTTTGCTGCTAACAGATACGATAACGACACCGAATCTTGACGAACACCGATGCCAAGGCGCCATCGCAGTGTGCGTCCACCACGCAACGTGCTCGTGGTAGAACGTTGAAGACCAACGACAACACTGCTCTGATACTAAGAATCATCATCATCATCAAACTGGTCCTACGCACTGCCCTTGAAGCTTTTTGACCTACACCAGAGCTACAGGCTTCCTGTCTGGCCTCGTGGCTGCTCGCAAATATCCCGCAAAGTGGCGCATGGTGGCGGAGCCCCAAGGCAGAGCTCCCTCCTCGTTCATTCCCAGAGAGCAACAACGGATCGTGTAAGATTTTACACGATCCTATCAGACGATTTCATTAAATCCATATGGGTAGTGTTAGTCTATGGGCAGTTTTGATTTAAAGCTGTCGTGACTGCAGTGATTCATATTCTTGGTTCTTTCGGTAAAGTCACGTTGAAGAAAAACAATAAAAAATTTAAAAATAAATAAATAGACATATAACTAAATACAAACCGCCACTTCTTTCAAATGTTTCTTGCCGTTGGTTTTCACACCAGATGATGACTGTTTGTGTTACAGTCGAAGCGTAGTGAGAATTTTATTGTTTAATATATATTTTTGTTTCCCTTCAACGTGACTTTACCGAAAGGACCGAGAATATGAATATCTATGGGCAGTTTTGAGTCTTTGGGCAGTGTTGAGTCTATTGGTAGTGTTGAGTCTATGGGCAGTGTTGAGTCTATGGGCAGTTCTAGATTTGAAGCTTTCGTGACTGCAAGGATCCATACTCTTTGATTCTATTCGGTAAAGTCACGTAGGTAAAAAAATAAAACAACAAAAATCACGACGTTTCGGCCACAACACATGCAGCCTTCATCAGGTGAAGGGACCAGCCTGTCTCGAAGACTGCGCTGGAGTGAAACAGAGCCAAGCTCAGACTACGACCTTTAAGCTGTGTGAGAGGGATTAAGGTGCCTCGACAAAGGAATTAGCATAAAAAAATAGCATTTGATTGGCGGACTTAGCATGATGAAAGGTGTAGCACACGGCAGTTCACCTTTAAGCTGTGTGAGATGGATAAAGGTGCCTTGACAAATGAATTAGCGTAAAAATTAGCATTTGATTGGCGGACTTAGCATGATGAAAGGTGTAGCACAGTGATCGGCACCGGCAGTGCACCAGCCTGTGCTGCGAAAGTTTGGGGTACCACTACTTGAAAAAATATACTGTACCAATGAAAATTAGTTTAATGTTTAGTTCGATTTAGAACATCTTTCCAATGGTTGCTTAATTTGAAACCATCTTCTTGGTTGAAATTGTGTCTGTGTTTGTAGATCTGAATTGCCTCGTGAACAAATCTCTGATAAAAACCTGTGGGTTTGCAAAGAACTTTGGTATCTGAGAAAATTATATCGTGATCACCCACAGCGTTGTAACAGTGATCAGCCACGGCAGAAGAATTCGTTCTGCCGTGTTTCAAATCTGATTTGTGCTCGCGAATTCGGTCAGAGACATGTCGCTTCGTCTCCCCGATATAGCAATCACTGCAGGTACAACTCAATTTGTAAACCCCGGGGTACTGTAAGTCAGGAATGACATCCTTCACGGATGGGATCAGATCACGAATTTTGCGTACTGTATTGAACCGGTCCTGGATCTGCTGCTGTGTCCTCACCGAACTCTAAACAGATTCTGTTTAAGGCCAGCCTCTCTTTAATCTCAGAGAGGATAAGACTACTCCGTTTTGAACTCGATACTTTAGACAGGACTCTCCTACAAGCTCATTTAACGTTAACACAAAAAATGTCACCTTCTGATTGGAACCACGTAGACAACATGACTGCTTCTTCTGTCGATTCACTTTCAATCAAATGCAAAGCTAACCTAATTGCTAAATTCAACCACCTATCACAGAAAAACCCGGTTCCACAGATCACAAAACTAGACGCTAACAAAATTGTTATCAATCAGAGTAGCACCCCGATTTCGGACAATCTGAAAACAGTATTGGCTAAAGGACTAAATTTCGCTGTCACCCCAAAACATATACCGATAGATGATATCATTTCTCAGGTCGATGTAGCCCTCAAAGCTATAGGACATATCCAAGCAGACGTCGCGAGAGCTGAAATAGCTACTATTCTTAAGAATGCTAAGAAACCCGTTAGCAACATCAGCAAAGATGAACGTTCTGAACTCGTGAAATTAAAAGAGAGACATGATATAGTCATCCTCTCAGCCGACAAGGGCAATGCCACTGTAATTATGGATAAAAACTCATACAACAATAAAATTCAGGACCTACTCAATGATGGTAGTTACTCAAAAATTAAAAATGACCCTACCAATAGCCTAACTATAAAAACCAACAAGATTATCACAAGTTCGACCTCCCTAATTGAACCAACTAAACGTCCCTCCCTAAAACCTTCTGCTGCAAGACCCCCTAGATTCTATGGTCTCCCCAAGATTTATAAAGAAGGCACTCCACTACGACCCATCGTATCCACGATCAACTCCCCTACCTATAAGCTAGCACGTTTTCTGTTGGATACCTTGCTACTTTTCACTGGCAAGACCTCCTCAGCAGTACTTAACTCAGCCCAATTGGTTTCTATGGTCAAAGACGTTGTACTGTCCTCTGACGATATCCTTGTCAGATTCGATGTGGTCTCCTTGTTCACCAAGGTCCCGGTACCTGATACCATTGATATAATTGAAAATTTGGTACAACATGGACTAAACCCCGAGGTACCTACGCTGGTCAGGCACTGACTCATCAACACCTACTTCACTTGGAATGGTTCCTTCTACAAACAAAATGAGGGTACTGCCATGGGATCCCCCTTGTCACCAGTGATAGCCAATGTCTTCATGGAGAAATTTGAATCGGACGCCATCCAGACTTCCACCCTCAGACCTTCCCTGTGGAAGAGATATGTGGATGACACTTTCGTTATTTGGCCACATGGCGTCCCAGCTCTGAACCTTTTCCTACACCACATCAATTCCAGACATCCTGCCATCAATTTCACTATGGAAGTGGAGAAAGATGGCAAGCTACCATTCTTAGATGTTCTGTTTGAATGGTGACCTGATGGCTCATTGGGGCATTCTGTCTACAGGAAACCCACCCACACAGATTCCTACTTGAAGCCTGATTCCCACCACCACCCAGCCCAAAAAAATTCTCTCATCAAAACTTTATACCATAGGGCTCATTGCATTTCGGACCAACACCACCTGACCAGTGAATTAAAACACGTACACCTGGCCCTCAAAAGGAATGGATACTCTGTTTCTCCCTCCATACAGAAACAACCACTTGATACTCCAGTCAAAACCATCACACTACCATATATAGCAGGCGTTACTTAAAAGATTTCCAAAATTCTAAACAAACACAAGATCCAGGTCCGGTTCAATACAGTACATAAAATTCGTGATCTGATCCCATCCGTGAAGGATGTCATTCCTGACTTACAGTACCCCGGGGTTTACAAATTGAGTTGTACCTGCAGTGATTGCTATATCGGGGAGACGAAGCGACATGTCTCTGACCGAATTCGCGAGCACAAATCAGATTTGAAACACGGCAGAACGAATTCTTCTGCCGTGGCTGATCACTGTTACAACGCTGTGGGTGATCACGATATAATTTTCTCAGATACCAAAGTTCTTTGCAAACCCACAGGTTTTTATCAGAGATTTGTTCACGAGGCAATTCAGATCTACAAACACAGACACAATTTCAACCGAGAAGATGGTTTCAAATTAAGCAGCCATTGAAAAGATGTTCTAAATCGAAATAAACATTAAACTAATTTTCATTGGTACAGTATATTTTTTCAAGTAGTGGTACCCCAAACTTTCGCAGCACAGGCTGGTGCACTGCTGGTGCCGATCACTGTGCTACATCTTTCATCATGCTAAGTCCGCCAATCAAATGCTAATTTTTACGCTAATTCCTTTGTCAAGGCACCTTATTCCCTCTCACACAGCTTAAAGGTGCACTGCCGCGTGCTACACCTTTCATCATGCTAAGTCCGTCAATCAAATGCTATTTTTATGCTAATTCCTTTGTCGAGGCACCTTAATCCCTCTCACACAGCTTAAAGGTCGTAGTCTGAGCTAGGCTCTGTTTCACTCCAGCGCAGTCTTCGAGACAGGCTGGTCCCTTCACCTGATGAAGGCTGCTTGTGTTGTGGCCGAAACGTTTTGATTTTTGTTGTTTTATTTTTTTACCTTCGTGACTTTACCGAATAGAACCAAAGAGTATCTATGGGCAGTGTTGAGTCTATGGGCAGTGTTGAGTCTATGGGCGGTGTTGAGTCTATGGGTAGTGTTGAGTCTATGGGAAGTGTTGAGTCTATGGGCAGTGTTGAGTCTATGGCAGTGTTGAGTCTATGCGTAGTGTTGAGTCTATGGGCAATGTTGAGTATATGGTTAGTGCTGAGTCTATGGGTAGTGTTGAGTCTATGGGCAGTGTTAGTCGTGGACGATCGAAGCATTTTGTTGTAGGATTAGAATCACGTTCTTCGGAGTAGAGAAATAACAGAAAAGCGTAGAACGGATTGTGCAGTGAGAATGAAATGCAAAAAAATATCCGCAGAGTAATCACAGATATTCACACAACCTTTGGCGAGCGAAACTTACTTTAGTGTATCATGATGACAACGTATCCATGATTGATTGGTTTTGTTTATGGGCAAGATGTTTGACGCGATCTAACAAACCCTCTATTTATGAGAATTGATCGTGAGTGCCAACTGTGATGAAATTCTAAGGCGTATTCTTGTAAAGTTGTAGAAAAAAGCAGCAAATTTAAAGTGCTTACCCTCTTCGCGATTCCAACCGGCTGTGGTGGTTGTAACTTCAAGAGCGAGAGGTATTTATACCCTGCCTGGCTGGTTTCAACTTGAACTGTGGCACAAATCCCGGACTTGAACAAACGAGAGATCTTTGTGTGTGAAAGATAAGTCAAAGTCACACACACACCTATGTGTGTGTGTCTTTGTGTGTGTGAAGAATAAAACACACACAGCTGTATATATGTGTGTCTTTGTGTGTATGTCTGTGAAGGATAAGACACACACATACCTGTATGTATGTGTGTGTTTTCGGATGTGTATGTGTGATGGATTAGATACACACACACACCTCTATGTGTGTGATCAATTGGCTCCTCCCCTCATGGCGTCTGTGTCCACCACAGTGGCTAAACGGGGGCTCTGGACGGGTGCGAGGGGCTGGTAACCCCTCCACCTTCAATTAATTACAACTAAACCACGAGTTAAACTGAAATATGTAATATTCTTAGTTCTTTCGGTAAAGTCACGTTGAAGGGAAACAATAAAATAATAAAATATATATAAAACAATAAAAATTCTCACGACGTTTCGACCATAACACAAATGGTCATCATCAGGTGTGTCGGTTTGCATAAATGTATTTATTTTTAAACGGTGTATTTATTTATTTATAAAAAAACGTTAGCGCCACGCGCAGCGATTTGGCAGTTTATTTAGAAGGACTAGTCCATCTATGTTCTGAAAAGAGGAGGGGGGAGACGAAATTTTTTAATGTATGCTGTCTGAAAGCCACTGTAAGCGAGAACAATCAATTAAGACCTGAAATGGTTTAAAACATCTTTCAATGATTGCTAAGCCAGAATCCATCTTCTCGGTTGAAATTGTCTCTGTGCTTGTATATGTGGATAGCCTCATGAACGAATCTCTCATGGTAGCCAGATGGCTTACAAAGAACCTCTGTCTTGGAAAAGTCAATGTCATGTGAGCCTACTGAATTATAACAATGATCTGCCACGGCCGAGGTGTTGGTCCTACCGTGTTTAAGGTCTGCTTTGTGTTCACGAATGCGGTCCGAGACATGGCGTTTGGTTTCTCCAATATAACTACTACCACAGAGGCAACTTAGTTTGTAGACACCAGGGTATTGTATGTCCGGAATCACATCTTTTACAGACGGAACCAGATCACGGATTTTATGTAATGTGTTGAAACGGACCTGATGTAGTTTCCTTATTCACCAAGGTTCCTGTACCTGACACCATCGCAATCAATGAAGACTTGGTTCATCAAGGACTAAACACTGACGTAACGTTTTTTATAAATAAATAAATACACCGTTTAAAAATAAATAAATGTATGCAAACCGACACACCTGATGACGACCGTTTGTGTTATGGTCGAAACGTCGTGAGAATTTTTATTGTTTTATATGTATTTTATTATTTTTTTGTTTCCCTTCAACGTGACTTTACAGAAAGAACTAAGAATATGAATTACTGCAGTCACGAAAGCTTTAAATCAAAATTTAACCGCCTCTACGGGGAGGGTTTTCACATAACTTTAAGATCCTTCAACAAACTCCGGGATAAGAAGGCTCAGCTGATCGAGTCTCTCACCTTTCTGAAGAGATACCGTGACTCTGGAGTAATACCAATCGCATTTACACTGACCTCTGCTGCTGTAACTTCTTCTAATGCGAAACAAATTCTTTTCAAAACTAGCTTAGCTCTTATCTCAGAAAAAATCAGACTTATACGCACCGAACTAGATCAGTTAGACAAGACACTCTACAAATCACACTTATCATTGACGACAACAATGTCCACATCGGATTGGGAACATGTAGACAATATGACTGCCTCTTCAGCTGCTACTATGTCGACCAAATGTAAGGACAACCTGATTTCCAAATTTAACCTCCTCTTCAACAAAAGACCGGACCCACACACCAAAAAGTTAGACGTTAACAAAGTCATAATTAATCGCAGTAACAGTTCTATTTCCGATGGTCTGAAATCCGTTTTAGCTAAAGGTCTAAACTTTGCAGTCACACCTAAACACATACCAGTTAATGATATAATTGCCCAAGTAGACGTTGCTCTCAGGGGCCTGGGTCACATCGCTGCAGACGTAGCAAGATCTGAAATCGCTGCAACCCTCAAAAACGCTAAGATGCCAGCTAGCAACCTCAGCAAAGATAAGCGTTTTGAATTATATAAATTAAAAAAGAGAGATGATATTGTAGTCCTCTCAGCTGACAAGGGCTATGCAACTGTCATCATGGATAAAATAGAATACAACAATAAAATTAAAGAATTACTCGACGATGGTAGTTATACAAAAATAAAAAGAGATCCCACCAACAGCCTCGTCACACAAACCAACAAAATAATGTCTGATTCAACCGCATTAATTGATTAATCTAAACATTTTTCGTTGAAACCTTCTGCTGCCAGGTCACCAAGAGTATACGGCTTACCAAAAATACATAAAGTAGATACACCCCTTCGTCCCATCGTCTCTACTATCAACTCCCCCACCTACAAACTGGCTCGTTTTTTGTCTGAAATCCTGCGTCCTTTCACTGGAAAAACAACCTCTGCGGTACAAAATTCTACTCACTTGGTATCGACAATCAAGGGTATTTCCCTGTCCCCAGACGACCTGCTTGTCAGTTTTGATGTAGTTTCCTTATTCACCAAGGTTCCTGTACCTGACACCATTGCAATCATTGAAGACTTGGTTCATCAAGGACTAAACACTGAGGTACCCCCCCTGGTGAGACACTGTTTAACCAATAAATACTTCACTTGGAATGGAACTTTCTACAAACAAACTGAGGGCACCCCATTGGGCTCCCCCCTATCTCCGGTTATAGCTAACATTTTCATGGAGAAATTTGAGACTGACGCCATCCAGACTGCTACTCTGCACCCAACCTTATGGAAGAGGTACGTGGATGACACTTTTGTCATCTGGCCACATGGCCGGCCTGCTCTAGGCCAATTCTTCGACCACATCAATTCCATACACCCAGCCATCAGATTTACCATGGAAGTCGAAAAAGATGGCAAGCTACCTTTTTTGGATGTCCTAATTAAAAAGAGACCTGATGGTTCAATGAGCCACTCTGTCTACAGGAAAGCTACCCATACGGATGCTTATCTGAAACCGGATTCCCACCACCATCCATCACAGAAGAATTCTCTCATCAAGACGCTGTATCATAGAGCCCAATGCATATCCGACCAGGAACACATAGGCAGTGAACTCAAGCACGTACACCAAGCTCTTAAGGCTAATGGTTACTCCGACTATACAATCCGCAAAGCTATCACTCAAACCATGAAGAAGGACGCTCTTGAGGAGCCTTTCAAAACCACCACTTTACCCTACATTGCGGGGATCACAAAAAAGATCTCCAAAATCTTGAATAAACAAAAGATCCAGGTCCGTTTCAACACATTACATAAAATCCATAATCTGGTTCCGTCTGTAAAAGATGTGATTCCGGACATACAATACCCTGGTGTCTACAAACTAAGTTGCCTCTGTGGTAGTAGTTACATTGGAGAAACCAAACGCCATGTCTCGGACAGCATTCGTGAAGCCATCTGGCTACCATGAGAGATTCGTTCATGAGGCTATCCACATATACAAGCACAGAGACAATTTCAACTGAGAAGATGGATTCTGGCTTAGCAATCATTGGAAAGATTTGATAAACCATTTCAGGTCTTAATTGATTGTTCACGCTTAAAGTGGCTTTCAGACAGCATACATTAAAAAATGTTCGTCTCCCCCCTCCTCTTTTCAGAACATAGATGGACTAGTCATTCTAAATAAACTGCCAAATCGCTGCGCGTGGCGCTAACGTTTTATTTTTTATTATAAATAAATAAATAGATACACCGTTTAAAAATAAATAAATTTATGCAAACCGACACACCTGATGACGGCCGTTTGTGTTATGGTCGAAACGTCGTGAGAATTTTTAATGTTTTATATATATTATTATCTTATTGTTTCCCTTCAACGTGACTTTACAGAAAGAACTAAAAATATGATTTACTGCAGTCACGAAAGCTTTAAATTGAAATATGTAACTAATAAGCTTGTGCCGGAGGCCCCGGGGGGACAGGCGTCTATGACATCTCCTGGCCAAACCCCAATTGGCGGAGCCAGGAGATTGAATCTCTACCCTCGGGGCTCCTCCAGAAACAATGAAAAGCCACTACGGATGGCCACGTGGGAATGTTCGAACACTCACTGCAGAGGAGAGACTGCCACTCCTCTCTCAGGAGCTGGACGGGTACCGCCTGGATCTCTGTGGCATTCAGGAGGTTCAGTAGACTGGTTCTGACTCTTGCCACCATGAGGGGCGGACAGTCCTCTACTCGGGGCAGCAGACTGCCAAACAACAGGGTGTGGCTCTTCTTTTGAACAAAATAATGAAGGGGGCGTGGGAGCGTGGCGGTGAGGTGTGGGAAGCTGTAAGCCCCAGGCTACTTTGGGCTCGCCTTCCCATCAACCGGAGGCGAGGAGTGGTGGTCGTGGTTACTTATTCCCCCATCGAAGACGAACATCCATGGAGGGATGCAGGCAAAGTCGATGAGTCAGATGCCTTCTATGACCTCCTGTCACAGGTGCTGGCTAAAGTGGCACCTCGGGATAGAGTCATCATGTTGGGTGACTTCAATGCCCGAGTTGGTCATGATGCTGGCACCTGGTCTGGAGTGATTGGAGGGCATGGGCCAGATCAGCTCAATAACAACGGTAGGAGGCTGCTAGATTTTTGTGCAGCCCATGGGCTTGTAATTACCAACACGCTGTTCCGGCATCGGCACATCCACAACATCATGGATGCATGCCGGGTCCAAGCAAGAACATCTGCTGGACTACATAGTGACGGACCAGCGGATGCGAGCCCATGTCCTTGACACCAGGACCTACTGTGGAGCTGATCTGCCCTCTGACCATCGACTAGTCATCTGTAAGATGCACCTGCCATTCTTCCACTCCGGTGGTGGGTGTACACCCAGGACCCCATTCCAACCTAAAGTGGCCTGGTCTCCGTTATTTGATGAAAGTTGCAAGCGAGAATTTCATCATCACTTGCGGCTGGGATTGGCATCGTCCCCGACTCCTCCTGATGTCGAGGGTAAATGGGCGAGTTTTAGGACTGTGACTCATGGAGCTGTAATGGCTGCTTTCGGTACGTGGTCCAGACCTCCCCAGAGACCCTGGCTGACAGAGGAGGTGTTCAGGATGGTTGAGGAAAAGCGACAGGCCCACTGTCATCGGCTACGGAATCCCACGTCAGAGAATGAGGAGGCTTACTGCAGCCTTTGCTCGGAGATTCGGAGAACCGTGAGGCACTGCAAGGTTGGGTGGTGGTCGCGGGTTGCTGAGGAGATGGAGTCGGCCTCAGTAGCCCGCGATCACAATTCTCTATTTAACTCCATCAGAAAAGTAACCTGCAGCGCCACACCTATTACCATCATTAGGGGAAAAAACGGTGATCCAATCACCGACCCCCAGGAACAGGTTTGCAGATTTGCTGAGCATTTCCGTGAGGTCCTGGGGGAGGGAAAATCCCTCAGCCAGGAAAACATCGTGGCACAAAGTGAGGATGACCCTACTGAGGCTGCGGTGCCTCAAATATTGAAAGAAGTCACCCCCTGTGAGTGGCTGGCTGAGGTGCCATCTGTTGAGGAAAATCTGAAGGCGATCTGGAGTTTGAGACGAGGAAAGGCAGCGGCAGAGATGATTTCCCAAGGGAAATGCTGAGGGAGGGTGGCGTTTGTGCACAGACTGCCTGGGTGCGGTCAAGGGATGGCTCCCTATTGCTCAACCACGTTATGTATTCTGATGATTCGGTAATAGCTGTTCATTCAGAGGAGGAGTTGGAGACGCTGCTGCTGAGACTGGAGCGTCCACTAAGAGGTGGGGCCTTACCATCAACCCCACCAAAACTAAGCACCTGCCTGAGTATTTTGTGCCATCGCGCAACTCCACCCCCACAACTCACAATCGGTGATGGGGCAGTTGTGGAGAGAGTGGAGAGTTTCCCATATCTGGGCAGTGTGTGCATGACTGGCTCCAGTTTGACAGCAGAGCTCTCACTCAGAATCAGTCGAGCAGCATTATCTTTTCATCGGTTGTATAACCCTGTGTGGAAGCTACCTGGTCTATCGCTTCGCACGAAGTCTTCTCTGCCACGGTCATTCCCTCGCTTCTCTATGCTTTCGAAACGTGGACCCCCCTAATGAAGCATGTTCGCCGATTGGAAACATTTAGGCTCGCCTACCTACGATCCATCCTGGGTTTAACCAGGCTGGATTTTGTGAGTTCACAAATCCTTGAAAGATCCCATCGGTGAGCTCCTCCAGCAGACAAGGCTGCGTTGGCTGGGTCATGTAGCCCGCATGCCCAGTCACTGTATGCCTAAACAGCTTTTGTTCGGCAGGATAGAGGGGGCTAAACGAGCACGGCAAAGGCTAGAGAGGAGATTGACTGATGTGGAACAGGAGGCTTTGGAGCTGAATGGACTAGCTGATGACTGCTACCAGCGGTGTCAAAATCGGCCTCTGTGGAGGAGCCAAGTGAAAGATGCTACTAGGCAGTTGGAGGCAGTCGCCCTCCAAAACAACGGAGGGCTCAGGAGTTATGCTCACAACAACGAGCGGAGTGCCGGGTGGCTAAAGCACAGCAAGTTGGCACAGTAGGGGGCACAAGTGGTGCATCAGCCAGTCATCTCAGTCAGTCGACCCGTGGCACCTGAGTCTGCCCCGTGACCTCCTGCCAGCGGGCGTTCGACACTTCACGTGGCCTCAAAGTGCACATAGCCTGGCACAAGTGTCGTGGTGACGTCACCACCACTTAGTGGCGAATGGCGGTTGTTGTTATTGTTTGAAGGATAAGACACACACATCTAAACTCTTTGGTTCTTTCGGTAAAGTCACGTAGGTAGAAAAAAACAATAGATCATGATGTTTCGATCGCAACAAAAGCAATCGTCAACTACAGCACGAAAAACTGAATGTGTGTGTGTCTTTGTGTCTGTTTGAAGGCTAAAACACACACAAACATTTGTACATGTGTGTGTCTAACGGATAAGACGCAAAAATCTGTATGTGTTTGTGTCTTTGTTTGTGTGAAGGATAAGACACACACACACAAACCTGTTGAACATAAAAAAACAATCCGACACCCGATGACCTCAAGCATGACGGCCCAGAATGACGAACGAGTGGAATGAGCCATCTCACCCGAACAACAACAATAATTTACAACATTAGCCATCACGACTGACCGCAATATAAAAAAACAACAATAATAATCATAATCCAACCGCCCGGGTCACTAACAAGTCCAACTCGAGGTTGCAGAGCTGCTCCCGCCACTCCATCGCCCGTGGCGGATCCCTGTGGCCCCCTGGGCCATGAAGGGTTCCGCAGTCCATGGGCGCCCCAACGCGTTTCCCCCGACGCGCAATTTACTTTGGCTGACTGCTCAGGCACGTCGGACACACCAGACCCCCGGCCATGAAGGGTTCCGCAGTCCATGGGCGCCCCAACGCGTTTCCCCCGACGCGCAATTTACTTTGGCTGACTGCTCAGGCACGTCGGACACACCAGACCCCCGGCCGTACAGGACATGGGGACGAGGGTGTATGGCCGGGGATGTGCGTATGGCTTGAGGCGTGACGGGTGGATGAACCGACGGCGACGCCGTGCTTGTATTGGCAACCACCGCGGCCGCTTCACTTCTATTACCTCCACCGGTGTAACTTGGGGGACGTGCGGCAGCGGCACCTTGCGGGCAACGTAACCATGCCCTGTGCTGGACTGCCCATGGAAGCACGTGATCACCCTGCTCCGTGTTCCTTTCGTCAGCGGAATGCGCCCTGGCAGTGTTTTATCTGGCTGATTCGTGCGCTGCTGATGTAGGATCCAGCGTAACCTGCGGGGGTACGGGCATGGCTACTTTCTTTTTCTCTGAGGTCGTACCCAACTGAGCCTCTATGGGGGGGTTCATTTTCCCAAACATACATTAGAAAAAAAGGGAGAATCCCGTAGAGGCGTGTGGAGTCCTTCTGTACGCCGCCAGGACCCCAGGGATATGCAAGTCCCAGACCGTCTGTGCCTCATTAACCGCTTGACAGAGCGTGGTTGTTACGTTCCTGTTCAAGCGTTCTACCATCCCATCCGTTTGAGGATGGTTTGGCAATGTTCTAATGTTGTTTTTGTACCCAGTGCGTCACACAATTCGCGCGGCAACTTAGACGACAAATTCCGACCCTGGTCGGACAAAGAGTCACAAGGAGACAGCCACAGAGTCACAAGTGTAGTGATTAGGGGCCGTCCATAAATGACGTCACGCACCTAGGGTGGGGGGTGGGGTCAGACATTTGTGACGATGTGTGACGAGGTGGGGGGGGGTTCAGAAATGTGACATCACGTAAAAATATGCAACTTTATAATAAATGTTTTCTCCTACATCAGAGTGCAGCGCCACATTAAATACGCAACTACAATGACAATAGTTTAAATCGATTTGAAGCGTGTTTTTTTCTTTGGAGGGGGGGGGCAGAGCTTTGTGACGTCATATTTGAGGGGGGGTCTGACTTTTTGTGACGCCGTGTGACGAAGGGGGGGGGGCAAAAATCGTCCAAAATCGCGTGACGTCATGTAGTGTAGTGCATAGTGTATGGTAGTGTAGTGTAAAGTGTAGTGCATCGTGTAATGTATAGTATTGTATAGTGTAGTGTATAGTCTTCATTGTATTACATTTTTATTTATTCAATTTAATAACCAGGCTACAGTCTACATTATAGACTGTCAGTACACTCACCCAGCTTAATAACCAGGCTACAGTCTACATTATAGACTATCAGTACACTCCCCACCGGCCCATCGGCCTGCGGCGGAATAAGCACAGGAACACCGGCCCGGTGGTAGGAGCAGTCCAGCAGAGGGCGACAAAGCCGGATCAGCGCAGGTGGCCACGGTGGAACGGCGACATCCTCCAGTCCCGCCATCTTTTTTTTTGTTGCGATCAGAGAGGAAACAAGAAGAAGATGCTCGGTGTAGTCGGCACTTTGCTTCGTTCATCATTTCGTTTTTTTTTAATGATTTGCTTTATGAAACCCTCCCCCCTTTTAACTGAAAGACCCAACAAAGGATTGTATTTTTTGAAAACTACGACAAGTGCTGCATCTGCATGCAGCCCTTCCCACAGTCAAACGGCCTCTCACTCAAGGGCACTGCGAGGAGGCAAAGAAACAGACGTCGGTCTTTGGGTGTGAAGGATAAGTCAAAGTCACACACACACACCTGTATGTGTGTGTCTTTGTGTGTGTGTTTGTGTGAAGGAAAAGACATACATTTGTAAGTGTGTGTTGTCTTTGTGTGTGTCTGTGAAGGTTCAGACACACACACACACCTGAATATGTGTGTATATTTGTGTCTGTGTGCCCAAGCAAGTTGGCATAGTAGGGGGGCACAGGTGGTACATCAGCCAGTCATCTCAGTCATCTCAGTCAGTCAACCCGTGGCACCTGGGTCTGCCCCGTGACCTCCTGCCAGCGGGCGTTCGATACCTCACGTGGCCTCAACGTGCACCTAGCCTGGCACAGGAGCAGCAGGCCGGTTGGCCACGTCAGGCACCGGGATTCCGGGATTTGGAGATGCCGATGGCCCCGCGGGAGCAACAAACGGTTTCAATCGCTGATGGGTGAACGAACCAACGCAGGCGACCGTGACGAACGCGGACACACTGAGGACGCAAGACCTCAGCAATTGTCACTAGGGCCCCTGCCATGGTCTGTGGAGCTTGGGAGAGGTGCCAACTGGGGCACCTGTGGGCAATGGAGCCACGCCACATCCCCAACCGACCATGGCATGTCCGCTTTTTGACCTCCGCGCACAACGCTCATTCCGAGCCTGGGTCCTAGAGGTAGTCAACCTGGCAGCCTCCTGCCCCTCTGAAAACCGACCTAAGGGACTTTCGGATGTGTTCAGCAAGGACGATTTCGACTTGGTTCGGACGTCCTTGTTGTCCCATCACGTAGACACGGGTGACGCCAGCCCCATTCGCTTGAACCCGCATCGTGTGGGGTCGTCAGAGAGAACAAGGGTTGGTGCGTCGTGCTGCCGATGACATGTTGGCTGCGGACATTATTAGCCCGTGGGGCCCCCCAGTAGTTTTTAGGTGGAGAAAAAGGATGGCAACCTCCGGTTTTGTGCGGACTTTCCGCGTCTTAATAAGCTTTCCGTGTAGTGTAGTGTATAGTGTAATGTATATTAGTGTAGTGAATAGTGTGGTGTAGTGTATAGTGTAGTATGTAGTGTAGTGTGTAGTGTATAGTAGTATAGTGTAGTGCAGGGGTCGGGAACCTTTTTGGCTGAGAGAGCCATGAAAGCCACATATTTTAAAATAAATTTCCGTGAGAGCCATATAATATTTTTTAACACTGAATACAACTAAATGCGTGTATTTTTAACTACGACCACCAATTTTAGAATATAATAAGTCTCTGAATGTATCCTTTTTAATAACGTTGTTATACCAACAACCAATAATAAATAAAAGACTTCTTACCATTAATGCGACTTCTGGTGCTGCATGGTTTTGCTGATGGCTTTGTAGTCTGGTTGATACGTGGTGAGGTTAAGCTTCATGCAGGCGTTGAGCCTTCATCCGTTAAACGGGATCGTAGGTTGGTCTTGATGTTTTTTAAATGTGAGAACGACTGCTCATGAATACGTAGAACCAAACATGGTCAATACAGCAATACTCACACGCTGCAGTGTGTGGTATGTGACAGGGAGCGCGTTCCATGTTTTGACAATCAGCTGGTCTGCGGGTTGAAGTTTTTTTTCTCATTTCTGTCCACTCGTGTTTGCTCGCCAGCTCTGCTTGCTGTCGTTCAAGTCTTTCCAAATCTTCATTCAGTGACTTGAACTTATTCAGCCACATGTCTGAGGCCTTCAGGTCAGCAACTTCCAGCTTAAAATCTCTGATGGAGACACCAAGGATGTAACTCAGGTCGGCTTTGTCCACTGCACACTCGTGTGGATGAGTGATGAACTTGAAAAGACGAGTGTGCTCACGAAATTATCCAAAGCGTGCTTTGAATGACTGCTGGAGATCAGATGTGAAGCCAGCTAGCTGTTGGAGATCAAAATGTTGAACGGGGTCACTTGCTGTGCACGCATCTTTAAATTCTCTCAGTTTTTCAAAGCGCAGTAAACGACCTGTTTCAATATCCACGATGAAGAGTTCCAGCTTGTTTTCAAATGCAAACACTGCTTGTTGAAGGGATAAGACTGTATTTCCAATGCCTTGCATTTTCACATTTAGCTGGTTCAGATGTCCAGTTATGTCCACTAGATAGTAAAACTTCAGGAGCCACTCAGTGTTAGCTAGCTCAGGATGCTCGATATCTTTCATTTCAAGAAAAGTCTGGATTTCGCTTAGGCAAGCCGCAAAACGGCTGAGCACCTCCCCTCTTGACAACCAACGCACATTGTTGTGCAAAAGCAGACCGGGATAATGATTCCCAACTTCATCCAAGCAGTGTTTTAAACTGGCGATCATTTCAAGCTCGGGCAACAATAAAGTAGACCACCCGAATGACCAGTGACATCACCTCACCAAGCTGCTCGCCACACATTTGAACACAAAGCACCTCCTGATGTAGAATGCAGTGAAGACGTAGGATTTTTTTTTTCATGTTGACGAAGAAGCGCTACAAATCCTCTGTTCTTCCCCACCATACACCGAGCACCATCAGTACACACCGAAATAAGCTTATCCATCGGTAGATTTTTTTCTTTAACGAACTCAATGAAAGACTTGAATAAATCCTCCCCTCTTGTTGACCCTTTCATTGGTAAAACAGCAAGACTTTCCTCACGCAGTGTGTCACCGGCAGCATACCTCGCAATCACACTGAACTGGGATAAATGACTTACGTCTGTTGACTCATCCAAAGCGAGGGAAAAGTATGGCGCTGCATTTATGTCCTTCACTTGTGTTTTCCTCCACTTGATTTGCCATCATTATGATCGTGAACAGTTTTTGCTGACAGAGGCATGCCTTTCATTCGTTTGATTATCTTGTCTTCATCCGAAATGCCGTCAAAAAGTTCGTTGGCCACATCAAGCATGAATGTTTTGGCATACTCACCATCTGCGAATGGCTTTCCGTTCCCTCACAATTGCTAAAGAACCAGCAAAGCTATCCGAATTCCCGTCACCTTGTCTGGTCCATACACGGAGTTACTGCTGACTAGCTTGCACTCTGGACAGTAGCTCTTGGCATGCCTTCTTTCTGCTGTCCCCCGCTGGATATTTCGATGCAAATGCAGCATGGCGTGTGTCGAAGTGCCGCATTATATTTGACCGTTTCATCGATGAAATTGTATCATTGCATATTAGACACACCGCAGAACCTACTCTCTCCACAAAGGCGAATTCTTCTGTCCATTCCTGCTGAAATGTGCGGTACTCCTCATCTTTTTTTTTTATTTTCGCCATCTTATTCATCAAAAGGGTTTGCTCTGCATAAATTAGCTAGCTGACTATTTGATTAAAAGGACGAAAGTTTACTTCTTGACCTCACAACGACCCGTAGGCTACCGCATTATCCAATAAACATAGAGTTTTGGTGTCGGACAGCTGGGATTAGCTCTAGCCAGCTGCAACCCTGAGCAGGAGCGGTAGAAAATAGATGGATGGATTAAAATGCATGAGAATGTTTTATATTTTAAACGTTATTTTTAACACTGTGATTTCTGTAATGTTTTATTTTAATGTCAGCGGAAAAATTCATTACTGATCATGTTAAGAAATGTCAGCTAAGATTCATTTGTGAGCCAGATGCAGTCATCAAAAGAGCCACATCTGGCTCGCGAGCCATAGGTTGCCGACCCCTTGTGTAGTGTATAGTGTGGTGTAGTGTATAGTGTAGTGTATAGTGTATAGTAGTATAGTGTACAGTGTAGTGTATAGTGTGGTGTAGTGTATAGTGTATAGTGTAATGTATAGTAGTATAGTGTAGTGTATAATGCAGTGTATAGTATAATGTATATTAGTGTAGTGAATAGTGTGGTGTAGTGTACAGTTAGTATATAGTGTAGTGTATAGTGTAGTGTATAGTAGTATCGTGTGGTGTATAGTGTAGTGTATAGTGCGGTGTAGTGTATAGTGTAATGTATATTAGTGTAGTGAATAGTGTGGTGTAGTGTATAGTGTAGTGTATAGTGTAATGTTTATTAGTGTAGTGAATAGTGTAGTATAGTGTATAGTTAGTGTATAGTGTAGTGTATAGTGTTGTGTATAGTAGCATAGTGTAGTGTATAGTGCGGTGTAGTGTATAGTGCAATTTATATTAGTGTAGTGAATAGTGTGGTGTAGTGTATAGTGTAGTGTATAGTGTAATGTATAGTAGTATAGTGTAGTGTACAATGTAGTGTAGTGTACAGTGTAGTGTGGTGTAAAGCGTAGTGTGGTGTAGTGTATAGTGTAGTGTAAAGTGTAGTGTATAGTGTAGTGTATAGTAGTATAGTGTGGTGTATAGTGTAGTGTATAGTGTAGTGTATAGTGCGGTGTAGTGTATAGTGTAATGTATATTGGTGTAGTGAATAGTGTGGTGCTGTGTATAGTTAGTATACAGTGTAGTGTATAGTGTAGTGTAAAAGTAGTATAATGTGGTGAATAGTGTAGTGTATAGTGCGGTGCAGTGTATAGTGTAATGTATATTAGTGTAGTGAATAGTGTGGTGTAGTGTATAGTGTAGTGTATAGTGTAATGTATAGTAGTATAGTGTAGTGTATAGTGTAGTGTATAGTGTAGTGTAAAGTGTAGTGTGGTGTAAAGTGTAGTGTGGTGTAGTGTATAGTGTAGTGTAACGTGTAGTGTATAGTGTAGTGTATAGTGTAGTGTATAGTAGTATAGTGTAGTGTATATATAGTGTTGTGTATAGCGTAGTGTATAGTAGTATAGTGTAGTGCATAGTGTAGTGTATAGTGCAGTGTAGTGTATAGTGTAATATATTAGCGTAGTGAATAGAGTACTCTATAGGATGAACGTTGAGATTTACAAGGGGCACGGGGTCACCAATACGATGTGAATTTGTCTGTAATAAGGTAGGGTACTGATGAGGTGTTGACAGTTATGTAGTAGCGTAGTATATAGTGTAGTGTATAATGTGGTGTAGTGGATAATGCAGTGTATTGTGTAGTGTTAAGTGTAGTGTAGCGTATAGTGTCGTGTATAGTGTAATGTATGGTAGTGTACAGTGTAGTGCATATTGTAGTGTATAGTGTATAGTTTAGTGTATAGTAGAGTATTGTATAGTGTAGTGTATAGTAATATAGTGTATTGTTTGGTAGTGTGTAGTGTATAGTTTAGTGTATCGTGTAGTGTGTAGTGTATAGTGTAGTAGTGTATGGTGTAGTAGTGTGTATAGTGTAGTGTGTATAGTGTAGTAATGTATAGTGTAGTGTATAGAGTAGTGTATAGTGCAGTGTATAGTAGTGTAGTGTATAGTTTAGTGTATAGTGTAGTAGTGTATAGTGTAGTGTAAATTGTAGTAGTGTATAGTGTGGTGTATAGTGTAGTAGTGAATAGTGTAGTGTATAGTGTAATGTATAGTGTAGTGTATAGTGTAGTAGTGTATAATGTAGTGTATAGTGTAGTGTATAGTGTAGTAGTGTATAGTGTAGTGTATAGTGTAGTAGTGTATAGTGTAGTGTATTAGTGTATAGAGTAGTAGTGTATAGTGTAGTGTATAATGTAGTAGTGTATAGTGTAGTGTATAGTGTAGTAGTGTATAGTGTAGTGTATAGTGTAGTGAAGAGGATGAACGTTAACATTCACAAGGGGAACGGTGTGACCAGTAACGTCTCCATTGGCCTGTCATCGGCCAGGGCAGCACCGACAAGGGCTTGACAGGGATCGCGAGGCGTGGGTTGCTGTGAGGACGCTCGCTAGCCTCATGGCGTGGGGGAGGATGCCGCTTTAACGACCTCAAAGTTGCCACGAGCACTCGCAGGGCCGCCAAGCTGGGTGAACCACCACGCGATGCGTTGATAATTTGTGCCGCGATGTCTCCCCCAACTTGTCTGCCATCAGTGTTGCGTGCAATTGTAATACCCTGTCAACCCCTTGTCATCCTATACACGACACTATACACTACATTATTATACACTACATTATACATTACACTGCTATACACTACACTACTATACACTACACTACTATACACTACTACACTATACACTACACTATACACTACACTATACACTACACTACTATACACTACACTACTATACACTACACTACTACACACTACACTACTATACACTACTACACTATACACTACACTACTATACACTACACTACTATACACTACACTACTATACACTACACTACTATACACTACACTACTATACACTACTACACTATACACTTCACTAATATACAATACACTACTACACACTACAATACTATACACTACACTATACACTACACTACTATACACTACACTACTATACACTAATATACACTACACTATACACTACACTATACACTACTATACAGTACACTATACACTACAATACACTATACTATACACTACTATACACTACACTATACACTACTATACACTACACTATACATTACACTATACTACTATACACTCACACTACATGACAACATACCTGTCAACCCCTTATCAGTACCCCTTCTTATTACAGACCCATTCAGACCATATTGGTGGCCCCGTGCCCCTTATGAATCTCAACGTTCATCCTACAAAGCACGCATTGAAAGGGCTGAACGCTGTGTGGGCCTGAACACTCTGCACATGAACACGGGGTCAGCCGTATGGGAATGGTGTGACCAGTAACGTCTCCATTGGCCTGTCATCGGCCAGGGCAGCACCGACAAGGGCTTGACAGGGATCGCGAGGCGTGGGTTGCTGTGAGGACGCTCGCTAGCCTCATGGCGTGGGGGAGGATGCCGCTTTAACGACCTCAAAGTTGCCACGAGCACTCGCAGGGCCGCCAAGCTGGGTGAACCACCACGCGATGCGTTGATAATTTGTGCCGCGATGTCTCCCCCAACTTGTCTGCCATCATTGTTGCGTGCAATTGTAATACCCTGTCAACCCCTTGTCATCCTATACACGACACTATACACTACATTATTATACACTACATTATACATTACACTACTATACACTACACTACTATACACTACACTATTATACATTACACTACTATACACTACTACACTATACACTACACTATACACTACACTATACACTACACTACGACACTTTACACTACACTATACACTACACTACTACACACTACACTATACACTACACTACTATACACTACACTACTATACACTACACTACTATACACTACACTATACACTACACTACTACACACTACACTACTATACACTACTACACTATACACTACACTACGGAACTTTACACTACACTATACACTACACTACTATAGACTACTACACTATACACTACACTACTATACACTACACTACTATACACTACACTACTATACACTACACTACTATACACTACTACACTATACACTTCACTAATATACAATACACTACTACACACTACACTACTATACACTACACTGTACACTACACTACTATACACTACACTACTATACACTACTATACACTACACTATACAGTACTATACACTACACTATACACTACATTATACACTGCAATACACTACACTATACACTACTATACACTACACTATACACTACACTATACACTACACTATACACTACACTATACACTACTATACACTACACTATACACTACAATACACTACACTATACACTACTATACACTACACTATACACTACTATACACTACACTATACATTACACTATACTACTATACACTCACACTACATGACAACATACCTGTCAACCCCTTATCAGTACCCCTTCTTATTACAGACCCATTCAGACCATATTGGTGGCCCCGTGCCCCTTATGAATCTCAACGTTCATCCTACAAAGCACGCATTGAAAGGGCTGAACGCTGTGTGGGCCTGAACACTCTGCACATGAACACGGGGTCAGCCGTATGGGAACGGTGTGACCAGTAACGTCTCCATTGGCCTGTCATCGGCCAGGGCAGCACCGACAAGGGCTTGACAGGGATCGCGAGGCGTGGGTTGCTGTGAGGACGCTCGCTAGCCTCATGGCGTGGGGGAGGATGCCGCTTTAACGACCTCAAAGTTGCCACGAGCACTCGCAGGGCCGCCAAGCTGAGTGAACCACCACGCGATGCGTTGATAATTTGTGCCGCGATGTCTCCCCCAACTTGTCTGCCATCAATGTTGCGTGCAATTGTAATACCCTGTCAACCCCTTGTCATCCTATACACGACACTATACACTACATTATACACTACATTATACATTACACTACTATACACTACACTACTATACACTACACTACTATACACTACTACACTATACACTACACTATACACTACACTATACACTACACTACTATACACTACACTACTATACACTACACTACTATACACTACACTACTATACACTACACTATTATACACTACACTACTATACACTACTACACTATACACTACTACACTATACACTACACTATACACTACACTACGACACTTTACACTACACTATACACTACACTACTATACACTACTACACTATACACTACACTACTACACACTATACACTACACTACTATACACTACACTACTATACACTACTATACACTACACTATACACTATTATACGCTACACTATACACTACACTATACACTACTATACACTACACTATACACTACAATACACTACACTATACACTACTATACACTACACTATACACTACTATACACTACACTATACATTACACTATACTACTACACACTACATGACAACATACCTGTCAACCCCTTATCAGTACCCCTTCTTATTACAGACCCATTCAGACCATATTGGTGGCCCCGTGCCCCTTATGAATCTCAACGTTCATCCTACAAAGCACGCATTGAAAGGGCTGAACGCTGTGTGGGCCTGAACACTCTGCACATGAACACGGGGTCAGCCGTATGGGAACGGTGTGACCAGTAACGTCTCCATTGGCCTGTCATCGGCCAGGGCAGCACTGACAAGGGCTTGACAGGGATCGCGAGGCGTGGGTTGCTGTGAGGACGCTCGCTAGCCTCATGGCGTGGGGGAGGATGCCGCTTTAACGACCTCAAAGTTGCCACGAGCACTCGCAGGGCCGCCAAGCTGAGTGAACCACCACGCGATGCGTTGATAATTTGTGCTGCGGTGTCTCCCCCCAACTTGTCTGCCATCAATGTTGCGTGCAATTGTAATACCCTGTCAACCCCTTGTCATCCTATACACCACACTATACACTACATTATACACTACATTATACATTACACTACTATACACTACACTACTATACACTACACTACTATACACTACTACACTATACACAACACTATACACTACACTATACACTACACTACTATACACTACACTACTATACACTACACTACTACACACTACACTACTATACACTACTACACTATACACTACACTACTATACACTACACTACTATACACTACACTACTATACACTACACTACTATACACTACTACACTATACACTTCACTAATATACAATACACTACTACACACTACACTACTATACACTACACTATACACTACACTACTATACACTACACTACTATACACTACACTATACAGTACTATACACTACACTATACACTACATTATACACTGCAATACACTACACTATACACTACTATACACTACACTATACACTACACTATACACTACACTATACACTACACTATACACTACAATACACTACACAATACACTACTATACACTACACTATACACTACTATACACTACACTATACATTACACTATACTACTATACACTCACACTACATGACAACATACCTGTCAACCCCTTATCAGTACCCCTTCTTATTACAGACACATTCAGACCATATTGGTGGCCCCGTGCCCCTTATGAATCTCAACGTTCATCCTACAAAGCACGCATTGAAAGGGCTGAACGCTGTGTGGGCCTGAACACTCTGCACATGAACACGGGGTCAGCCGTATGGGAACGGTGTGACCAGTAACGTCTCCATTGGCCTGTCATCGGCCAGGGCAGCACCGACAAGGGCTTGACAGGGATCGCGAGGCGTGGGTTGCTGTGAGGACGCTCGCTAGCCTCATGGCGTGGGGGAGGATGCCGCTTTAACGACCTCAAAGTTGCCACGAGCACTCGCAGGGCCGCCAAGCTGAGTGAACCACCACGCGATGCGTTGATAATTTGTGCCGCGATGTCTCCCCCAACTTGTCTGCCATCAATGTTGCGTGCAATTGTAATACACTGTCAACCCCTTGTCATCCTATACACGACACTATACACTACATTATACACTACATTATACATTACACTACTATACACTACACTACTATACACTACACTACTATACACTACACTATTATACATTACACTACTATACACTACTACACTATACACTACACTATACACTACACTATACACTACACTACGACACTTTACACTACACTATACACTACACTACTACACACTACACTATACACTACACTACTATACACTACACTACTATACACTACACTACTATACACTACACTATACACTACACTACTACACACTACACTACTATACACTACTACACTATACACTACACTACGGAACTTTACACTACACTATACACTACACTACACTACTATACACTACTACACTATACACTACACTACTATACACTACACTACTATACACTACACTACTATACACTACACTACTATACACTACTACACTATACACTTCACTAATATACAATACACTACTACACACTACACTACTATACACTACACTGTACACTACACTACTATACACTACACTACTATACACTACTATACACTACACTATACAGTACTATACACTACACTATACACTACATTATACACTGCAATACACTACACTATACACTACTATACACTACACTATACACTACACTATACACTACTATACACTACACTATACAATACACTACACTATACACTACTATACACTACACTATACACTACTATACACTACACTATACATTACACTATACTACTATACACTCACACTACATGACAACATACCTGTCAACCCCTTATCAGTACCCCTTCTTATTACAGACCCATTCAGACCATATTGGTGGCCCCGTGCCCCTTATGAATCTCAACGTTCATCCTACAAAGCACGCATTGAAAGGGCTGAACGCTGTGTGGGCCTGAACACTCTGCACATGAACACGGGGTCAGCCGTATGGGAACGGTGTGACCAGTAACGTCTCCATTGGCCTGTCATCGGCCAGGGCAGCACTGACAAGGGCTTGACAGGGATCGCGAGGCGTGGGTTGCTGTGAGGACGCTCGCTAGCCTCATGGCGTGGGGGAGGATGCCGCCTTAACGACCTCAAAGTTGCCACGAGCACTCGCAGGGCCGCCAAGCTGAGTGAACCACCACGCGATGCGTTGATAATTTGTGCCGCGATGTCTCCCCCAACTTGTCTGCCATCAATGTTGCGTGCAATTGTAATACACTGTCAACCCCTTGTCATCCTATACACGACACTATACACTACATTATACACTACATTATACATTACACTACTATACACTACACTACTATACACTACACTACTATACACTACACTATTATACATTACACTACTATACACTACTACACTATACACTACACTACGACACTTTACACTACACTATACACTACACTACTACACACTACACTATACACTACACTACTATACACTACACTACTATACACTACACTACTATACACTACACTATACACTACACTACTACACACTACACTACTATACACTACTACACTATACACTACACTACGGAACTTTACACTACACTATACACTACACTACTATACACTACTACACTATACACTACACTACTATACACTACACTACTATACACTACACTACTATACACTACTACACTATACACTTCACTAATATACAATACACTACTACACACTACACTACTATACACTACACTGTACACTACACTACTATACACTACACTACTATACACTACTATACACTACACTATACAGTACTATACACTACACTATACACTACATTATACACTGCAATACACTACACTATACACTACTATACACTACACTATACACTACACTATACACTACACTATACACTACACTATACACTACACTATACACTACACTATACACTACAATACACTACACAATACACTACTATACACTACACTATACACTACTATACACTACACTATACATTACACTATACTACTATACACTCACACTACATGACAACATACCTGTCAACCCCTTATCAGTACCCCTTCTTATTACAGACACATTCAGACCATATTGGTGGCCCCGTGCCCCTTATGAATCTCAACGTTCATCCTACAAAGCACGCATTGAAAGGGCTGAACGCTGTGTGGGCCTGAACACTCTGCACATGAACACGGGGTCAGCCGTATGGGAACGGTGTGACCAGTAACGTCTCCATTGGCCTGTCATCGGCCAGGGCAGCACCGACAAGGGCTTGACAGGGATCGCGAGGCGTGGGTTGCTGTGAGGACGCTCGCTAGCCTCATGGCGTGGGGGAGGATGCCGCTTTAACGACCTCAAAGTTGCCACGAGCACTCGCAGGGCCGCCAAGCTGGGTGAACCACCACGCGATGCGTTGATAATTTGTGCTGCGGTGTCTCCCCCCAACTTGTCTGCCATCATTGTTGCGTGCAATTGTAATACCCTGTCAACCCCTTGTCATCCTATACACCACACTATACACTACATTATACACTACATTATACATTACACTACTATACACTACACTACTATACACTACACTACTATACACTACTACACTATACACTACACTATACACTACACTACTATACACTACACTACTATACACTACACTACTACACACTACACTTATATACACTACTACACTATACACTACACTACTATACACTACACTACTATACACTACACTACTATACACTACACTACTATACACTACTACACTATACACTTCACTAATATACAATACACTACTACACACTACACTACTATACACTACACTATATACTACACTACTATACACTACACTACTATACACTACACTATACAGTACTATACACTACACTATACACTACATTATACACTGCAATACACTACACTATACACTACTATACACTACACTATACACTACACTATACACTACACTATACACTACACTATACACTACAATACACTACACAATACACTACTATACACTACACTATACACTACTATACACTACACTATACATTACACTATACTACTATACACTCACACTACATGACAACATACCTGTCAACCCCTTATCAGTACCCCTTCTTATTACAGACACATTCAGACCATATTGGTGGCCCCGTGCCCCTTATGAATCTCAACGTTCATCCTACAAAGCACGCATTGAAAGGGCTGAACGCTGTGTGGGCCTGAACACTCTGCACATGAACACGGGGTCAGCCGTATGGGAACGGTGTGACCAGTAACGTCTCCATTGGCCTGTCATCGGCCAGGGCAGCACTGACAAGGGCTTGACAGGGATCGCGAGGCGTGGGTTGCTGTGAGGACGCTCGCTAGCCTCATGGCGTGGGGGAGGATGCCGCTTTAACGACCTCAAAGTTGCCACGAGCACTCGCAGGGCCGCCAAGCTGAGTGAACCACCACGCGATGCGTTGATAATTTGTGCTGCGGTGTCTCCCCCCAACTTGTCTGCCATCAATGTTGCGTGCAATTGTAATACACTGTCAACCCCTTGTCATCCTATACACGACACTATACACTACATTATACACTACATTATACATTACACTACTATACACTACACTACTATACACTACACTACTATACACTACACTATTATACATTACACTACTATACACTACTACACTATACACTACACTACGACACTTTACACTACACTATACACTACACTACTACACACTACACTATACACTACACTACTATACACTACACTACTATACACTACACTACTATACACTACACTATACACTACACTACTACACACTACACTACTATACACTACTACACTATACACTACACTACGGAACTTTACACTACACTATACACTACACTACTATACACTACTACACTATACACTACACTACTATACACTACACTACTATACACTACACTACTATACACTACACTACTATACACTACTACACTATACACTTCACTAATATACAATACACTACTACACACTACACTACTATACACTACACTGTACACTACACTACTATACACTACACTACTATACACTACTATACACTACACTATACAGTACTATACACTACACTATACACTACATTATACACTGCAATACACTACACTATACACTACTATACACTACACTATACACTACACTATACACTACACTATACACTACACTATACACTACACTATACACTACAATACACTACACAATACACTACTATACACTACACTATACACTACTATACACTACACTATACATTACACTATACTACTATACACTCACACTACATGACAACATACCTGTCAACCCCTTATCAGTACCCCTTCTTATTACAGACACATTCAGACCATATTGGTGGCCCCGTGCCCCTTATGAATCTCAACGTTCATCCTACAAAGCACGCATTGAAAGGGCTGAACGCTGTGTGGGCCTGAACACTCTGCACATGAACACGGGGTCAGCCGTATGGGAACGGTGTGACCAGTAACGTCTCCATTGGCCTGTCATCGGCCAGGGCAGCACCGACAAGGGCTTGACAGGGATCGCGAGGCGTGGGTTGCTGTGAGGACGCTCGCTAGCCTCATGGCGTGGGGGAGGATGCCGCTTTAACGACCTCAAAGTTGCCACGAGCACTCGCAGGGCCGCCAAGCTGGGTGAACCACCACGCGATGCGTTGATAATTTGTGCTGCGGTGTCTCCCCCCAACTTGTCTGCCATCATTGTTGCGTGCAATTGTAATACCCTGTCAACCCCTTGTCATCCTATACACCACACTATACACTACATTATACACTACATTATACATTACACTACTATACACTACACTACTATACACTACACTACTATACACTACTACACTATACACTACACTATACACTACACTACTATACACTACACTACTATACACTACACTACTACACACTACACTTATATACACTACTACACTATACACTACACTACTATACACTACACTACTATACACTACACTACTATACACTACACTACTATACACTACTACACTATACACTTCACTAATATACAATACACTACTACACACTACACTACTATACACTACACTATATACTACACTACTATACACTACACTACTATACACTACACTATACAGTACTATACACTACACTATACACTACATTATACACTGCAATACACTACACTATACACTACTATACACTACACTATACACTACACTATACACTACACTATACACTACACTATACACTACAATACACTACACAATACACTACTATACACTACACTATACACTACTATACACTACACTATACATTACACTATACTACTATACACTCACACTACATGACAACATACCTGTCAACCCCTTATCAGTACCCCTTCTTATTACAGACACATTCAGACCATATTGGTGGCCCCGTGCCCCTTATGAATCTCAACGTTCATCCTACAAAGCACGCATTGAAAGGGCTGAACGCTGTGTGGGCCTGAACACTCTGCACATGAACACGGGGTCAGCCGTATGGGAACGGTGTGACCAGTAACGTCTCCATTGGCCTGTCATCGGCCAGGGCAGCACCGACAAGGGCTTGACAGGGATCGCGAGGCGTGGGTTGCTGTGAGGACGCTCGCTAGCCTCATGGCGTGGGGGAGGATGCCGCTTTAACGACCTCAAAGTTGCCACGAGCACTCGCAGGGCCGCCAAGCTGGGTGAACCACCACGCGATGCGTTGATAATTTGTGCCGCGGTGTCTCCCCCAACTTGTCTGCCATCAGTGTTGCGTGCAATTGTAATACCCTGTCAACCCCTTGTCATCCTATACACGACACTATACACTACATTATACACTACATTATACATTACACTACTATACACTACACTACTATACACTACACTACTATACACTACACTACTACACACTACGCTACTATACACTACTACACTATACACTACACTATACACTACACTACGGAACTTTACACTACACTATACACTACACTATACACTACACTACTATACACTACTACAATATAGACTACACTACTATACACTACACTACTATACACTACACTACTATACACTACACTACTATACACTACACTACTATACACTACTACACTATACACTTCACTAATATACAATACACTACTACACACTACATTACTATACACTACACTATACACTACACTACTATACACTACACTACTATACACTACTATACACTACACTATACAGTAATATACACTACACTATACACTACATTATACACTGCAATACACTACACTATACACTACTATACACTACACTATACACTACACTATACACTACACTATACACTACAATACACTACACTATACACTACTATACACTACACTATACACTACTATACACTACACTATACATTACACTATACTACTATACACTACACACTACATGACAACATACCTGTCAACCCCTTATCAGTACCCCTTCTTATTACAGACCCATTCAGACCATATTGGTGGCCCCGTGCCCTTTATGAATCTCAACGTTCATCCTACAAAGCACGCATTGAAAGGGCTGAACGCTGTGTGGGCCTGAACACTCTGCACATGAACACGGGGTCAGCCGTATGGGAACGGTGTGACCAGTAACGTCTCCATTGGCCTGTCATCGGCCAGGGCAGCACCGACAAGGGCTTGACAGGGATCGCGAGGCGTGGGTTGCTGTGAGGACGCTCGCTAGCCTCATGGCGTGGGGGAGGATGCCGCTTTAACGACCTCAAAGTTGCCACGAGCACTCGCAGGGCCGCCAAGCTGAGTGAACCACCACGCGATGCGTTGATAATTTGTGCTGCGATGTCTCCCCCAACTTGTCTGCCATCAATGTTGCGTGCAATTGTAATACACTGTCAACCCCTTGTCATCCTATACACGACACTATACACTACATTATACACTACATTATACACTACACTACTATACACTACTATACACTACACTACTATACACTACAGTACTATACACTACACTACTATACACTACTACACTATACACTACACTACGGAACTTTACACTACACTATACACTACACTACTACACTATACACTACACTACTATACACTACACTACTATACACTACACTACTATACACTACCACACTATACACTTCACTAATATACAATACACTACTACACACTACACTACTATACACTACACTATACACTACACTACTATACACTACACTACTATACACTACACTATACAGTACTATACACTACACTATACACTACATTATACACTGCAATACACTACACTATACACTATTATACACTACACTATACACTACACTATACACTACACTATACACTACACTATACACTACAATACACTACACAATACACTACTATACACTACACTATGCACTACTATACACTACACTATACATTACACTATACTACTATACACTCACACTACATGACAACATACCTGTCAACCCCTTATCAGTACCCCTTCTTATTACAGACACATTCAGACCATATTGGTGGCCCCGTGCCCCTTATGAATCTCAACGTTCATCCTACAAAGCACGCATTGAAAGGGCTGAACGCTGTGTGGGCCTGAACACTCTGCACATGAACACGGGGTCAGCCGTATGGGAACGGTGTGACCAGTAACGTCTCTATTGGCCTGTCATCGGCCAGGGCAGCACTGACAAGGGCTTGACAGGGATCGTGAGGCGTGGGTTGCTGTGAGGACGCTCGCTAGCCTCATGGCGTGGGGGAGGATGCCGCTTTAACGACCTCAAAGTTGCCACGAGCACTCGCAGGGCCGCCAAGCTGGGTGAACCACCACGCGATGCGTTTATAATTTGTGCTGCGGTGTCTCCCCCAACTTGTCTGCCATCATTGTTGCGTGCAATTGTAATACCCTGTCAACCCCTTGTCATCCTATACACGACACTATACACTACATTATACACTACATTATACACTACACTACTATACACTACACTACTATACACTACAGTACTATACACTACACTACTATACACTACTACACTATACACTACACTACGGAACTTTACACTACACTATACACTACACTATACACTACACTACTATACACTACTACACTATACACTACACTACTATACACTACACTACTATACACTACACTACTATACACTACACTACTATACACTACTACACTATACACTTCACTAATATACAATACACTACTACACACTACACTACTATACACTACACTATACACTACACTACTATACACTACACTACTATACACTACACTATACAGTACTATACACTACACTATACACTACATTATACACTGCAATACACTACACTATACACTACTATACACTACACTATACACTACACTATACACTACACTATACACTACACTATACACTACACAATACATTACTATACACTACACTATACACTACTATACACTACACTATACATTACACTATACTACTATACACTACACACTACATGACAACATACCTGTCAACCCCTTATCAGTACCCCTTCTTATTACAGACACATTCAGACCATATTGGTGGCCCCGTGCCCCTTATGAATCTCAACGTTCATCCTACAAAGCACGCATTGAAAGGGCTGAACGCTGTGTGGGCCTGAACACTCTGCACATGAACACGGGGTCAGCCGTATGGGAACGGTGTGACCAGTAACGTCTCCATTGGCCTGTCATCGGCCAGGGCAGCACCGACAAGGGCTTGACAGGGATCGCGAGGCGTGGGTTGCTGTGAGGACGCTCGCTAGCCTCATGGCGTGGGGGAGGATGCCGCTTTAACGACCTCAAAGTTGCCACGAGCACTCGCAGGGCCGCCAAGCTGAGTGAACCACCACGCGATGCGTTGATAATTTGTGCCGCGATGTCTCCCCCAACTTGTCTGCCATCAATGTTGCGTGCAATTGTAATACCCTGTCAACCCCTTGTCATCCTATACACCACACTATACACTACATTATACACTACATTATACATTACACTACTATACACTACACTACTATACACTACACTACTATACACTACTACACTATACACTACACTATACACTACACAATACACTACACTACTATACACTACACTACTATACACTACACTACTACACACTACACTTATATACACTACTACACTATACACTACACTACTATACACTACACTACTATACACTACACTACTATACACTACACTACTATACACTACACTACTATACACTACTACACTATACACTTCACTAATATACAATACACTACTACACACTACACTACTATACACTACACTATACACTACACTACTATACACTACACTACTATACACTACACTATACAGTACTATACACTACACTATACACTACATTATACACTGCAATACACTACACTATACACTACTATACACTACACTATACACTACACTATACACTACACTATACACTACAATACACTACACAATACACTACTATACACTACACTATACACTACTATACACTACACTATACATTACACTATACTACTATACACTCACACTACATGACAACATACCTGTCAACCCCTTATCAGTACCCCTTCTTATTACAGACACATTCAGACCATATTGGTGGCCCCGTGCCCCTTATGAATCTCAACGTTCATCCTACAAAGCACGCATTGAAAGGGCTGAACGCTGTGTGGGCCTGAACACTCTGCACATGAACACGGGGTCAGCCGTATGGGAACGGTGTGACCAGTAACGTCTCCATTGGCCTGTCATCGGCCAGGGCAGCACCGACAAGGGCTTGACAGGGATCGCGAGGCGTGGGTTGCTGTGAGGACGCTCGCTAGCCTCATGGCGTGGGGGAGGATGCCGCCTTAACGACCTCAAAGTTGCCACGAGCACTCGCAGGGCCGCCAAGCTGAGTGAACCACCACGCGATGCGTTGATAATTTGTGCCGCGATGTCTCCCCCAACTTGTCTGCCATCAATGTTGCGTGCAATTGTAATACACTGTCAACCCCTTGTCATCCTATACACGACACTATACACTACATTATACACTACATTATACATTACACTACTATACACTACACTACTATACACTACACTACTATACACTACACTATTATACATTACACTACTATACACTACTACACTATACACTACACTATACACTACACTATACACTACACTACGACACTTTACACTACACTATACACTACACTACTACACACTACACTATACACTACACTACTATACACTACACTACTATACACTACACTACTATACACTACACTATACACTACACTACTACACACTACACTACTATACACTACTACACTATACACTACACTACGGAACTTTACACTACACTATACACTACACTACTATACACTACTACACTATACACTACACTACTATACACTACACTACTATACACTACACTACTATACACTACACTACTATACACTACTACACTATACACTTCACTAATATACAATACACTACTACACACTACACTACTATACACTACACTGTACACTACACTACTATACACTACACTACTATACACTACTATACACTACACTATACAGTACTATACACTACACTATACACTACATTATACACTGCAATACACTACACTATACACTACTATACACTACACTATACACTACACTATACACTACTATACACTACACTATACACTACAATACACTACACTATACACTACTATACACTACACTATACACTACTATACACTACACTATACATTACTACACTACATACATTACTACTATACATTACTACACTACACTACTATACACTACACTACTATACACTACTATACACTACACTATACAGTACTATACACTACACTATACACTACATTATACACTGCAATACACTACACTATACACTACTATACACTACACTATACACTACACTATACACTACTATACACTACACTATACACTACAATACACTACACTATACACTACTATACACTACACTATACACTACTATACACTACACTATACATTACACTATACTACTATACACTCACACTACATGACAACATACCTGTCAACCCCTTATCAGTACCCCTTCTTATTACAGACCCATTCAGACCATATTGGTGGCCCCGTGCCCCTTATGAATCTCAACGTTCATCCTACAAAGCACGCATTGAAAGGGCTGAACGCTGTGTGGGCCTGAACACTCTGCACATGAACACGGGGTCAGCCGTATGGGAACGGTGTGACCAGTAACGTCTCCATTGGCCTGTCATCGGCCAGGGCAGCACCGACAAGGGCTTGACAGGGATCGCGAGGCGTGGGTTGCTGTGAGGACGCTCGCTAGCCTCATGGCGTGGGGGAGGATGCCGCTTTAACGACCTCAAAGTTGCCACGAGCACTCGCAGGGCCGCCAAGCTGAGTGAACCACCACGCGATGCGTTGATAATTTGTGCCGCGATGTCTCCCCCAACTTGTCTGCCATCAATGTTGCGTGCAATTGTAATACACTGTCAACCCCTTGTCATCCTATACACGACACTATACACTACATTATACACTACATTATACATTACACTACTATACACTACACTACTATACACTACACTACTATACACTACACTATTATACATTACACTACTATACACTACTACACTATACACTACACTATACACTACACTATACACTACACTACGACACTTTACACTACACTATACACTACACTACTACACACTACACTATACACTACACTACTATACACTACACTACTATACACTACACTACTATACACTACACTATACACTACACTACTACACACTACACTACTATACACTACTACACTATACACTACACTACGGAACTTTACACTACACTATACACTACACTACTATACACTACTACACTATACACTACACTACTATACACTACACTACTATACACTACACTACTATACACTACACTACTATACACTACTACACTATACACTTCACTAATATACAATACACTACTACACACTACACTACTATACACTACACTGTACACTACACTACTATACACTACACTACTATACACTACTATACACTACACTATACAGTACTATACACTACACTATACACTACATTATACACTGCAATACACTACACTATACACTACTATACACTACACTATACACTACACTATACACTACTATACACTACACTATACACTACAATACACTACACTATACACTACTATACACTACACTATACACTACTATACACTACACTATACATTACACTATACTACTATACACTCACACTACATGACAACATACCTGTCAACCCCTTATCAGTACCCCTTCTTATTACAGACCCATTCAGACCATATTGGTGGCCCCGTGCCCCTTATGAATCTCAACGTTCATCCTACAAAGCACGCATTGAAAGGGCTGAACGCTGTGTGGGCCTGAACACTCTGCACATGAACACGGGGTCAGCCGTATGGGAACGGTGTGACCAGTAACGTCTCCATTGGCCTGTCATCGGCCAGGGCAGCACCGACAAGGGCTTGACAGGGATCGCGAGGCGTGGGTTGCTGTGAGGACGCTCGCTAGCCTCATGGCGTGGGGGAGGATGCCGCTTTAACGACCTCAAAGTTGCCACGAGCACTCGCAGGGCCGCCAAGCTGAGTGAACCACCACGCGATGCGTTGATAATTTGTGACGCGGTGTCTCCCCCAACTTGTCTGCCATCAATGTTGCGTGCAATTGTAATACCCTGTCAACCCCTTGTCATCCTATACACGACACTATACACTACATTATACACTACATTATACATTACACTACTATACACTACACTACTATACACTACACTACTATACACTACTACACTATACACTACACTATACACTACACTATACACTACACTACTATACACTACACTACTATACACTACACTACTGTACACTACACTACTATACACTACACTATTATACACTACACTACTATACACTACTACACTATACACTACACTATACACTACACTATACACTACACTACGACACTTTACACTACACTATACACTACACTACTATACACTACTACACTATACACTACACTACTACACACTACACTATACACTACACTACTATACACTACACTACTATACACTACTATACACTACACTATACACTATTATACACTACACTATACACTACATTATACACTACAATATACTACACTATACACTACTATACACTACACTATACGCTACACTATACACTACACTATACACTACTATACACTACACTATACACTACAATACACTACACAATACACTACTATACACTACACTATACACTTCTATACACTACACTATACATTACACTATACTACTATACACTACACACTACATGACAACATACCTGTCAACCCCTTATCAGTACCCCTTCTTATTACAGACACATTCAGACCATATTGGTGGCCCCGTGCCCTTTATGAATCTCAACGTTCATCCTACAAAGCACGCATTGATAGGGCTGAACGCTTTGTGGGCCTGAACACTCTGCACATGAACACGGGGTCAGCCGTATGGGTTGACAGGGATAGGTGATTCTATGAGTCTCTTTATTGTGAGTCTATGGGTCTCTGTGTGGTGAGTCTGTGGGTCTCTGTGTGGGTGAGTCTACGGGTCTCTGTGTGGTGAGTCTATGGGTCTCTGTGTGGTGAGTCTATGGGTCTCTGTGTGGTGAGTCTATGGATCTCTGTGAGGTGAGTCTGTGGGTCTCTGTGTGGGTGAGTCTACGGGTCTCTGTGTGGTGAGTCTACGGGTCTCTGTGTAGGTGAGTCTACGGGTCTCTGTGTGGTGAGTCTGTGGATCTCTGCGTGGTGAGTCTATGGGTCTCTGTGTGGTTAGTCTGTGGGTCTCTGCGTGGTAAGTCTGTGGGTCTCTGCGTGGTGAGTCTATGGGTCTCTGTGTGGTGAGTCTATGTTTTTTTGTGTGCTGAGTCTATCGGTCTCTGTGTGGTGAGTCTGTGGGTCTCTGTGTGGGTGAGTCTACGGGTCTCTGTGTGGTGAGTCTATGGGTCTCTGTGTGGTGAGTCTATGGGTCTCTGTGTGGTGAGTCTATGGATCTCTGTGAGGTGAGTCTGTGGGTCTCTGTGTGGGTGAGTCTACGGGTCTCTGTGTGGTGAGTCTACGGGTCTCTGTGTAGGTGAGTCTACGGGTCTCTGTGTGGTGAGTCTGTGGATCTCTGCGTGGTGAGTCTATGGGTCTCTGTGTGGTTAGTCTGTGGGTCTCTGCGTGGTGAGTCTATGGGTCTCTGTGTGGTGAGTCTGTGGGTCTCTGTGTGGTGAGTCTATGGGTCTCTGTGTGGTTAGTCTGTGGGTCTCTGTGTGGTGAGTCTATGGGTCTCTGTGTGGTGAGTCTATGGATCTCTGTGAGGTGAGTCTGTGGGTCTCTGTGTGGGTGAGTCTACGGGTCTCTGTGTGGTGAGTCTACGGGTCTCTGTGTAGGTGAGTCTACGGGTCTCTGTGTGGTGAGTCTGTGGATCTCTGCGTGGTGAGTCTATGGGTCTCTGTGTGGTTAGTCTGTGGGTCTCTGCGTGGTGAGTCTATGGGTCTCTGTGTGGTGAGTCTGTGGGTCTCTGTGTGGTGAGTCTATGGGTCTCTGTGTGGTTAGTCTGTGGGTCTCTGCGTGGTGAGTCTATGGGTCTCTGTGTGGTGAGTCTGTGGGTCTCTGTGTGGTGAGTCTGTGGGTCTCTGTGTCATGAGTCTATGGATCTCTCTGTGTGAGAGAGTCTATGGGTCTCTTTGTGGTGAGTCTATGTTTTCTTGTGTGCTGAGTCGATCGGTCTCTGTGTGGTGAGTCTATGGGTCTCTGTGTGGTGAGTCTATGTTTTTTTGTGTGCTGAGTCTATGGGTCTCTGTGTGGTGAGTCTATGGGTCTCACTGTGTGGTGAGTCTGTGGTTCTCTGTGTCATGAGTCTATGTTTCCCTGTGTGGTGAGTCTATGGGTCTATGTGTGGTAAGTCTGTGGGTCTCTGCTTGGTGAGTCTATGGGTCTCTATGTGTGGGTGAGTCTGTGGGTCTCTGTGTGATGAGTCTATGGGTCACTCTGTGTGATGAGTCTATGGGTCACTCTGTGTGGTGAGTCTGTAGGTCTCTCTGTTTAGGTGAGTCTGTGGGTCTCTGTTAACCGCACGGCTTGACAGGAAAGTTTACACGACGAAGTCTTTGGGCAGTGCGCGTGATGCCCAGACCACAACGTCACCTCTCAGCCTTTTCACTCAGCGTGGCGACGCTCATGATTATTCACCCTTGACTTTGTATTTGTCAATTAAACTCCGTCCACTATTATCGGTCAACGCGTCTTAAACTTAATCATTCTCTTTTGCCCGAAGCCTCGGTGCCTTGATGGGCATCAAATCACCTGGAACGCGCTGACTCACGACTTCTGTCTTCGCTGTTTGCTTCATTTGCGTTGACTTCCATGATAGAGGTTTTTTTTGTTGGGTTAGATCGCCACGTATATTTTTAAATGTTGCGTCGCTAAAACCCACCACCCGACACAGCCAACGAGTAAGGGTTGTGTCACGTAAACAGAACATACCAATTCGTCACTAGTACAGCACTAATGTATAGTGTAGTGTTTCGTGTAGTGTATAGTATAGTGCAGTATGTAGACTATATTAGTGTAGTGTATAGTGTAGTGTATAGTATAGTGTATAGTGAAGTATACTAATATAACTTGGCTCTCCAACACACCGACGTGCTGTATTAGTGTACTACACTATACACTACACTACTTTACACAACACCACCATACACTACACTATACACTACACCATACACTACACTGCTTTACACTACACCACCATACACTACTACACTATACAGGTAGTCCCCGACTTACGATGGAGATGCGTTACGACGACCTCATCGTAAGTCGAAGATGGCATAGCCTACCCAGGAGTCTTAAAGAATAGTGATAAGTTAGCAAAACAGAGCCATTTACAGTACCGTACTGTATAAACTATATACTGTATGCATTATGAATTACAATACTGTATTGCACAGTAAAATTTAAAGTAAAAAACAAGGTTAATTCTTAGCCTAACTATATGAAATGCAATTTAATGGAAAGTTTTTTTCAGGAAACAATCCTATCTGCTATAAAAACTTTCAACATGCATTGAACGTATCGTGGTAACCCTGAAATGAAATCGCTGAAGCTATGTATCATACATGCATTGAACGTATCGTAACGTATCACATTCTACTGTGCTCACAAAGATTCTGTCCGCCGTCTGCATACGTGAACGATGCTAGGTTGTTGATGGCTGCACCAACTTAGTTGTCGGAAGAGGAGGATGGCAATGATAAAGTTACACTATCGTACCTCGTACGCTGCTGCGTTTGCCTGCCGCAGAAAATTAAAATATTTTACAATTTTGCCATACCGCTATCGCCATCGTAAGTCGGACCATCGTAAGTCGGGGACTACCTGTACACTACTATACACAACACTATACACTAATACACACTAAACTACACCACATTCACTACTGCACTATACACTACACTATACACTACGGTACTATACACGACACCACCATACACCACTACACTATACACTACTATACACTACGCTACTATACACTACACAATACACTACAATACACTAAACTATACACTACACTACTACACTATACACTACACTTCTATAGACTACACTATTCACTAAACCACCATACACTACTTACACTATACACTACACTTCTATAGACTGCACTATACACTACACCACCATACACTACTTACACTATACACTACACTTCTATAGACTACACTATACACTACACCACCATACACTACTTACACTATACACTACACTTCTATAGAATACACTATACACTACACCACCATACACTACTTATACTATACACTACACTTCTATAGAACACACTATACACTACACCACCATACACTGCTAACACTATACACTACACTTCTATAGACTACACTATACACTACACCACCATACACTACTTAAACTATACACTACACTTCTATAGACTACACTATACACTACACCACCATACACTACTTACACTATACACTATACTTCTATAGAACACACTATACACTACACCACCATACACTACTTACACTATACACTACAGTTCTATAGACTACACTATACACTACACCACCATATACTACTTACACTATACACTACACTTCTATAGACTACACTATACACTACACCACCATACACTACTTACACTACTATACACTACACCACCATACACTACTTACACTATAAACTACACTTCTATAGACTACACTATACACTACACCACCATACACTATCTCATTAGACCTCCTTTGCCAGTACCAAAATGTAATAATAGGGTTTTTCCACTTTTTTCTGGCCTTTTTACAAGGATTCATGTCTGCATTAACCACAATACCTTTAGTAAAAATGAGCTGGTGTAGTGGTTAGCGTGCTGTCTGTGTGTGTATCTGTGTGTCTGTATGTGTATGTCTGTGTGTGGGGGGAGCGGTAGTGTAGTGGTTAGCGTGCTGTCTGTGTGTGTCTGTGTCTGTGTGTGTGTCTGTGTGTGGGGGGAGCGGTAGTGTAGAGGTTAGCGTGCTGTATGTGTGTGTCTGTGTGTCTGTGTGTGTGGGGGGGGAGCGGTAGTGTAGTTGCTAGCGTGCTTGCGGAGCCCCAATGCGATTTCAGGAAAGGGCGGTCCTGCACAGATGCCATATTTCCTGTCCGTCTGCTACAGCAGAGGTGTAGGGAATTCCAACAGGACCTACATCTCTGCTTTACTGACCTGGTCAAGGCCTATGATACCATCATTAGGCCTGGGCTCTGGGTTGTTCTTCGTGCTTTTGAAGTACTTGACTCTCTGCTCACGATCATTAAGGACCTTCATGATTGTGAGCGGGCCCGGGTAAAACTACGTGGCCGGAAGTCAGAGCCATTCCCTGTACACCTTGGGGTGCGACAGGGATGTCCTCTGGCTCCCACATTATTTAACATCTTTTTTGACCACGTAGTTCGTGAAGCCTTCAATAGCTATACCGGGGGAATCTCCATATGGTACAGATATAATGGGCGGCTGATCGATGCCCGGGTGCGGTCAAGGGATGGCTCCCTATTGCTCAACCATGTTATGTATGCCGATGATTTGGTAATAGCTGCTCATTCAGAGGAGGAGTTGGAGACGCTGCTGCTGGGACTAGAGCGTGCCACTAATAGATGGGGCCTTACCATCAGCACCACCAAAACTAAGCACCTGCCTGGGTATTTTGTACCAATGGACACTCCACCCCAACAACTCCCAATTGGTGATGGAGCAGTTGTGGAGAGAGTGGAGAGTTTCCCATACTTGGGCAGTGTGCTTATGACCGGCTCCAGTTTAAGAGCAGAGGTCTCACTCCGAATCAGTCGAGCGGCAATATCTTTTCATCGGTTGCATAGCGCTGTGTGGTTGCTACCTGGTCTGTCGCTCTGCACTAAGCTTCAGGTCTTCTCGGCCACGGTCATTCCCTCCCCTCTCTACGCTTGCGAAACGTGGACCCCCCTAATGGAACATCTTCGCCAGTTAGAAACATTTAGGCTGGCCTGCCTACGATCCATCCTGGGTTTAACCAGACTGGATTGTGTGAGGAGCTCACAAATCCTTGAAAGATCTGGGCAAGGTCCCATCGGTGAGCTCCTCCGGCGGGCAAGGCTGCGATGGCTGGGTCATGTAGCCCGCATGCCCAGCCAACGCATGTCGAAACAGCTTTTGTTCGGCCGGATTGAGGGGGCTAAGCGGGCGCGGCACGGGCTAGAGAAGAGATGGAGTGATGTGGTACAGGAGGACGTGGAGCTGAGTGGACTTGCCGATGACTGGTACCAGCGGTGTCAAGATCGACCTCTGTGGAGGAGGCTCGTGAAGGATGCTACTGGGCAGTTGGAGGTATTCGCCCTCCAACAACAACGGAGGGCGGAGGAGCGACGCTCACAACAACGAGCGGAGTGCCGGGTGGCTAAAGCACAGCAGGTTGGCACAGTAGGGGGCACCGGTGGTGCATCAGCCAGCCATCTCAGTCATTACAGTCAGTCGACCCGTGGCACCTGGGTCTGCCCCGTGACCTCCTGCCAGCGGGCGTTCGACACTTCACGTGGCCTCAGGGTGCACATGGCCTGGCACAAGCGTCGTGGGGACGTCACCGCCACTTAGTGGTGAATGGCGGTTGTTGTTGTGTCTGTGTGTGTGTCTGTGTGTGTCTGTGTGTATCCGGCAAAACAACCCCCTACCTCCTCGCGGTGCCGGATGGGCAACTCTGTCGTGGACAGTGCTGTGGGGGGAGATCCAATTTTGATTGGCTCCTCCCCTCATGGCATATGTGTCCACCACAGGGGCTAAACGGGGGCTCTGGACGGGTGCGAGGGGCTGGTAACCCCTCCACCTTCAATTAATTACCACGAAACCACGAGTTAAACTGAAATATGTAACTAATAAGCTTGTGCCTGAGGCCCCGGGGGGCCAGGCATCTATGACGTCTCCTGGCCAAACCCCAATTGATGGAGCCAGGAGATTGAATACCTACCCTCGGGGCTACTCCAGAAACAACGAAAAGCTACTACGGGTGGCCACTTGGAATGTTCGAACGCTCACTGCGGAGGAGAGGCTGCCACTCCTCTGTCGGGAGCTGGACCGGTACCGCCTGGATCTATGCGGCATTCAGGAGGTCTGGTGGACCGGCTCTGGCTCCTGCCACCATGAGGGGTGGACAGTCCTCTACTCGGGGCAGCAGACTGCCAAACAACTGGGTGTGGCTCTTCTTTTGAACAAAAGAATGAAGGGTGCGTGGGAGCGTGGCGGTGAGGTGTGGGAAGCTGTAAGCCCCAGGCTACTTTGGGCTCGCCTTCCCATCAACCGGAGGCGAGGAATGGTGGTCGTGGTTACTTATGCCCCCACCGAAGATGAACATCCGTGGAGGGATGCAGGCAAAGCCGATGAGTCAGATGCCTTCTATGACCTCCTGTCACAGGTGCTGGCTAAAGTGGCCCCTCGGCATAGAGTCATCATGTTGGGTGACTTCAATGCCCGAGTTGGTCATGATACTGGCACCTGGTCTGGAGTGATTGGAGGGCATGGGCCAGATCAGCTCAATAACAACGGTAGGAGGCTGCTAGATTTTTGTGCAGCCCATGCGCTTGTAATTACCAACACGCTGTTCCGGCATCGGCGCATCCACACAACATCATGGATGCATGCCGGGTCCAAGCAAGAACATCTGCTGGACTACATAGTGACGGACCAGCGGATGCGAGCCCATGTCCTTGACACCAGGACCTACCGTGGAGCTGATCTGCCCTCTGACCATCGACTAGTCATCTGTAAGATGCGCCTGCCATTCTTCCACTCCGGTGGTGGGTGTACACCCAGGACCCCATTCCGACCTAAAGTGGCCTGGTCTCAATTATCTGATGAAAGTTGCAAGCGAGAATTTCATCATCGCTTGCGGCTGGGATTGGCATCGTCCCCGACTCCTCCTGATGTCGAGGGTAAATGGGCGAGGTTTAGGACTGTGACTCATGCAGCTGCAATTGCTGCTTTAGGTACGCGGTCCAGACCTCCCCAGAGACCCTGGCTGACAGAGGAGGTGTTCAGGATGGTTGAGAATAAGCGACAGCCCCACTGTCATCGGCTAAAGAATCCCACGTCAGAGAATGAAGAGGCTTACCGCAGCCTTCGCTTGGAGGCGCTGCAAGGTTGGGTGGTGGTCGCGGGTTGCTGAGGAGATGGAGTCGGCCTCAGTGGCCCGCGATCACAATTCTCTATTTAACTCCATCAGAAAAGTAACCTGCAGCGCCACACCTACTACCATCAATAGGGGAAAAAACGGTGATCCAATCTCCGACCCCCAGGAACAGGTTTGCAGATTTGCTGAGCATTTCTGTGAGGTCCTGGGGGAGGGAAAATCCCTCAGCCAGGAAAATATCGTGGCACAAAGTGAGGATGACCCTGCTGAGGCTGTGGTGCCTCAAATATTGGAAGAAGTCACCCCCTGTGAGTGGCTGGCTGAGGTGCCATCTGTTGAGGAAGTACTGAAGGCAATCCGGAGTCTGAGACCAGGAAAGGCAGTGGGCAGAGATGATCTCCCAAGCGAAATGCTGAGGGAGGGTGGCGTTTGTGCACAGACTGCCCGATATGACATCATAACAACAGTCTGGATCACTGGACAGGTTCCGCAGATTGGAAGGATGCCCTGGTGGTCCCCCTTTTTAAGAAGGGGGACCGCACAGACTGTAACAACTACAGGGGCATCTCACTCCTCAGTGTGCCGGGAAAGGTCCTGGCAAGGATTATTCAGCATCCCCTTTCCAGGCACGCTGAGGAGAGGCTTGCGGAGCCCCAATGCGGTTTCAGGAAAGGGCGGTCCTGCACAGATGCCATATTTTCTGTCCGTCTGCTACAGCAGAGGTGTTGGGAATTCCAACAAGACCTACATCTCTGCTTTATTGACCTGGTTAAGGCCTATGATACCATCAGTAGGCCTGGGCTCTGGGTCGTTCTTCGTGCTTTTGGAGTACCTGACCCTCTGCTCAAGATCATTAAGGACCTTCATGATGGTGAGCGGGCCCGGGTAAAACTACGTGGCCGGGAGTCAGAGCCATTCCCTGTACACCTTGGGGTACGACAGGGATGTCTTCTGGCTCCCACATTATTTAACATCTATTTTGACCACGTAGTTCGTGAAGCCTTCAATAGCTGTACCGGGGGAATCTCCATATGGTACAGATATAATGGGAGGCTGATCGATACCCGGGTGCGGTCAAGGGATGGCTCCCTATTGCTCAACCACGTTATGTATGCTGATGACTTGGTAATAGCTGCTCAGTCAGAGGAGGAGTTGGAGATGCTGCTGCTGAGACTGGAGCATGCCACTAAGAGGTGGGGCCTTACCATCAGCCCCACCAAAACTAAGCACCTGCCTGGGTATTTTGTACCAACGGACACTCCACCCCCACAACTCCCAATCGGAGATGGGGCAGTTGTGGAGAGAGTGGAGAGTTTCCCATACCTGGGCAGTGTGCTTATGACCGGCTCCAGTTTAACAGCAGAGGTCTCACTCCGAATCAGTCGAGCGGCAATATCTTTCATCGGTTGCCTAACGCTGTGTGGAAGCTACCTGGTCTGTCGCTCTGCACTAAGCTTCAGGTCTTCTCGGCCACGGTCATTTCCTCCCTTCTCTACGCTTGCGAAACGTGGACCCCCCTAATGGAACATCCTCGCCGGTTAGAAACATTTAGGCTGGCCTGCCTACGATCCATCCTGGGTTTAACCAGACTGGATTGTGTGAGGAGCTCACAAATCCTTGAAAGATCTGGGCAAGGTCCCATCGGTGAGCTCCTCCGGCGGGCAAGGCTGCGATGGCTGGGTCATGTAGCCCGCATGCCCAGCCACCGCATGCCGAAACAGTTTTTGTTCGGCCGGATTGAGGGGGCTAAGCAGGCGCGGCACGGGCTAGAGAAGAGATGGAGTGATGTGGTACAGGAGGACGTGGAGCTGAGTGGACTTGCCGATGACTGGTACCAGCGGTGTCAAGATCGGCCTCTGTGGAGGAGGCTCGTAAAGGATGCTACTGGGCAGTTGGAGGTAGTCGCCCTCCAACAACAATGGAGGGCGGAGGAGCGACGCTCAGAACGAGCGGAACGCCGGGTGGTAAAGCACAGCAGGTTGGCACAGTAGGGGGCACAGGTGGTGCATCAGCCAGTCATCTCAGTCAGTCGACCCGTGGCACCTGGGTCTGCCCCGTGACCTCCTGCCAGCGGGCGTTCGACACTTCACGTGGCCTCAAGGTGCACATGGCCTGGCACAAGCGTCGTGGTGACGTCACCGCCACTTAGTGGCGAATGGCGGTTGTTGTTGTTGCTGTGTGTATCTGTGTGTGTGTCTGTGTGTGTCTCTGTGTGTGTGGGGAGCGGTATTGTAGCGGTTAGCGCTACGCTGCGCTATGAACCTGGCGACCCGGGTTCGATTCCCCCCTCACGGCCAACACCAGTGACGATTATCTGAACCGGTCCCGGGCCTCCCCTAGGTCGACTCAGCCTCAAATGAGTACCTGGTGCGGTGTGTGAACATCGCCACTGGGGAGACAAAGGCGGCCGGGCGTGGTGAATCCATGTCCCGGGTAGTTAAGCTATTTACAAATTACTCACCACCCCCCCACACCCCCCTCGACTCCCACCCCCCACATCGGACCCCCCCCCCCACAACGTCGCCTTCACCGCAGCAACAGAAATAAAAACACGTGGAGAAAAATGATAGACGGAAGGGAAGAAAAAGACAAGGAAAAAAAATATTGGGGAAATAAGGAAAAAAATTAATAGAAAGAAAGAAAGGGAAGGAAGAAAAATGAAATTAAAATTTTACGGAAAAGAGGAAGGACAATTTTAAGAAAAGAAAAAAGATAAAAGAAGTCTAACGAAATAAAAATATTTAATGAAAAGGAAATAAAAAAGTACTAAAAGAAAAGAACGAAAACAAAAAAAAAACTTTAAACATTAAAAGGAAAGAAATAAGAAAGAAAAAGAAAAAAATTAACGAAGTCAAAATATATTCTTGGTTCTTTCTACGTGGTGACTTTACCGAAATAACCAAGAATATGAATCCCTGCAGTCACGAAAGCTTTAAATCAAAATTCAAAATTTGAAGTCAAAATATAAAAGTGAAACGGAAAGAGAAAATAAAGAACAGAAATAAAAAAATAATCTAACAAAGTAAAAATATTTAAGTGAAAAGGAGGAAAGAAAAGAAATAACAGGAATAACAAGAGAAATCTAACGAAGAAAAAATGAATTTTAAAATAAATAAATGAAGAGAAAACCTCACACCTGTTCTGACGTCAGCGGTGGGTGGCACGCGCCGGTGGCCCACGCGCGTCGGTTGACCACGTGGGCCACGCGCGTCGGTTGACCACGTGGGCCACGCGCGTCGGTGGCTATAAAACTGCGAGAGGTTCCAGCGAGAGAGGAGGGAGGAGGATTGGAGACTGACGTCGATTCTCTGTCAAGAGTTGAGCCCCTTGTGGTGAGTGGTGAGCGAGTGGTGAGTGGTGTGAGTGGTGAGTGTGCGAGATGATTGTGAGGTGTGAGTGGTGAGTTATGAGAGGTGAGTGGTGAGCGAGTGGTGAGCGAGAGTGGTGAGTGGTGTGAGTGGTGAGTGTTGAGTATTGTGCGAGATGATTGTGAGTGGTGAGTGGTGTGAGTGGTGTGAGTGGTGAGCGAGAGTGGTGAGTGGTGTGTGGTGTGAGTGGTGAGTGGTGTGCGAAATGATTATGAGGTGTGAGTGGTGAGTGGTGTGAGTGGTGAGCGAGAGTGGTGAGAGTGGTGTGAGTGGTGAGTGTTGAGTGGTGTGCGAGATGATTGTGAGTCGTGAGAGGTGAGTGGTGAGTGGTGTGAGTGGTATCAATCAAAATCAAATTAAAATCTTTATCCTGGAGAAATCTGATCAGCTACGAAGCTCTTTTTCACAGATGTCCAGTCTCTGTGTGTGTCCTGGGTCTCTGCGTGAGTCTATGGGTCTCTGCATGAGTCTATGAGTCTCTGTGCGAGTCTACGGGTCTCTGTGTTAGCCTATGGGTCTCGACAAGAGTCTATGGGTCTCTGTGTGATGAGTCTATGGGTCTGTGTGTGATGAGTCTATGGGTCTTTGTGTGAGTCTAACGCCAGCCAGTGGAATGAGACTCTCAGGGCAGACCTTTCAGTTGGCTGTGAGTCGACTCTGCAGCAGCTGCGGGATCTGGCAGAGGGGAGAGAACGCGTTGGCGATAAGGTGCGGTGGTAGTGGTGGTGGTGGTGGAGATGGTGGTGGTGATGGTGGTGGTGTCATCAAAAGCTGTGGCCACGATGACAACTCGATCCGGGGCTTGGTGCCGGGTTATTGGGCTTACTCAGATTTATTTCATTAAGCAAATTACTTCCATCACCCCAGAGTTTTTGTTGGAACCGCCTAACACCGCCTAACACACCCTCATTATTCTTCGTCCAGACACACATCATGAGTGGTGAGTGTGCATTGTGAGTGTGAGCGAGTGAGTAGTGAGTGTGTGGTGAGTGTGCGAGGTGAGTGATGAGAGGTGACATGATTGTGAGTGGTGAGAGGTGAGTGTGCGTGGTCAGTTGTGAGTGGTGAAAGTTGTGAGTAGTTAGTGGTGAGTTGTGAGTGGTGAGTGTGAAAGGTGAGTGGTGAGTAGTGAGTGGTGAATAGTGAGTTCTGAGTGGTGAGTTGTGAGAGGTGAGTGGTGATTGTGAGTTGTGAGTGGTGAGTTGTGAGTGGTGAGTTGTGAGTGGTGAGTTCTGAGTGGTGAGTTCTGAGTGGTGAGTTGTGAGAGGTGAGTTGTGAGTGGTGAGTTGTGAGTGGTGAGTGTGCATTTTGAGTGTGAGTAGTGAGTGGTGAGTTCTGAGTGGTGAGTTCTGAGTGGTGAGAGGTGAGTGGTTTGAGAGGTGAGTTGTAAGTGGTGTCAGTTGTGAGTAGTGAGTGGTGAGTTGTGAGTGATGAGTTGTGAGTGATTGTGAGAGGTGTGAATTGTGAGTGGTGAGTTTGAGTGGTGAGTTGTGAGAGGTGAGTGATGAGTTGTGAGAGGTGAGTTGTGAGAGGTGAGTGTGAATTGTGAGTGGTGGGAGAGGTGAGTTTTGAGTTGTAAGTGGTGAGTTGTAAGTGATGAGTTGTGAGTGGTGAGTGTGAGAAGTGAGTTCTGAGTGGTGAGTTCTGAGTGGTGTATGTTGAGTTGTGAGTGTTGAGTGGTGAGTGATTATCGCCAAAGTAAATGCTCGAATTATTGTTGTTTTCTTGATATAAACGAATTACATATAAGTCCATGCTCACAACGGCGTCACGATTTGCACCGCTGTGCCTTTGCTGTTCACATCGTTGCAGCCTTGCAGCCTCTGGGTGTCTTAGAGGGCCGCATGAAGCTCTAAGTGCGGTGCCTGATGCATTTGTTGCTATAAAGGGGCCTTAAATTCAAATAAAAATCACACTTAAATATTAAAACACAAATTGTTTAACTTGTAGAGTGAAGTAATTGTATTTTTCCATTTGCTCTACAGCCAGATAATGCGACAAATCGCGAACCTTAAACACCCCCAGTAGTTCGTAAAAGTTGAAGGCGGTGTAGTACTATAGTAATAGAGCAAGTGCAGAATCACGGAACTGGAATTGATAAGCTTGAAAGCATTTAGCACGGGGGCCTTGCTACCAGTAGCTACATAAGTAGTACTACATTTGATGTACACCTGTCATACATTTATTGACAGACTGGGCATATTTGATTTGGAATATTCCAACTGTTTATAACCCCCCCCCCCCCCCCCCTGTGGTGAGACGCTCCGTTGGTTGAACCAACGTCACTTCCGGTCCGAGACTAAACGGGAAGTGACGAGGAGAGCCGGGCGGGGAGCGCGTGGACAGGCGAAGATGTAACTTTAGAAATCGCTCGTTTTTGTGCAACTAAGAAATAAAGAACCAGTTTGATTTAAGGCACCTCAAACACGCGGCAGCCTTATTGCTCCAAGTTAAGGCGGAGCTTATTTTTTGGTATAAGAAAGCTGCGCCTACAGTAGTAGCTACATAAGTAAATGTAGCTACATAAGTAGTAGCTACACCCCACCTACCACCTACCCGACCCACCCCACCCATCAGTGACTCCGCACTGAACTTTGCATCTCCACCGCTGCCCTCAACTACCGTTGCCTAATACCCGCTCATCCATCTGTCCCTTATCATCACCCCCAATCTCCCGTCTCCCCGAAGCCAACCTCCTGCCTCAACGTGCCCACCTGCTCGACCTCGTTTGCACCCGCTTCCCCCCTTAATTACCGGCGGTTTGTCGGTGCAAACCTCGTGTTGCAACGCGGACACACCTGTTCGTCCTCAGTTGCACCCGCTTAACTGCGTGCACCGCGTACATCTCTCCTCTACACCAGTAACGAATTGGCCACGTTCTGTTTGCGTGACAAAACCTTACCGGTTGGCTGTGGCGCGTGGTGGCGGGTTTTAACGACGGATTTATACATTCACGTGGCGATTTAACCCAAAACAAACCCCTCTATCATGGATGACGTTGGTCGCAAAAGCCGTCCTGCGGGTTAAACGGAGCTGTAATTCTCGTGGACGAGGGTTTCTCTCGCCCTCAAAACAGCGATGCTCGCCAATGCTCAAACCTTTCCGTCGTCAAAGCTTGAATTCCTTTTTCGACGCCAGATATTTTACCGGTCGATAATTATCCGACCCAACGTCTACTTCCTTTTTTGGCAATAACGACGTCCGCTAATGCGAATCTGTCAAAAACATCGCCGAGATCGAAGCGGAACTTGCGGGTGACCGTCGCGTCGTTCGCGCGTGCGTCTTGCGACGAGCAGGTCGAGAGAGGAGAGAATGCCGTACCCACTGGCCATACACACGTGCGGAGGACAAGGCGGCACCGACTTCACCTTCGATGGCAGGAGCAACGGGGCGACGCTTGAGAAGATCTGGGTGTGGGTTGGCGGGTGGCAGGTGAAGTGCGTGAAGGCCTGGCTGACCAACGGAACGTCCGCGCAGTACGGCAGCCCGTTAGGATCTCACAGCGAGTTCGTCTTCCAGCCCGGCGAGCTCTTCTCGTCGCTGTCGCTGTGGGGCAACGGCGCCGGCACGCGCCTGGGCGCCATCAAGTTCAAGACCAGCAAGGGGCGGGAATTCTTCGTGAAGATGACCGACTGGGGGCTGAAGACGGAGTACCCCATCGACATCGGCTCGGGGATCTGCCTCGGCATTGTGGGCAAGGGCGGCTCGGACATCGACTGCATGGGCTTCGTGTTCATCAATTCGGTGAAGCGGTCCGAGTTGATCAACGTGACGTACCCGACGCTGCACCGGGAGCTCCCGAAGGTCCAGATGGAGGAGATCAAGTCCATCAGCTACAAGAACCGGGGCTCCGTCCCGCAGACCTACAAGGTGGAGACCTCCAAGACGGTGACCAAGACCTCGTCGTGGTCGATCGCGAACAAGCTCGAGGCGACCGTCAGCATCAGCGTCACGGCCGGCATCCCCGACGTCGTCGAGGTGTCGAGCGGCTTCAGCTTCACGGTGGGCACCGAGAGCACCCGCGGCGTCGAGAACTCCGAGTCGAAGACCGAGCTCCTCTCGTTCGACGTCACCGTGCCCCCGGGCAAGACGGTGGCCATCGACGTCAACATCGGCCGCGCGGAAATCGACCTCCCCTACAAGGGCACGGTGCGCATGACCCTGTTGAACGGCGCCACCTTCGACATCCCCATGGAGGGCGTCTACAAGGGCCTCGCGTACACCAAGGCGACGGCCGAGACGCGGGAGAAGTGACGAGGGCCGGCGCCCGCCCCCCTCCCCGCGAGGGCCTCCGCGCTTCTTCCGAGCTTCGCCAGCGGCGCCGCCGCCGCCGCATGCCGCCGCCTACCTGTTCCCTGCGGAGGCCGAGCGTCGCAACAAAACGGTGCTGAGGGAGGGAGGGGAGTTTGTTCGATGGGCTGCTGGAGGAGGAGCCGAGGAAAATTCCCCCGTGGCAAAAAAGCGAAAATGAAGAGAAAGAAGAAAAGCGACGACGCACGTTGACGACGACGTTCGACCGAAATCGGACAGCGACGACCACCACCACCACCGCCACCGCCCCCACCACCACCGGCAGGTCACGTGTGTGCGCGAGTGTGCACGTGTGTGCGAGTGTGCGTGTGCGAGTGCATGTGTGCGCGTGTGTGCGAGTGTGCGTGTGCGCACGAGTGTGCGCGTGCGAGTGTGCGAGTGTGTGTGTGCGCGAGTGTGCGGGTGCGAGTGTGCGTGCGAGTGTGTGCATGGACTTGCCTTCAACTTCACACCGCGAAGCGCAAATCAGGAGGTGGTGGCCTCGAATTGGCGACAGCTCCTACAACGTTGACGTCCAACCACCCCCCCCCCCCCCCCCCCTTATCGTGTCCGCCGCCACCAATTCACGTCACGAGTCGCGTGCTCTTTGAATCGTGGGAAAGTGCATGCAAGCGGAAAGGGAGTCGCGCGCGCGTTTGACTGCGCATGAGTCGGTGCTACGGGATGGCTGTGCAGGGTGAAAAATAAAATAAAACGTCTTCGAAAAAGAACGCCGGAACCGCGGTCGCGTGCTCAGCCGTCGCCGGCGACGTCAACACGCGGAGCGAGAGGTCGCCACGCTCTGGGGGGGAAGTGCGGCATCGTCCGAAGAAACCCCCCAAAAAAAACCACCACCACCCGGGTTCGAGTCCGGACGCGGTTAGGCCGGGACTCTCGGCCGTGGCGAGTTGGTGGCCATGGGAATAAAAAAAAAATTATAGAAATTTTAATAAAAATGTATAAAAAAATATATTTTTAAAAACCTGGTTAGCTGTGGCGGAGAACTCACGTGGCGCCGCTGACGTCCCGGGTTTTGCATTTTTTTCTTTATTAGATTTTCAATCGCACGTGATTAAGATGGAATCCTCGATTCTCCGTGTCTCTCCCGAGTCATCGACACCGTCGCTTTGAAGGGCAAAATGCGGGCTCAGAAGTCACACTTACGACGAACCGCTTGCACAGCGCGCGTGCTTGACGTACGTTGATGACCGTACGAGGAACCCACGCGGAAATGGATACTCACGGTCATTTATTGGCATTAATCCCCTCCCAACTCACCTAAAGAAGCGCTCACAAGTGGTGCCATCACGTCTATCCCCTCTTATTCATTCAACAAAGCAGAAGGATTTCTCCACAAATCCGCAGCTGTCGCCTGATGGAGCCGGTCGTTATTACCGGCGAAACGTCACGGTGATCGGATTGTAAAAGTCGTGGCTTTGCTCTCAAACATACAACCGGTGTGCTGTACTAGTGTACTACACTACACACTACACTACCATACACTACATTACCCTACACTATACTACTATACACTACACTATACCATACACTATACCACTACTATACACCAATATACACTATACACTACACTACTATACACTATACTACTGTACACTAAACTATACACTACTTTCCACCAATATACACTACACTATAAACTAGTGTATACTACACTATACACCACTATACACTCTTATACACTATACCCTACACTATACCATAAACTAGTATACACTACTCTACATGACACTATACACTATGATACACTACACTATACACTACCCTATAAACTAAACTACACACTACACTATAAACTATACACTACACACGACTTCTTGTTCTTGGGTAGTAATTGTTACTTTGTAATTGCTTATGCCTCAAAAGTATAGACAATGGCTATTACTAAACACAAACTTTGCTGGTGTGCTGTACTAGTATACTACACTATACACTACAATACCATATGCTACACTATACACTACATTACTATACACTACACTATACACTACATTACTATACACTACTATACACTACACTTCTACACACTACGCTACGATACACTACACTATACACTACGATACACTACACTATACACTACACTATAAACTACACACTAGTGCTGTACTAGTCACAAACTGGCTGAGCTCCATTCCCGTGACACCAAACCTTACCGATTGGCTGTGTGGTGTGCGGTGGGCGGGGCTCTAACGACGTCGACGCGTTCACGCGACCTGAACTTGATCTTAGCGTGACGACAAGAGAGCGACGACAGTGGTGGTGCTGGTGTAGTGGTGGTGGTGTAGTGGTGGTGGTGCTGGTGTAGTGGTGGTGGTGGTGGTGTAGTGGTGGTGGTGGTACGGACGTCGAGATTCGTCCCGAGGGATTTGCCGGTCGGCGAGCGTTGGCCGTGAGAACGCGTGTGAGTAGCAAGACTGTGTGTTTGTGTGTCTGTATGTTTGTGTGACGGTGGGTGTGTGTGTGTATGTTTTTGTGACTGTGTGCGTGAATATGTATGTATGACCGTCCCGTGATCACAAAATCCTATTTAATTCCATCAAAAAAGTAACCTGCAGCGCCACACCTATTACCATCAATAGGGGAAAAAATGGTGATCCAATCTCCGACTCCCAGGAACAGGTTTGCAGATTTTCTGAGCATTTCTGTGAAGTCCTGGGGGAGGGAAAATCCCTCAGCCAAGAAAACATCGTGGCACAAAGTGAGGATGACCCTGCTGAGGCTGCAGTGCCTCAAATACTGGAAGAGGAAGTCACCCCCTGTAAGTGGCTGTCTGAGGTGCCATCTGTTGAGAAAGTACTGAAAGATATCCAGAGTCTGAGACCAGGAAAGACAGGGGTCAGAGATGATCTCCCAAGCGAAATGCTGAGAGAGGGTGACGTTTGTGCACAGAATACCCTACATGAAATCATCACAACAGTCTGGACCACTGGACGGGTTCCGCAGGACTGGAAGGATGCCCTGGTGGTTCCCATCTTTAAGAAGGGAGACCGCACAGACTGTAACAACTACAGGGGTATCTTACTCCTCAGTGTGCCGGGAAAGGTCCTGGCAAGCTGAGGAGAGGCTTGTGGAGCCCCAATGCGATTTCAGGAAAGGGCGGTCCTGCACACAAGCCATATTTTCTGTCCATTTGCTACAGCAGAGGTGTAGGGAATTATAACAAGACCTACATCTCTGCTTTATTGACCTAGTCAAGGCCTATGATACCATCAGTAGGTCTGGGCTCTGGGTTGTTCTTCGTGCTTTCGGAGTCCCTGACCCTCTGCTCACGATCATTAAGGACCTGTGTGTCTATGTGTGTCTGTGTGTGTGTCTTTGTGTGTGCGCGTCTTTGTGTGTGCGTCGTTGTGTGTGTGTGTCTTTGGGGGGAGCGGTAGTGTAGCGGTTAGCGCTCTGCGCTATGAACCCGGCGATACGGGTTTGATTCCTGCTCACGGCCAACACCGGTGACAATTATCTGAACCGGTCCCGGGCCTCCCCTAGGTCGACTCAGCCTCAAATGAGTACCTGATGCGGTGTGTAAACATCGCCACTAGGTAGACAAAGGCGGTTGGGCGTGGTGCTGGCCACCCATCCCCTCGTGTACCGTTCCGGCCTTCATAGGTGCTCGCTAACAGCACTTGCCCCTACAGTCTGTCCAGGCTATTTGGGGGATCTCTTGTGTGTCGTTGTGTGGGTCTTTGTGTGTGTGTCTGTGTAGTGTTTGTTTGTCTGTGTGACTGTGTATCTATGTGTGTGTGTGCGTACCGATGTCTGTGTGTGTGTCTATGTGTGTGCGCGTGTGTGTCGACGACGATGACGTCACTGGCGGGGGGGGCGAGCGCAGCTGGGACGAGCACGGCCGTGACGTTGCCGGCCACGTTGTCGGTGACGTCACCGGCGACGACGTCACTGCGCGGGGGGACGTCACCGGCGATGACGTCACTGCGGGGGGGGGGGCGTCACTGGCGATGACGTCACTGCGTGGGGGCGGGGCGTCACCGGCGATGACGTCACTGCGGGGGCGGGGCATCACCGGCGATGACGTCACTGCGGGGGCGGGGCATCACCGGCGATGACGTCACTGCGGGGGCGGGGCGTCACCGGCGATGACGTCACTGCGGGGGCGAGTGCAGCTGGACCAGCACGGCCGTGACGTTGTCGGCGCTCCCCCGGCGCACCGCCTCGGTGGTCACGCGGACGCACGAACTCGCCCAGCGCTCGGCACGCGCAGACGAGGACGACGAGGACGACGAGGAGGACCCCTCGGGAACCTGAGACAACACAGAGACACAGACACACAGAGACACAGAAAGATAAAGAGACAAAAGATCCTCCGTGTAGCCTGTAACCAGACTGTAGGGGACAAGTGCTGTTAGCGAGTAGCAGCACTATGAAAGCCGGCACTGTGGCACACGAGGGGGTGGGTGGCCAAGCACCACGCCCGGCCGCCTTTGTCTCCCCAGTGCTAGCGATGTTTACTACACACTGCTGCTATACCAGGTAGTCATTTTAGGCCGAGTCGACCTAGGGGATGCCCAGCACCGGTTCAAGTAACTGTCACTGCTGGTGGCCGTGAGAAAAACTGCTGAAGTAGGTTTTTTTTCTTGCTGTGGTTGTCCCACTTGATGACGATCGCTTGTGTTGCGATCGAAACATCGTGAACTGTTATTTTCCTACCTACGTGACTTTACCGAAAGAACCAAAGAATATGGATTCCTGCAGTCACGAAAGCTTCAAATCAAGATAGAGTGAGATGTGTTTGCACCTCCAGGCTCTTGTTGATGAAGGAGACCGCCTCGTCAGCGGTGAACGCCTTGAAGAGACCATCACACGCCAGCAGAAGGAACCTGGGACACACACACAGACACACAGACACACACATACACAGACACAGTTACACACAGACACATACAAAGACACACAGACACACACAGACACACACAGAAAGACACAGACACACACACAGAAAGACACAGACACACACAGACACACAAAGACACACAGACACACACAGAAAGACACAGACACAGACACACACACAGAAAGACACACACAGACACACACAGACACACAAAGACACACACACAAACAGACACACAGACACACACACAGAAAGACACACACAAACAGACACACACAGACACAGTTACACACAGACACACACACAGAAAGACACACACAGAAAGACACACACACACAGACACACACACAGAAAGACACACAGACACACAAAGACACACACACAGAAAGACACACAGACACACACAGACACACAGACACACAAAGACACAGACACGTCTGATCAGCACGACTGGACCACGTACGGCACAATAATCAGTTCAACGTACGCACACAAATAAAAACTGCGGTTCCAGTACGCGTATGTGCTGTGTGTCTCTGGGTATCTGTATGTGTGCTGTGTGTGCTGTGTGTCTCTGCGAGTCTGCGTGTGCTGTGTGTCTCTGCGTGTCTGCGCGTGCTGTGTGTCTGTGAGTGTCTGCGCGTGCTGTGTCTCTGCATGTCTGTGCATGCTGTGTGTCTCTGCGTGTCTCTGTGTGTCTGCGCATGCTGCGTGTCTGCGCATGCTGCGTGTCTCTGCGTGTCTGCGTGTGCTGTGTGTCTCTGCATGTCTGTGCGTGCTGTGTGTCTCTGCGTGTCTCTGTGTCTCTGAGTGTATGCGCGTGCTGCGTGTCTGCGCATGCTGCGTGTCTCTACGTGTCTGTGCGTGCTGTGTGTCTCTGCGTGTCTCTGAGTGTATGCACGTGCTGCGTGTCTGCGCATGCTGCATGTCTCTGCGTGCTGTGTGTCTCCGCGTGTCTGTGCGTGCTGTGTGTCTCTGCGAGTCTGCGAGTGCTGCGTGTCTCCGCGTGTCTCTGCGTGTGCTGCACCTGTCGTTGGCCGTGAGCTGGCATCGCCTGATGTCGGGCGTCGAGATGACACCGCACCGCTTGTACTGCCCGTCGCCGATCGACCGAGACACCTCGAGCACGCCCAGCACTCGACCGTCCCTGCGTTCACCGCCGTTGGCAAGGACACGCGCACAGTACGCAACGCTCGCCCCACTCCACAACCTCAACATAGAGGGCAGCAGCGGTGGCCTGGGAGATGTTGACTCCCTCGCTTGGTACGCGGGAGGTTCGTGGGTTCGATCCCGGACCCTGGCGATGCCTTGCTGCTGTATATGAGGAGTTTGCATACACAACGACAACAATGACCGCCATTCGCCACTAAGTGGCGGTGACGTCACCACAACGCTTGTGCCAGGCCATGTGCACCTTGAGGCCACGTGAAATGTTGAACGCCCGCTGGCAGGAGGTCACGGGGCAGACCCAGGTGCCACGGGTCGACTGAGATGACTGGCTGGTGCATCACCTGTGCCCCCTACTGTGCCAACCTGCTATGCCAACTTGCTGTGCTTTAGCCACCCGGCGCTCCGCTCGTTCCCTGTTGATTGGTAGTCTTCTGCCACGAGTAGAGGATTATCCACCCCTCATAGTGGCAGGAGCCAGAGCCGGTCCACTGGACCTCCTGTATGCCACAGAGATCCAGGCAGTACCAGTCCAGCTCCCGACAGAGGAGTGGCAGCCTCTCCTCCGTAGTGAGCGTTCAAACATTCCACGTGGCCACACTCAGTGGCTTTTTGTTGTTTCTGTAGGAGCCCCGAGGGTAGAGATTCAATCTCCTAGCTCCGCCAAATGAGGTTTGGCCAGGAGACGTCATAGACGCATGTCCCCCAGGGGCCCTCCGGCACAATCTTATTAATTTGATATTTTAGATGTGGTTTTGTGGTAATTAATTAAAGGTGGAGGGGTTACCAGCCCCTCGCACCCCATTTGGCCACTGTGGTGGTTACCAACGCCATGAGGGGAAAGGCCATCTCAGTTGGCCCTCCCCCCACAGCATTGCCCACCACACCGTTGCCGTCCGGCACCACCAGGAGGTAGGGGGTTGGTTGTTTTTGCCGTACTACACACACATACACACACACGTACACACAAATACACACATACACACACGTACACACGTACACACATGTACACACAACAACCGCCATTCGCCACTAAGTGGCGGTGACGTCACCACTACGCTTGTGCCAGGCCATGTGCACCTTGAGGCCACATGAAGTGTCGAACGCCCGCAGGCAGGAGGTCACGGGGCAGACCCAAGTGCAACGGGTCGACTGACTGAGATGACTGGCTGGTGCACCACCTGTGCCCCCTACTGTGCCAACTTGCTGTGCTTTAGACAGCCGGCGCTCCGCTCGTTGTTGTGAGCGTCGCTCCTCCACCATCCGTTGTTGTTGGAGGGCGACTGCCTCCAACTGCCCAATAGAGTCCTTCACGAGCCTCCTCCACAGAGGCCGATCTTGACACCGCTGGTACCAGTCATCGGCAAGTCCACTCAGCTCCACGTCCTCCTGTACCACATCACTCCATCTCTTCTCTAGCCCGTGCCGCGCCCGTTTAGCCCCTTCAATCCGGCCGAACAAAAGCTGTTTCGGCATGCGGTGGCTGGGCATGCAGCCTTGCCTGCCGGAGGAACTCACCGATGGGACCTTGCCCAGATCTTTCAAGGATTTGTGAGCTCCTCACACAATCCAGCCTGGTAAAACGCAGGATGGATCGTAGGCAGGCTAGCCTAAATGTTTCTAACCGGCGAAGATGTTCCATTAGGGGGGTCCACGTTTCGCAAGCGTAGAGAAGGGAGGGAATGACCGTGGCCGAGAAGACCTGAAGCTTAGTGCGGAGCGACAGACCAGGTAGCTTCCACACAGCGTTACGCAACCGATGAAAAGATATTGCCGCTCGACTGATTCGGAGTACACACACACACACACGTACACACACACACGTACACACACGTACACACACATGCGCAGACACGTACGTCACCGGAGGTCAAGATTGAAACCACCCCCGCCACCACCACCACCCCCTTCACCACCAACACCCCCGCGACCCCCACCCCCACCACCACCCCCCCCCCCACCACCACCACCACGTGAAGCTCCTCTGCCCAGGCCATACCTTACCGTGGCGCCGGCGCGCTGGAGCCGCATGCGCTCCTCGTACTGCACCGCGCTGTGCTCGCGGCTCAGCGGCACGGCAAGCACGGCCTGGGAGCCCGGCAACGCCGCGGCGCGGCACAGCACGGCCTGGGGGGGGGGGGGGCGCCGCACACACACAGACACACAGACACACACACATAGACACACAGACACACACACACAGACACACACACAGACACACACAGACACACACACACACACAGACAGAGACAGACACACGTAGACACACAGAGACACACATACATACATAGAAACACATAGACACACACATAGACACAAAGACACACACACAGACACACACACACACAGACAGAGACAGACACACGTAGACACACAGAGACACACACACATACATAGAAACACATAGACACACACATAGACACAAAGACACACATAAATAGAAAGACATAGACACACACATAGACACAAAGACACACACACATACATAGAAACACATAGACACACACACACACAGACACACACAGACACACGTAGACACACAGACACACAGAGACACACACAGACATACATAGAAACACATAGACACACACATAGACACACAGACACACACACATAGACACACAGACACACACACAGACAGACACACACACACACGTAAACACACAGAGACACACACACACACATACATAGAAACACATAGACACACACATAGACACATAGACACACATAGACACACACAGACACACATAGACACACACAGACACACACAAAGACACACATATAGAAACACAGACACACACACACAGACAGACACACACACAGACACAGACAGACACACGTAGACACACAGACACACAAAGACATACATAGAAACACACAGACACACATAGACCCACAGACACACACACATAGACACACAGACACACACACAGACACACACACAGACACACACACAGACAGACACACGTAGACACACAGACACACAGAGACACACACAGACATACATAGAAACACATAGACACACACATAGACACACAGACACACACACATAGACACACACACATAGACACACACAGACACACATAGACACACACAACACACACACAAAGACACACACATATAGAAACACATAGACACACACACACGGACACACACACAGACACACAGACGGAAACACATAGACACACAGACACAGACAGACACACATAGACACACAGACACAGACAGACACACATAGACACACACACATACATAGAAACACATAGACACACACATAGACAAACAGACACCCATAGACACACACACACACACATAGAAACACAGACACATAAACACACAGACACACACACACACACAGACACATAGACACACACACAGACACACATAGACACACACACAAACACACACAAAGACACACACACAGACACACAGACACACACACAGACACACACAAAGACACACACACAGACACACAGACACACACACAGACACACATATAGACAGACAGACACACATAGACACACACAGACACACACACAGACAGACACACACAGACACATAGACACACACACAGACACACATAGACACACAGACACACACAGACACATAGACACACACACAGACACACACACACAGACAACAACAACAACCGCCATTCGCCACTAAGTGGCGGTGACGTCACCACGACGCTTGTGCCAGGCTATGTGCACCCTGAGGCCACGTGAAGTGTCGAACGCCCGCTGGCAGGAGGTCACGGGGCAGACCCAGGTGCCACGGGTCGACTGACTGAGATGACTGGCTGATGCACCACCTGTGCCCCCTACTGTGCCAACCTGCTGTGCTTTAGCCACCCGGCGCTCCGCTCGCTGTTGTGAGCGTCGCTCCTCCGCCCTCCGTTGTTGTTGGAGGGCGACTGCCTCCAACTGCCCAGTAGCATCCTTCACGAGCCTCCTCCACAGAGGCCGATCTTGACACCGCTGGTACCAGTCATCGGCAAGTCCACTCAGCTCCACGTCCTCCTGTACCACATCACTCCATCTCTTCTCTAGCCCGTGCCGCGCCCGCTTAGCCCCCTCAATCCGGCCAAACAAAAGCTGTTTCGGCATGCGGTGGCTGGGCATGCGGGCTACATGACCCAGCCATCGCAGCCTTGCCTGCCGGAGGAGCTCACCGATGGGACCCTGCCCAGATCTTTCAAGGATTTGTGAGCTCCTCACACAATCCAGTCTGGTTAAACCCAGGATGGATCGTAGGCAGGCCAGCCTAAATGTTTCTAACCGGCGAAGATGTTCCATTAGGGGGGTCCACGTTTCGCAAGCGTAGAGAAGGGAGGGAATGACCGTGGCCGAGAAGACCTGAAGCTTAGTGCGGAGCGACAGACCAGGTAGCTTCCACACAGCGTTACGCAACCGATGAAAAGATATTGCCGCTCGACTGATTCGGAGTGAGACCTCTGCTGTTAAACTGGAGCCAGTCATAAGCACACTGCCCAGGTATGGGAAACTCTCCACTTTCTCGACAACTGCCCCATCACCGATTGGGAGTTGTGGGGGTGGAGTGTCCGATGGTACAAAATACCCAGGCAGGTGCTTAGTTTTGGTGGGGCTGATGGTAAGGCCCCACCTCTTAGTGGCACGCTCCAGTCTCAGCAGCAGCGCCTCCAACTCCTCCTCTGAATGAACAGCTATTACCGAATCATCAGCATACATAACGTGGTTAAGCAATAGGGAGCCATCCCTTGACCGCACCCGGGCATCGATCAGCCTCCCATTATATCTGTACCATATGGAGATTCCCCCGGTACAGCTATTGAAGGCTTCACGAACTACGTGGTCAAAATAGATGTTAAATAATGTGGGAGCCAGAGGACATCCCTGTCGCACCCCAAGGTGTACAGGGAATGGCTCTGACTCCCGGCCACGTAGTTTTACCCGGGCCCGCTCACCATCATGAAGGTCCTTAATGATCTTGAGCAGAGGGTCAGGTACTCCAAAAGCACGAAGAACGACCCAGAGCCCAGGCCTACTGATGGTATCATAGGCCTTAACCAGGTCAATAAAGCAGAGATGTAGGTCTTGTTGGAATTCCCTATACCTCTGCTGTAGCAGACGGACAGAAAATATGGCATCTGTGCAGTACCACCCTTTCCTGAAACCGCATTGGGGCTCCGCAAGCCTCTCCTCAGCGTGCCTGGAAAGGCGATGCTGAATAATCCTTGCCAGGACCTTTCCCGGCACACTGAGGAGTGAGATGCCCCTGTAGTTGTTACAGTCTGTGCGGTCCCCCTTCTTAAAAAGGGGGACCACCAGGGCATCCTTCCAATCCTGCGGAACCCGTCCAGTGATCCAGACTGTTGTTATGATGTCATATCGGGCAGTCTGTGCACAAACTCCACCCTCCCTAAGCATTTCGCTTGGGAGATCATCTCTGCCCGCTGCCTTTCCTGGTCTGACTCCGGATCGCCCTCAGTACTTCCTCAACAGATGGCACTTCAGCCAGCCATTCACAGGGGGTGACTTCTTCCAATATTTGAGGCACCGCAGCCTCAGCAGGGTCATCCTCACTTTGTGCCACGATGTTTTCCTGGCTGAGGGATTTTTCCTCCGCCAGGACCTCACAGAAATGCTCAGCAAATCTGCAAACCTGTTCCAGGGGGTCAGAGATTGGATCACCATTTTTTCCCCTAATGATGGTAATAGGCATGGCACTGCAGGTTACTTTTTTGATAGAGTTAAATAGAGATTTGTGATCGCGGGCCACCGAGGCAGACTCCATCTCCTCAGCAACCCGCGACCACCACCCACCCTTGCAGCGCCTCACGGCTCTCCGAACCTCCGAGCGAAGGCTGCGGTAAGCCTCCTCATTCTCTGACGTGGGATTCTGTAGCCGATGACAGTGGGCCTGTCGCTTTTTCTCAACCATCCTGAACACCTGCTCTGTCAGCCAGGGTCTCTGGGGAGGTCCTGACCGCGTACCCAAAGCAGACATTGCAGCCGCATGAGTCACAGTTCTAAACCTCGCCCATTTACCCTCGACATCAGGAGGAGTGGGGAACGATGCCAACCCCAGCCACAGGCGATGATGAAATTCTCGCTTGCAACTTTCATCAGATAACCGAGACCAGGCCACTTTTGGTTGGAATGGGGTCCTGGGTGTACACCCACCACCGGAGCGGAAGAATGGGCGGCGCATCTTACAGATGACAAGTCGATGGTCAGAGGGCAGATCAGCTCCACGGTAGGTCCTGGTGTCAAGGACATGGGCTCGCATCCGCTGGTCCGTCACTATGTAGTCCAGCAGATGTTCTTGCTTGGACCCGGCATGCATCCATGATGTTGTGTGGATGCGCCGATGCCGGAACAGCGTGTTGGTAATTACAAGTCCATGGGCTGCACAAAAATCTAGCAGCATCCTACCGTTGTTGTTGAGCTGATCTGGCCCATGCCCTCCAATCACTCCAGGCCACACATAGACACACATAGACACACACATAGACACACACATAGACACACACACACATAGACACACACACAGACACACACACATAGACACACAAACACACATAGACACACACACACGCAGACAGACACACAGACATACACAGACACACATAGACACACACACGCACAGACAGACACACACAGACACACATAGACACACACAGACACACATAGACACACACACACAGATGACACACACACATAGACACACAGACACACATAGACACACACACACGCACAGACACACATAGATACACATAGACACACAGACACACACATAGACACACAGACACACAGACACACAGACAGACACACACACGCACAGACACACATAGACACACACACAGACACACAGACACAAACACACATGCACAGACACACATAGACACACATAGACACACACACACGCACAGACACAAATAGACATACAGCCACACACATAGACACACAGATACACACATAGACACAAAGACACAGAGACACACACAGACACACAAAGAAGACCAAAGAACCCCCGTGTAGCCTTAACAGACTGTAGGGGCAAGTGCTGTTAGTGAGCACCTATAAAGGCCGGAACGGTACACGAGGGGGTGGATGGCCAGCACCACGACCGACCGCCATTGTCTCCCTAGTGGCAATGTTTACACACCGCACCAGGTACTCATTTCAGGCTGAGTCGACATAGGGGAGGCCCAGGACCGGTTCAGATAATTGTCAGTGGTGTTGGCCAGGAGCGGGAATCGAACCCGGGTCGCCAGGTTCATAGCGCAGCGCGCTAACCGCTACACTACCACTCCCCACATAGACACACAGACACACATAGACACACACAAAAACACAGACACACATAGACACACAAAGATAACAAAGATCCCCCATATAGCCTTAACAGACTGTAGGGGCAAGTGCTATTAGCGAGCACCTATGAAGGCCGAAACGGTACACGAGGGGGTGGGTGGCCAGCACCACGCCCGACCGCCTTTGTCTCCCTAGTGGCAATGTTTACAAACCGCACCAGGTACTCATTTGAGGCTGAGTCGACCTAGGGGAGGCCCGGAACCGGTTCAGATAATCGTCACAGGTGTTGGCCGTGAGCGGGAATCGAACCCGGGTCGCCAGGTTCATAGCGCAGCGCGATAACCGCTACACTACCGTTCCCCACGACATAGACACACACACACACACACAGACACACACAGACACACACACGGAGACACACACAGACTATGCTGTGTTTAGTCCGTGCCGTGTGTACTCCGTGCCGTGTGTACTCGGTGTCGTGTGTACTCGGTACCCTGCTGTCCCCCAGGTTGGCCACGTAGGCGACGTTGTCGACGATTAAAGCACAGATGGCCGTCGTGCCGTCCTTCCACACCGGCTTCCTGCGGGCAGAAAACGCAACAAGAACAACAACGGAACGTCACCTCCATGCACGCACACGCACGCACGCGCACAAACACAATCTTAAACACGCTCACACACTCACACACACTCACAGACACACACACACACACTCACACACACAAACAATCTTAAACACGCTCACACACTCACACAGGAAGTCTCACTCTCTCTCACAGACACCCTCACGCTCACACACACACTCACACGCTCACACACACACTCACAGACACCCTCACACTCTCACACACACTCACAGACACGCACGCATGCGCATGCACACAAACAATCTTAAACACGCTCACACACTCACACAGGAAGTCTCACTCTCTCTCACAGACACCGTCACTCACACACTCTCTCACTCTCTCACACTCTCTCTCACACTCTCTCACACACACTCACACACACACTCACACACTCTCACACTCTCTCACACACACTCACACACACACTCACACACTCACACTCACACACTCTCTCACACTCACACACTCACACACGCACACTCACACACGCACACACTCACACTCACACACGCACACTCTCTCACACACACACTCACACACGCTCACACGGAGACTCACTGGCTGGATGCCAGCTTGAGGAAAGCGGCGTCCGTCTGCTTGAATGCATCCCTGAGGCTCCTCCGGATCTCCTTGTCCAGGTCGGACACCGCTCCTGCAACTCAGCAAGAGACCCACAGAGACACAGCGAGATCCATAGAGACACACAGAGACACATAGAGACATACAAAGACACATAGAGACACAGCGAGATCCACAGAGGCACATAGAGACACATAGAGACACACAGAGACACTGCGAGATCCATAGAGACACACAGAGAAACAGCGAGATCCATAGAGACACACCGAGACACATAGACACACACAGAGACACATAGAGACACAGCGAGATCCATAGAGACACACAGAGACACATAGAGACATACAGAGACACATAGAGACACAGCGAGATCCACAGAGACACATAGAGATACATAGAGACACACAGAGACACAGCGAGATCCATAGAGACACACAGAGACACAGCGAGATCCATAGAGACACACAGAGAAACAGCGAGATCCATAGAGACACACAGAGACACATAGAGACACACAGAGACACATAGAGACACAGCGAGATCCATAGAGACACATAGAGACACACAGAGACACATAGAGACCCACAGAGACACATAGAGACACATAGATACCCACAGAGACCCACAGAGACACATAGAGACACAGAGACCCACAGAGACCCACAGAGACACATAGAGACCCACAGAGACATATAGAGACACATAGAGACCCACAGAGACACATAGAGACCCACAGAGACACATCACATAGAGACCCACAGACACAGCGAGATCCATAGAGACCCACAGAGACACATACAGACCCACAGAGACATCATATAGAGACCGACAGAGACACAGCGAGATCCATAGAGACCCACAGAGACACATAGAGACCCACAGAGACACATAGAGACCCACAGAGACACAGCAAGATCCATAAAGACCCTAGAGACGCAGCGAGATCCATAGAGACCCACAGAGACCCACAGAGACAGAGCGGGATCCATAGAGACCCACAAAGACTCAGCAAGATCCAGACACCCACAGAGACCCAGCGAGATCGATAGACACCCACAGAGACCCATAGAGACCTACAGAGATGCATAGAGACCCATAAATTAACATAGAGACCCATAGAGACGCATAGAGACACAGAGATACACAGAGATACATAGATACATAGAGAGATGCATAGAGACCCATAGAGACCTACAGAGACCCAAAGAAACCCATAGATAAACATAGAGACGCATAGAGACACAGAGATACACAGAGAAACATAGAGACCCATAGAGATGCACAGAGACCCATAGAGACCTACAGAGACCCATAGAGACCTACAGAGACCCACAGAGACCCATAGAAAAGCATAGAGACCCATAGAGACCCATAGAGACACAGAGATACACAGAGATACATAGAGATGCATAGAGACCCATAGAGACACAGAGATTCACGGAGATACATTGAGACCCATAGAGATGCATAGAGACCCATAGAGACCTACAGAGAACCATAGAGATCCATAGATAAACATAGAGATACATAGAGACGCACAGAGACACAGAGATACATAGAGACTCTAAAAACACGTGGTGGACGGTGATTCTAAATGTGGAGGGAAAAACCGGAGGACCCGGAGACAAAATCCACAGAGAGAGACGCAGACTCCAAATCTTCAGCAGCAGCAGCAGCAGCATCGTCAGGGTCGGGATAGAACACACAACCTCCTGTAGACCTGGCGAGGTAGTCAACATCTCCTAGCCACCGTTATGATGATGAGAGAGAGAGACGCAGACTCCAAATTTACAGCAGCAGCAGCATCGTCAGGAACTGGGATCGAACCCACGACCTCCTGTAGACCTAGCGAGGTAGTCAACATCTCCCTAGCCACCGTGATGATGATGAGAGAGAGACGCAGACTCCAAATCTACAGCAGCAGCAGCAGCATCGTCAGGGTCTGGATCGAACCCACGACCTCCTGTAGACCAGGCGAGGTAGTTAACATCTCCCTAGCCACCGTGATGATGATGAGAGAGAGAGAGAGATGCAGACTCCAAATATACAGCAGCAGCAGCAGGCATCGTGAGGCTCTGGGATCGAACCCACGACCTCCTGTAGACCAAGTGAGGTAGTTAACATCTCCATAGCCACCGTGATGATGATGAGAGAGACGCAGACTCCAAATATACAGCAGCAGCAGGCATTGCCAGGGTCGGGATTGAACCCACGACCTCCTGTAGACCAGGTGAGGTAGTTAACATCTCCCTAGCCACCGTGATGATGATGAGTGACGCAGACTCCAAATATACAGCAGCAGCAGGCATCGTAAGACTCTGGGATCGAACCCATGACCTCCTGTAGACCATGTGAGGTAGTTAACATCTCCTGGCCACTGTGTTGATGATTATTCATATTCGTATTATTCTTAATATTATTCTTACTATTTTTTTTCGTATTATTCTTAGAATTATTATATTCTTAATATCATTTTACTCATTATTTTTATTATTTTTATTATTCTTATTATCTTTGTTTTTTTTTTAATTCCGTAGTGGCCGTGCGTGGGCCTCACCCTGGGGCAGGCACAGCAGCAGCTGCTGGTGGAGGTGACGGGCGGCGAAGGAGGAGGCACGGGAGCCGCCGTGGCCGTCAAAGACGGCGAAGTAGGCGAGGCGTGAGCTGGGACGGGGGCGGCGTGGGCAGCGTCGTCATCGTCATCATCGTCATCATCATCATCGTTATCATCGTCATCATCGTTATCATCATCGTCATCATCATCGTCGTCATCGTCATCATCATCGTCGTCATCGTCATCATCGTCATCATCGTCATCACGTACATCATCGTCATCATCATCGTTATCATGTACATCATCGTCGTCATCGTCATCATCGTCGTCATCATCGTCATCATCGTCATCATCGTCGTCATCGCTATCATCGTCGTCATTGTCATCGTCGTCATCATCGTCATCGTCATCATCGTCTTCATCGTCATCGTCGTCATCATCATCATCGTCAGCGTCGTTATCGTCATCATCATCATCGTGGTCGTCATCGTCATCATCGTCATCATCATCGTTGTCATCGTTATTATCGTCATCATCGTCATCATCGTCGTCGTCAGCATAATCGTCGTCACCATCATTATCGTCGGCATCATCGTCATCATCATCATCATCGTCATCATCATCATCATCGTCATCATCATCGTCATCGTCGTCATCGTCATCGTCGTCAGCATCATCATTGTCATCATCATCGTCGTCGTCATCGTCATCATCATCGTCATCATCGTCATCATCATCATCGTCGTCATCATCATCATCGTCTTCATCGTCAGCATCATCGTCAGCATCATCGTCGTCATCATCATCATCATCGTCATCAATCATCACTATACTACTATACACTGCTATACACTGCATTACTACACACTACACTATACACTACACTACACACTACACTCTACACTACACACTACACTCCACTACACTATACACTCCACTACACTATACACTACACTATACACTACACACTCCACTACTACACACTACACTACACACTACACTATACATTACACTACACTACACACTACACTATACATTACACTACACACTACACTACACAACACTACACACTACACTACACACTACTACACACCACTACTACACACTACACTACACCCTCCACTACTATCCTATACACTACACCATATACTACACTATACACTACTTTACACTACACTACACACTACACTACTCTCACACTCCGCGGGGTAGTCGCTCCGTGAGAGATGGGATGACCGTGTGGGCGTCCTGCATCTCGTCGCGTTCGCCCCTCCGCTCCGACACGAAGGCTCGCAGCTCCAGCAGGGCCGGCTCTGCTAGGGGGGTGGTGGGGTCGGTGGGGGGTTGGGTAGGGTGGGTGGGGTGGTGGTGGGGTCAACACTATACACTACACACAACTTATACACTACTCTATACACTAAACTATACTACTATACACTACACACGACTTATACACTACCCTATACACTACACACGACTTATACACTACCCTATACACTACACAATACACTATACTACTATACACTACATCATACACTACACACGACTTATACACTACCCTATATACTACACTACACAATACACTATATACACTACACACCTATACACAACACTATACACTACACACAACTTATACACTACTCTATACACTACACTATACTACTATACACTACACACGACTTATACACTACCCTATACACTACACAATACACTATACTACTATACACTACATCATACACTACACACGACTTATACACTACCCTATACACTACACAATACACTATACTACTATACACTACATCATACACTACACACGACTTATACACTACCCTATATACTACACTACACAATACACCACTAGACTACAATACTATACACTACACACCTATACACTACACTATACACTACTATACACTACACTACTATACACTACACGACTATACACTACACTACTATACACTACACTACTATACACTACACGACTATACACTACACTACTATACACTACACTATACACTACTATACACTACACTACTATACACTACACTACTATTCACTATACGTGACACACTACGCAATATACTACACTACACTATACACTACACGACTATACACTACACTACACATTACACAACTCTATAGACTAACACACCAAACTGCGACTGCACACTACACCACACACACACGTACCTGTGTGGGGTTCGGGCTCGTCATGATCGTCAGCGTTGGGCTCCGCTTTCCTCTTCGCTCCGCGCTGATCTTCCCGGGGTTCCGCGTCTTCGGCGGCGGGCGGTTCCTTAGCCCCCTCTAGCCCACCCAGGCAGAGACATCGTTAGCGTCACCTGATACTAAACACTGCACTATAAACTACACTATAAACTACACTACTATACACTACACAATACACTACACTATACACGACTATACACTATACTATACACTACACTATACACTACACACTACTATACACTACACATTACACTACACTATACACTACTATACACTACACTACACACTGCACTATACACTACACTATAAACTACACTACTATACACTACACTACTACTACACTATATACTACACTATACACTACACTATACTACTATACACTACACTACTACTACACTATACACTACACTAAACACTACACTAAACACTACACTAAACACTACACTATACACTACACTACTATATACTACACTATACACTACACTATACTACTAAACACTACACTATACTAAACAATACACTATACATTAAACTATACATTACACTATACACTACACTACCATAGACTATAAACTATACTTTCCACTACACTATACACACAATCCACTACACTATACACTACTATACACTACACTATACACTATTATACACTACACTACTAAACACTACACTATACACTACTATACACTACACTACTATACACTGCACTATACACTACACTATACATTACACTACTATACACTATACTAAACACTACACTATACACTACACTAAACACTCCACTATACACTACACTATACACTACACAATACTACACTATACACTACACTACCATTGACTATACAATATACTATACATTAAACTATACATTACACTATACACTACACTATACACTACACTACCATAGACTATAAACTACACTTTCCACTACACTATACACACAATCCACTACATTATACAGTACAATACACTACACTATACACTACTATACACTACACTATACACTACTATACACTACACTATACACTACTATATAAGTGTAAATGCTGCAGTGGGCTGTTGCTCTCCAACACACCGGTCTAGTGCTGTACAAGTAACGAGTTGGCACCGGAGCTCGATTCCCTCGTCCCCTAGGTCGACTCAGCCTCAAATGAGGTGGTGGTGTCGTGGTGTTGATGTATGGTGGTGGTGTAGTGGTTGTGGTGGTGATGTATGGTGGTGGTGTAGTGGTGGTGGTGTAGTGGTGGTGTAGTGGTGGTGGTGTAGTGGTGATGTAGTGGTGGTGGTGTAGTGGTGTGGTGGTGGTGTAGCGGTGGTGGGGTAGCGGTGGTGGTGTAGCGGTGGTGCAGCGGTGGTGGTGTAGTGGTGGTGGTGTAGTGAACATCGCTAGCACTGGGGGAGAGACAAAGACGGCCGGGCGTGGTGGTGGTGGTGCTGGTCACCCACCCCCTCTGTGTGTGTAGCCACAGTGCCGGTAGCCTTCATAGGTGATGCTGCTACTCGCTACTAGCAGCACTTGCCCCTACAGCCTGCTAGAGGCTACCTGGGGGAGCTTTGTCTTTGTGTCTGTCTATGTGTCTGTGTGTGTGTCTGTCTATCTGTGTGTGTGTCTGTGTCTGTCTGTGTATCTGTGTGTGTGTCAGTGTGTCTGTGTGTCTGTCTGTGTATCTGTGTGTGTGTCAGTGTGTCTGTGTGTGTCTGTGTGTGTCAGTGTCTGTGAGTGTGTCTGTCTGTGTCTGTCTTTGTGTCTGTGTCTGTCTATGTGTCTGTGTGTGTGTGTCTGTGTCTGTCAGTGTGTCTGTCTGTGTCTTTGTGTCTGTGTCCTTGTGTCTGTGTGTGTGTCTGTGTGTCCGTGTCTTTGTGTCTGTGTGTCTGTGTCTTTGTGTCTGTCCGTGTGTCTGTGTATGTCTGTGTGTGTCTGTCTGTGTGTGTCTGTGTGTGTCAGTGTATGTGTGTATGTCTGTTTGTCTGTGTGTCTGTCTGTGTCTTTGTGTCTGTGTCTGTGTGTCTGTCTGTGTCTTTGTGTTTGTGTGTGTCTGTGTATCTGTGTGAGTGTCTGTGTGTGTCAGTGTGTCTTTGTGTCTAGTGTGTGTCTGTGTGTGTCTATTGTGGATATTGGTCGCGAAAGTCTCTTACTACGTGTTAAATCAACGCTAAATCGACGATAATTGACGTTAAATTAACGTTAAATCGATGATAAATTGACGTTAAATTAACGTTAAATCGACGTTAAGCCTTTTGGCGTTCTCTGTCGTACCGTAAGGCGCCGGCACTTAACAGTTTTATAAAATACATATCTAAAATGGTATCGTGGAAAGGGGGAGTTAAACATATATATTGTAATTTTAATAGTTTCACGATTTGCATTTTTTTGTTTCAATAAAAAAAATATTTAAAAAAAAGTAATGTGCTAGGCCGAAACCTTCGGCCTCGCCTGGCCACCTCGGGCGGGCAGTGGAGTCACTGGACCCCGGCCGGGGGGTTCTATCCGAGCACGGTGACCTCGAGCGCGAGGCCTAGTCAACTTGGCAAAATAATCTAAAATATTTCTTCGTTGTCGTCGTTTCCTTGCGATAACTGCACCTCACAGTCATCAAAGTTACCAACAAAAAAACCCACCGTGACTATTCGTTGTTAGCGTTATTGTTTAGAAAAAAATACAAATTATAACTGTACCTGCAGCTGGCTCTGGTAAGTCTCCGAACAGATCCATGCTTTGTATTCTTTATTTATTTTTGTTATTAGTCAGCTTAAAGGCGCCGGTTCCGGAATCGGGTTTGCACCGCGTTCGTTTTACACCCAGGGCGCTCTCTCTCTGAGACTCTTTCTGCCGCGTTCTAGAACTGGGTCCGGTGTAGTGGTGGGTCGGACCCGAATTCTGGTGCAGATCTCTGTTCCAACGTCCAATAAAGTCACTCACTCATCCACACATTCATTCATTCATCCACTCACTCATTAACCCACTCACTCATTCATTAACCCACTCATTTATTACTCTTTGGTTCTATTGGGTAAAGTCACGTAGGTGAAAATAAAATAACAAAAAATCACGACGTTTCGGCCACAACACAAGCGGCCTTCATCAGGTGAAGGGACGAGACTGTCTGGAGGACAGCGCTGGAGTGAGAAAAGCCACGCTTAGATCACGACCTTTAAGCTGCGATCACAAGGCGCTTTGTTTTTTTCTCACACAGCTTAAAGGTCGTGATCTAAGCGTGGCTTTTCTCACTCCAGCGCTGTCCTCCAGACAGTCCCTTCACCTGATGAAGGCCGCTTGTGTTGTGGCCGAAACGTCGTGATTTTTTGTTATTTTATTTTCACCTACCTACGTGACTTTACCCAATAGAACCAAAGAGTATGGATCCTAGCAGTCACGAAAGCTTTAAATCTAGAACACACATTCATTCATTCATCCACTCACTCACTCATTAATCCACTCACTCACTCATTAATCCACTCACTCATTCATTCATTCATACACTCATTCATTCACTCATTCATCCACTCACTCATTCATGCATCTACTCACTCAAACAAAGACAAAGATCCCCCGTTAACAGACTGTAGGGGCAAGTGCCGTTAGCGAGCACCTATGAAGGTCGGAACGGTACACAAGGGGGTGGGTGGCCAGCACCACGCCCGACCGCCTTTGTCTCCCCAGTGACAATGTTTACACACCGCACCAGGTACTCATTTGAGGCTGAGTCGACCTAGGGGAGGTCCAGGACCGGTTCAGATAATCGTCACAGGTGTTGGCCGTGAGCGGGAATCGAACCCGGGTCGCCAGGTTCATAGCGCAGCGCGCTAACCGCTACACTACTCACTCATCCACTCACTCATCCAATCACTCATTCACTCACTCATCCACTTACTCGCTCATCCACTCACTCACTCATCCACTCACTCACTCGTCCACTCACTCATCCAATCACTCATTCACTCACTCATCCACTCACTCATCCACTCACTCATCCACTCACTCATTCACTCACTCATCCACTCACTCACTCATCCAATCACTCATTCACTCACTTATCCACTTACTCGCTCATCCACTCATTCACTCATCCACTCACTCATCCACTCACTCATCCACTCACTCACTCATCCACTCACTTACTCATTCACTCACTCATCCACTCACTCATCCATTCACTCACTCATCCATTCACTCACTCATTCACTCACTCATCCACTCACTCACTCACTCACTCATCCATTCACTCACTCATCCACTCACTCATCCACTCACTCATCCAATCACTCATTCACTCACTCATTCACTCACTCATCCACTTACTCATCCACTTACTCGCTCATCCACTCACTCACTCATCCACTCACTCATCCAATCACTCATTCACTCACTCATCCATTCACTCATCCACTCACTCATCCACTCACTCACTCATTCACTTACTCATCCACTCGCTCACTCATCCATTCACTCACTCATCCACTCACTCACTCATCCACTCACTCACTCATTCACTCACTCATCCACTCACTCACTCATCCACTACCTCACTCATCCACTACCTCACTCATCCACTACCTCACTCATCCACTCACTCACGCATTCACTCACTCACTCATCCACTCACTCACTCATACACTTACTCACTCATTCTCTCATTCATCCACCCACTCATCCACTCACTCATCCACTCAATAATCCTTCCACTCACTCATCCACTCATAAACTCACTCACTCATCCACTCACTCATCCCAGTGCAAGTTAATTGTGTGGGGGTCTCTTTATTTGTTTATTAATTTGTAGATTTAATTTCCTTGGCGGTGGCTGTGCAGAGGATTTGGTCCTCGTGTTTAATGAATGAACAGCGTTGCGGGATGCAGTGAGCACGAATGACACTGTACACGACATTGCTGTTGTTTTGATTTAAAGCTTTCGTGACTGCAGTAATTCATATTCTTAGTTTTTTCGGTAAAGTCACGTTGAAGAGAAACAACAAAATAACAAAATATATATAAAACAATAAAAAATTCTCACGACGTTTCGACCATAACTCAAACGGTCATCATCAGGTGTGATGATGACCGTTTGAGTATATATACGTTTCAGGTATACATATTTTGTTATTTTGTTGTTTCTCTTCAACGTGACTTTACCGAAAAAACTAAGAATATTGCTGTTGTTTGTGTTTTGTTTATTTTTTATTGTAGAATCGACAATACAAGTGTTACGATGCCACTGTCCTACATTTATACTTTTAAAAATTTTGTGTTATTGTTGTATATCTCCCACAACCCATAACACCACAAGAGTAAAATAAATTGCAGTTACTATTGCTAATCACTGCACCCCTATCAATTACACCCCAGTGTATAAACACATCCCAGTTCACCATTGCTAATCACTACACCCCTATCAATTACACCCCAGTATATAAACACATCCCAGTTCACCATTGCTAATAACTGCACCCCCATCAATTACACCACCCAGTGTATAAATACATCCCAGATCACCATTGCTAATCACTGCACCGCTACACTACAGTCACACTCCTCTGGCAGGGTGAATACATCCACGTTGGCTTCACACACGCACAGAGCGGTACCTATTTTATCAACCCCCCTCTAGCCCCTAGAAAGGTTGTGATGATTGTTTACGCTCAGCCCCCTCCCCCCCCCCATTCTGACGGACAGCCACCAGCCAGTGGAGTGTCGGTGACGAGGGTGCCTGGCGTCGTGGCGTCTGCCCTCTGCGCTGTTCACGTTCACCTCTCTCAGGACGCACCACTCAGACCCACGATCCTCACTGAGTCACCAACTTTATAGTGCAACATCACAAGGCCCATAACCCCCAACCACCCCACTCCCAGCCCCACTCCCAGCCCAGGGTGTAGGGGCTGAGTGAAAGTTTTATTAAACGAGTGCAACAGCGCCATGGAGTCTGCGTTGTAAAACGACAGCAGCCCCGCGTCCCAGTCCAGGTGGACCCCGACTCTCCGAGGAGGCTCCGGGACCAACAGTGACGTCACTACCCCGCCATGCCACACTGAGAATCTGGAGCCACGTTTCTGTAGACACCAGGAGGCGTCGCTCTCTCCCAGGCCGCACTCATCACCATCCCCTCTCCGTGGGATCGTCCCATACGCGACTCCAACCCGACACCACTCCGCATTCCCCACGTCCACCTCCCAGTAGTGCTGACCCGACGAGAAGCTCTCAGAGCACAGGGATTGTCGCCAGCCATCAAAGCGGTGTGGGTGATGGGGGCGACCCTGGGGGACATCGCTCCACGTCACCGTCCTGAGATCCGAGGAAATCCGGAGGCCGTCGTGGGCCGAGTTTGCGTCCAGAGTCGGTGAGCGTCCATCTGTGGCGAGGACAGCGAAGACGCCCGCACAGCGGTCACGGCGACGCGTGCGCAGTAGCGGCACGAGCAGTGCACGTGGCGTGTACACACACACAGACACGTGGTGTGTACACACACACACAGACACACGTGGTGTGTACACACAGACACGTGGTGTGTACACACACACAGACACGTGGTGTGTACACACACACAGACACGTGGTGTGTACACACACACAGACACACGTGGTGTGTACACACACACAGACACGTGGTGTGTACACACACACAGACACGTGGTGTGTACACACACACAGACACGTGGGGTGTACACACACACAGACACGTGGTGTGTACACACCACGTGTCTGTGTGTGTGTACACACCACGTGTTTGTGTGTGTACACACACACAGACACGTGGTGTGTACACACACACAAACACGTGGTGTGTACACACACACAGACACGTGGTGTGTACACACACACAGACACGTGGTGTGTACACACACACAGACACGTGGTGTGTACACACACACAGACACGTGGTGTGTACACAGACACAGACACACGTGGTGTGTACACACACACAGACACACGTGGTGTGTACACACACACAGAGACACGTGGTGTGTACACACACACAGAGACACGTGGTGTGTACACACACACAGAGACACGTGGTGTGTACACACACACAGAGACACGTGGTGTGTACACACACACAGAGACACGTGGTGTGTACACACACACAGAGACACGTGGTGTGTACACACACACAGAGACACGTGGTGTGTACACACACACAGAGACACGTGGTGTGTACACACACACAGACACGTGGTGTGTACACACACACAGACACGTGGTGTGTACACACACACAGACACACGTGGTGTGTACACACACACAGACACGTGGGGTGTACACACACACAGACACACGTGGTGTGTACACACACACAGACACGTGGTGTGTACACACACACAGACACGTGGTGTGTACACACACACAGACACGTGGTGTGTACACACACACAGACACGTGGGGTGTACACACACACAGACACGTGGCGTGTACACACACACACAGACACGTGGCGTGTACACACACACACAGACACGTGGCGTGTACACACACACAGACACACGTGGTGTGTACACACACACAGACACACGTGGTGTGTACACACACACAGACACGTGGCGTGTACACACACACAGACACGTGGTGTGTACACACACACAGACACGTGGTGTGTACACACACACACAGACACGTGGTGTGTACACACACACACACAGACACGTGGTGTGTACACACACACAGACACGTGGCGTGTACACACACACAGACACGTGGCGTGTACACACACACAGACACGTGGTGTGTACACACACACACAGACACGTGGCGTGTACACACACACAGACACGTGGTGTGTACACACACACACAGACACGTGGTGTGTACACACACACAGACACGTGGTGTGTACACACACACAGACACGTGGTGTGTACACACACACAGACACGTGGTGTGTACACACACACAGACACGTGGTGTGTACACACACACAGACACGTGGCGTGTACACACACACACAGACACGTGGCGTGTACACACACACACAGACACGTGGTGTGTACACACACACAGACACGTGGTGTGTACACACACACACACACAGATACGTGGTGTGTATACACACACAAACACGTGGCGTGTACACACAGACAGACACGTGGTGTGTACACACACACAGACACGTGGCGTGTACACACACACACAGACACGTGGTGTGTACACACACAGACACGTGGTGTGTACACACACACAGACACGTGGTGTGTACACACATAGACACGTGGCATGTACACACAGACACGTGGCGTGTACACAAACACACAGACACGTGGCATGTACACACAGACACGTGGCGTGTACACACCCAGACACAGACACGTGGCGTGTACACACACACAGACACGTGGTGTGTACACACAGACACGTGGCGTGTACACACACACACACAGATACGTGGTGTGTATACACACACAAACACGTGGCGTGTACACACAGACAGACACGTGGTGTGTACACACACACACAGACACGTGGCGTGTGCACACACAGACACGTGGGGTGTACACACAGACACGTGGAGTGTACACACACACACAGACACGTGGCGTGTACACACACAGACACGTGGCATGTACACATACACAGACACGTGGTGTGTACACACACACAGACACGTGGCGTGTACACACACACAGACACGTGGGGTGTACACACACAGACACGTGGGGTGTACACACACACAGACACGTGGGGTGTACACACACAGACACGTGGCGTGTACACACACACGCTGGTGTGTTGTCTATTGTGTTGTTGTGGGCATACCGCAGCACGTGATACATTTGTAGTGGAGTAAATAATACGCATAGGAATTGGCCATATACAGTACATACAGATAAGGAGAACGGGTCACATGAGGTCAAACAGGTGGTCGAGTCGCGGGTGGCGTAAACAACCCGAAGTAATTAAGGGAGTCGTGGCACGAGGTCTGTGATTGGTCGAGAGGCTGTTAGCGTTAAGTGGTGGCGTCTCGATGTCTGATGAAGGGGACAGGTGTGGGCTGGCGGGAAACGGCCAGCGAGCCACGTGGCAATTAATTAAGGCTAATGCGAGAGGGGATAAAACGCGAGGTGGTTTGAACGGAGAGGAGTGGCTGCTGGGGAGTTGTTGCTGGAGAGTTGTTGCTGGAGAGTTGTTGCTGGAGAGTTGTTGCTGGAGAGTTGTTGCTGGAGAGTTGTTGCTGGAGAGTTGTTGCTGGGCAGTTGTTGGCGAGAGGTGAAGAGATACGAAGAAGACAGCTGGAAATGTTAGGGAAGAATAGATAGAGAGCCGGACCCCAAAGACAGTAAATAGCGATAGGGAGAGTCAGCGTTAGCGGAGATAGATAGTCACTGTGTGTGAATAGATGGAAGTCACTGCGTGTGAAGAGATAGCGGCGATACTGTGTGTGGAAGAGATGGAAGACGAACCACTGTGTGTGGAAGGGAAGTCACTGCGTGTGAGGAGATAGCGGCGATACTGTGTGTGAGGAGATAGAAGACGAACCACTGTGTGTGGAAGGGAAACCACTGTGTGTGAAGAGATAGGCGAAGAACCACTGTGTGTGGAAGGGGATGCACGGACGATGCTGAAGTAAATCGGAGTGTCCGAGTTGGCGGAGCACGGAGAGAATCACTGTGTGTACGGAACGATGGAATAAAAGTGACGGCGGAAAAATAGACGGTTGTCGTCCGAGTGAATTCACGGCACTACACATTGATACGTAACACATTGAATAGCACGTGTATGACACATGCATACAGTATTCCTTAGTATTAGTGTACACATACTAATTTTCGTTAGTATTAGTGTACACATACTAATTTTCGTTAGTATTAGTGTACACATGCTAATATTCGTTAGTATTCGTGTACACATACTAATATTCGTTAGCATTAGTGTACACATACTAATATTCGTTAGTATTAGTGTACACATACTAATATTCGTTAGTATCGCGTCTCTACAAACACGATGCCTGTACAATAGCCACCACAGACATTGTGTCACTCCGTGCGCGTCCTGGGGGGGGGGGGGGGGTTATTTGACCATACTTCACCGCTCTCGTCGGTGCGGCTTGGCGATGGTGGGGATGGTGAACGTAGGAGCGTAGAGGTGCAGTACAACAGTGGTTCACGCTGCGCTGCCTTCTGCTGCCCACCTCGTCACAACGGTGTAAAGTTTTTGTTCTTTTATTAAATTAATATCTACGCCCGAAAATCTCCAGGTTCTCTGCTGTTGCCCCTCCACATTCAGGAACGCGCGTTCAGAGTACTTAAAGGTGCATTGAAAAATTTGATACTCCGACTGATGCTTCTGTTGTTGTGGAGTAACTCATGCAGCCAGCTATGGCTCTAGGGTTTGGTGTTACATGTTATTTATGTAGTTTATTGTAAAAATTCGGTCACAGTCCCTATGATCACTGTAACGTTGCAATTATGGCTTCATTTTTTGGTGATTTCGAAAACGTTTTTGGTTTGGACATGTTTGTTTTGTTGTAGTATGGAGTTAGACTGATGGCCTTAATCTAAGTTTTCTTGTGGTTGTTGTTGTTTGACTTGCATCCCACTGGGATTTTTTGCACACCGCGTTGGTGTACGGTGCTTTTTTCAGGAATATTTTGCTGGTTTTTTTCATGGATTTTCTGTTTGCACAGTCACAGTCACACATACTTTAAGATGTTTTTCTTGTACGTTTTTTGTTTGTTTGTTGTGGTTGCACCCGATTCAAGAGCCGAATGGCTCACAGGGCTATACCAAAATAAATAAACTGAAAAAAACTAAACTAACTCGGCTGCCGCTATAAATGTCCACACGACGATGACGATGATGAAGACAATACCAACCTCTGCGTAGCGATAGGCGCACTGCGTTATGAACCCGGCGACCCGAGTTGGATTCCACGGCCAATACCGGTGATGATCATCTGAACCGGTCCTGGGCTTCGTTAGGTCGACTCGGCCTCAAATGAGTACCCGGTGCGGTGTGTAAACGTCAATAAACACATTTATTAGTTTTAATAATTTGTGCCTATCTACGTGACTTTAGAGAAAGACCCAATGGGTATTAATTCCTGCAGTCACGAAAGTTTTAAGTGGAGGTTACTTAACATTTGGGCTCGCGTTCATCTTCATTCTCACCTCACGGCCACTTTCCTCAATGAACCATGCACCCACTGCACCCACGCGTGATGGTGAGCGTCTGAATGAGGGTGACAGGACTGGGACGTGTTTTGTCCGTAGCTTACAAAGTCGCCCTTTTGCTCTCAAGATACGCACTATCACGTTGCTGTTATTGTTATTTACACCTCTTGATGAGCGAGACCCATCGTGCTGTTGACAATCTTTCACCCAGAACCTCGGTGCCAGTTTGAATGACCTGAATGTACGCAGGTCTCCCTTGCCAAGGGGGTCACGCTTCATGAATGCACTCAAGCCAGGGGTAAAATAAAGAACGACCTCCAAATGGGTAGGATTTGTCGGCAATTCGGGGTCTGTGATGGAGTCTAACGAAGATCGTCGTGGCAGAGGGACGTACCGAGAAAAGGCAGAAGTTTAGTTGGGACGCCGCCCACTGAGATGACTTTTGCGAGGTTCAAACTGCGGGAGACGGGGGATGGGTCATCCTGAGTCTCCTGGGAGATGGAGCTCCTGCACTCACACCGCAGGACACACACAGTCTAAAGAGGGTCCATGTCTCTCTAGACTCACACCACAGGACACACACAGAGTCTCATAAGGGTCCATTTTCCTCTACACACACAGGACAGGACACCCAGAGTCTCATCAAGGCTGCAATGTCTCTCTACACACGGGCAAGACAGGCAGTCCTTGACTTATAAACAGCCCGTACTTATGAACCACATTCCATTAAATATTTAAAAAAATAACATTGACTTAAAACGCGAACTCGCAATTGCAAGCTGAACCGCAGAACGAATTTGTTCAGATGAGCGATCGTCCACGAGATGTAATGAGTCGGACTCACGCTGGGAGTGAGTGTATGCGTGCGGATGTGTGTGTGTGTGAAACTATGAGTTTAATTTCCTATACAGTATGTTTTTTTTTACAGTGTTAGATGAAAATGTACAACATTTCTTCCTAATTATGAGTTTAACAATGCTTCCCTTTTTGTTGAACCGTAACACATTTTAGAAAACTGACTGTGTCGGCATTTAAATACGGTGCATTATTGTTATCCGACTTACGAACTGTTCGACTTACGAATGAGCCTCAGGAACAAAATACGTGCGTAACCCGAGGACTGCCTCTATGGGATACAATTGACCATATGGTATTACAACTGCATACATTTGGGCTTATTAGGATTCACATCGCGACCGTTCGCTGATTTGTCCACCAGGTGGCAGACAGAACTCGGGTTTGAGTCTGGGTTTGCACTGACCTGAGATTCTCATGCAGGGGATCCTGAAAAACATAAAACCCGCATTTCACATTAACATTGATATCCTAAACAGATGCCCAACATCCACACAGTCACCTCCTGTTTACTGTAGAGCCTGACATCAAGGAATTAACAAATACCTACCAACGGAGAATGGTGCAAAACAGGGTTATCTATGGAACCTAATTGCCAATATCGAAATTATGAAACAATTAAGAAGCGGCTTTATCCTTTTTGGAAGTAAAAATAGGAGATGTTTAGATGGTCAAACACCAAACAAATCTTTATTGTAAGGCATCACTGCTCAACCAGAGATATTAATAATTTGATATTTGCAGTCTTTGTACTGTTAAGCCTATTCCTATTTTTTCATAAAAAAACAGGGTTCGTTTAACTGGACAAGGACAGACCCCAACAAATGACAAAGCCACTGTCTGCAGGTCTAGTCGAGCACCTAAACAAATGGTTAGATAATCTTCAACAACTCCTGTTTTTTTAACTCTGAATAAACTCAACTTTTTATTTAGCAGGTAAGGACCACTTGGCTATGTCGCTCTTGTTCAGTAGCGAGCTGCCAATCGCAAACGACGGCTCAACGTGACTGGCTCATGTGGACATTTATAATAACAGCCAAATACTCTGAATTCGTGATGTTGATTCTAAATGTGGAGGGAAAAACCCAGAGGACACGCTTCCACAAGGAGAGAGAGAGACGCAAACTCCAAATCTATGGTAGGCTTCAGCTTTGGTATCGAACCCACGACCTCCTGCATCCCAGGCGAGGTAGTAAACATCTAGCCACCGCGGCGAGTGAATGGAGGTGGTGCCACCTGCAGGAATGTGAGCGGGTCCTGCACGTCGAGGACCACAAGCAGCTGGTTGATCTCCCGCTCCAGGCCGCATGCTCTGGTCTCATAGCGATCGATGTCCGCCTGGATGCGGGACAGCATGGAGCGGCCCTCCTCATCAACACGCTCCAGCGCCTCCCTCTCCTCCTGCATCAGCCGCTCCCTCCGGCGCTCAAACTCTCGGCTGATCCGCGCCCTGGTCCCACGCAGAGACTCCTGAATGGAGATATTCGACGGCGCGCTCCCGAAACGCAGCACGATGCGACTTTGTTCAGGACTTCGACACGGCCAAGGTCTCGTGACTCCGTACGAAGAGGCAAAGTATCTTAAGTACCCACATTGTGTGCGTGCCTGTCTAAATCTGCACGTGTCTGTGTGTTGGCGCAGTAGGGGGCGCAGGTCGGTGCATCGGCAAAGTTATCTCAGTCGATCCGTGGCACCTGCTGGGTCTGCCCCGTGACCTCCTGCCAGCGGGCGTTCGACACTTCACGTGGCCTCAACATGCACATAGCCTGGCACAAGCGTCGTGTTGACGTCACCGCCACTTAGTGGCGAATGGCGGTTGTTGTTGTTGCTGTGTGTATCTGTGTGTGTGTCTGTGTGTGTGTGTAAGTGTGGGGAACGGTAGTGTAGCGGTTAGCGCGCTGTGCTATGAACCTGGCGATTCGGGTTCGATTCCCGCTCACGGCCAACACCAGTGACGATTATCTGAACCGGTCCCGGGCCTCCCCTAGGTCGACTCAGCCTCAAATGAGTACCTGGTGCGGTGTGTAAACATTGCCACTGGGGAGACAAAGGCGGTCGGGCGTGGTGCTGGCCACCCGCCCCCTCGTGTACCGTTCCGGCCTTCATAGGTGCTCGCTAACAGCACTTTCCCCTACAGTCTGTTAAGGTTATATGGGGGATCTTTGTGTGTAAGTAAGTGTAAGTAAGTGTAAGTAAGTAAGTGTGTGTTTGTGTGTGTGTCTCTGTACCTGCATGCGATTGTAGTCACCCCTGAGCTGCTGTGTCCGTGATTCTGCCGTAGTCTTCTTCTTCTCTCTCCCCGCCATCTCGCGTCTGAGCGCCTCCTATACACGGGGTAGACAAATACGCGGTGTTTGGTGACTCCCATCATTGTCATCATCATCATCTGGCCCATTGTCTTTAACCCGGAGCCTTGCAGGCCGGTTTCCTGGAGCGCCCAGAGATAATCACCATCGCCCCTTTGAAACGTCCAACCTCCCAGGCTGACGAGGTGGTCTTCGGTAGGCAGCACAACAGTCCTGTCCCAGGTAGGTGGCTGGATCACAGCGAGGTTTATTGAAGGGGTGCCCCACTCGCACGCTCGAGTTTTCTCCAGTTTTGTCAAACAATGGAATCCAGCAGAACCGATAACCATAACCCCCTCCCCGCCCGAGATATCCACCGTGCGCACTTTGCACGCCAACGTTCTGTCATGGAATGCAAATACGCGGCGTCCATGTTAGAGGCGGTGTTTCGTTTTTCACACGAACTCTTGTAACAAAATCAAATCTAAATCTGCCCCAAACGACGATCAAACCGTGCTGGACGGCCTCGCCTCTTCCAATGGAGTGGTCTTCCATTTGCCTCTTTGTGAGTCCATGGTCAGTGCACTTTTGAAGCGTCTCACGTGTGAAGCGTCTCGCGTTACTCCACATTTCTCTCATTGGTACTCGCCACGTACGAATCTTATCACGCCAAGTGTATTTTACAGCTTTGCCAGCCATGCGACAAAGCTCTGTCTTATCACTAAACCTTGGAACACCCAGCTTTACCATCTGTTCAGAACAACATGGCCACCTTCCATGTCTCTGCTGTCTATCGTGTGCCAGTTTTTCACACTCATTGTTGCCTAAAGTTATTTGATTGGCCGTCACAATGCTGACACAACAGGACTTACCTCATAATGTGCAAATATAAATGATAAAATACAGACTCTCTATATTCTTGGGTTTTTCGCTAAAGTCACGTAGATAGAACAAAATAATACAAATAAAATATCACGACGTTTCGATCGCAACACAAGCAATCGTCATCAGGAGAAAAAAGTATTTAAGTCAAGCTACAGTCTCTCTAGTTTAACAATGAACAGTGTTCTGCAGTCACACTGTGGGATATTGGATGATAGCAGCGATTTATATCTCACCTGTCTTGTCTTTTGTACATTTTCCACTTTAACGACCTCATGCCCTCTATGTTCCCTAGCAACAGTAAAGAACGAGCTCCTGTCGGTGCTGCCGGCACTGTCGCCCCGCCAGGTTCGCGATGGGATTCTCTACGTGAGGCACAATTACGATTTTTTCATGACATGTTGTGCAGCCCGGTGACAGCATTTGGTCAGCTTGTGTTTTCAGTTTTCAGTCTCATTCATTTGGAATAACCCTGTGAGCCATTCGGCTCTTGATTCGGGTGCAACCGCAACAAACATACAAATTACAAGATGCATTTAAAATTTACTGCACGCAAATTGTAACATCCCCTACAAAAGCAATAAAAGCACCACTTGTTTATGCTGCGTAGAAAAATGTGCAAAAATCCCATTTTGATGTAAAATCACAATAACAATCACAATACAATTTAGATTAAAATTCTAAGTGTAACTCTATACCACATCAAACAAATATTGCTGAACTATGAGCACATATCTTAGCTCACATTTGTTTTTTGAAACAATGAGATCCAGCAGGTAATCTGCGGATTTTTTGTAAGTACATTGTAAATAAATAATATATGATGCACAAGCCGCCGATCATTAAGAGATGTTAAGTTTGACCCAATGTAGAGATCGCAGTGGTGGGTCCTATATGGGCAGTTCGATGCAAATATTAAGGCCGAGTGATATAGTGTCTCGCTCTGAGGGCCTCACCTTCCGTGTCTCCTGCTCCTCCTGCAGCGTCACGACCCTGTGTCCTGTGTGTTCACCTGCGATGGTGCAAGTTGAGCAGACCAGGCTGCTGTCTACTGTGCAGTAGAATTCCAGCTCCTTTCTATGCCAAGGGCATCGTCGCTCCTCCAGGTTCGCGATGGGAGCCACCAGGACGTGGTCTCTCAACCTGGGATTCTCCACGTGAGGCCTCAAGTGCGTCGCACAGAAGGACATCTCACATCTCAGGCAGCTCCTCACTGCAGGGGTCTGGCCGCCGCCGCAGTGGTCACACGCGACGTCCGCGGCCATCGAGACTCCAGCTCTGAGCTGCTCAGCCAGGTTTGGCGAGGGGCCACGTTCCTCCTCAGCTGGGGTCGCACAGGGAACGCCGCTCGGCACCGCGGGCAGCTGAAGCCGCTCGACGTCTCCCGCGCGGCCTCCAGGCACCGCGGGCAGAACGCGTGGCCGCAGCTCAGCGTGGAGGGGCGGACGAACGCCTCCAGTCAGATGGAGCAGCACAGCAGTGGCAGCTCGCTATCCACACTCTCGCTGGGAGTCGCGCTCGCCGTGACTCATGGGCTGCGCTGGGATCAGACGTAAAAAGGAAGTTAAATACTTTCATTAGTCGTCACTGACACCACGAGACACCGCCTGGAATGTTAACCCGCACCCCTGGTGTACAAACGGTAGCCTCAAGGGATACCGTAACACACCTTTACGTGAACAAAATGTATCGGAGGGACTTACTCGTTAAAACAAATATTTACGTTTAAGGAAATGAGTTGTCGATGTTGTTAATGTAAATCGGTGAGGCTCAGCCACGGTGGCTCATTCATGAGATGAGCGCACAAGTTGGTGTCTGTGGTGAGACAGAGCAATGGATGTGGTGCCACGGTGGCTATGAGATGTTATCTGCCTTTCCCGGTATACAGGATGTCGTTGGTTTGATCCCGACGCTGACGTCTGCTGCATATTTGGAGTTTTCACGTCTCTCTCTCTCGCTCTCTACCCGTAGTCGCGTGGATTTTTTTTTAAATCTGTGTCCTCCGATTTTTCTTCTCCACGTTTAGAATCGGCATCACGCACTTGGAGTATTTGGCTGCAATCAATTTCCACATCGACCGCTTCGTTGAGCGATCATCCGTGACAGGCAGGTCGCTTCAGAAAAAGGGCCACATAGCTCAGTGAGCCTTACCTGGCAAGTTTGTAGATATCTCATCATGTCCTGTAACTCCATCTTCCGTGTAACTACACCCAACGTGACGAGTTGCTTGAAGGTCACCGTGGCGTCCGAGATTGAATTTGTCCGTAGACTCCCGTGACCCATCCTGGAATGTTGAGCCTTTTGCCCGCAGTGTGAATCTGAAGCCCACTCGACCCTGCCTCCATCCAGGGCTGGATTAATATTTTGTAGGCACCCTGGGATACAGGTAATGTGAGTGCCCCCGCCCCCCAGCAATATTTTCCAAAGAAAAACAAAGTTAAAGAAACAATTTTATGTTTTTTACAAGGCTAACGACAAATCAAATTCAGCATTCACAAACGAAATAACTTTTCACTTAACCTCTGGAGGCGCTCCAGCTGGAGGAGGCCCCTGAGCTGCAGCCCCTAAAGCCCCCCATGCCTTGATCCGTCACGACGACGCTTGTGCCAGGCTATGTGCACCTTGAGGCCACGTGAAGTGTCGAATGCCCACTGGCAGGAGGTCACGGGGCAGACCCAGGTGCCGCCGGTCGACTGACTGAGATGACCGAGATGACTGGCTGATGCACCACCTGTGCCCCCTACTGTGCCACCCGACGATCCGCACGTTGTTGTGAGCGTCGCTCCTCCGCTCTCAGTTGTTGGAGGGCGACTGCCTCCAACTGCCTAGTAGCATCCTTCACGAGCCCACTCCACAGAGGCCGATCTTGACACCGCTGGTATCAGTCATCGGCAAGTCCAATCAGCTCCACATCCTGCTGTACCACATCATTCCATCTATTCTCTAGCCCGTGCCACGCCCGTTTAATCCCCTCGATCTGGCCAAACAAAAGCTGTTTGGGCATGCGGTGATTGCGCATGCGGGATACTTGGCCCAGCCAACGCAGCCGTGCCTGCCGGAGGTGCTCACCAATGAGACTTTGTCCAGATCTTTCGAGGATTTGTGAGCTCCTCACTCAATCCAGCCTGGTTAAACCCAGGATTGTCGTAGGCAGGCCAGCCTAAATGTTTCTAACCGGCGAAGATGTTCCATTAGAAGGGTCCACGCTTCGCAAGCGTCGAGAAGGGAGGGAATGGCTGTGGCCAAGAAGACCCGAAGATTTGTGCGGAGCGACAGACCAGGTGGCTTGCACACAGCATTACGCAACCGATGAAAAGAGAATGCCGCTCGACTGATTCGGAGTGAGAGCTCTGCTGTTAAACCGGAGCCGGTCATGAGCACACTGCCCAGGTATGGGAAACTCTCCACTCTCTCCACAAGTGCCCCATCACCGATTGGGAGTTGTGGGGGTGGAGTGCCCGATGGTACAAAATACCCAGGAAGGTGCTTTTTTTTGGTGGGCTCATGGTAAGTCCCCACCTCTTAGTGGCACACTCCAGTTTCAACAGCACCTCCAACTCCTCCTCTGAGTAAGCTGCAATTACCAGGTCGTCAGCATGGTTGACCAATAGGGAGCCATCCCTTGACCGCACCCGGGCATCGATCAGCCTCCCATTGCATCTGTACCAGATGGAAATGCCTCCGGTACAGATACTGAAGGTTTCACGAACTACGTGGTCGAAATATATGTTAAATAATGTTGGAGCCAGAGGACAACCCTGTAGCACCCCAAGGTGTACAGGGAATGGCTCTGACTCCCGGCCACGTAGTTTTATCCTGGCCTGCTCACCATCATGAAGGTCCTTAATGAGCATGAGCAGAGGGTCAGGGACTCCAAAAGCACGAAGAACAACCCAGAGCCCAGGCCTACTGATGGTATCATAGGCCTTGACGAGGTCAATGAAGCAGAGATGTAGGTCTTGTTGGAATTCTCTAAACTTTTGCTGTAGCAGACGGACAGAAAATATGGCATCTGTGCAGGACTGCCCTTTCCTGAAACCACATTGGGGCTCCGCAAGCCTCTTCTCAGCGTGCCTGGCAAGGCGATGTTGAATAATCCTTACCAGGACCTTTCCCGGGGCACTGAGGAGTGAGATGCCCCTGTAGTTGTTACAGTCTGTGTGGTCCCCCTTCTTAAATATGGGGACCACCAGGGCATCCTTCCAATTCTGCGGAACCCGTCCAGTGGCCCAGACTGTTGTTATGATGTCATGTCGGGCAGTCTGTGCACAAACGCCACCCTCCCTCAGCATTTTGCTTGGGAGATAATCTCTGCCCGGTGCCTTTCCTGGTCTCAAACTGGATCGCCTTCACTACTTAATCAACGGATGTCACCTCAGCCAGCCACTCACAGGGGGTGACTTCCTCCTCCAATATTTGAGGCACCGCAGCCTGAGCAGGGTCATATCCACTTTGTCCCATGATGTTTTCCAGGCTGAGGGATTCTCCCTCCCCCAGGACCTCACATATATGCTCAGCAAATTTGCAAACCTGTTCCTGGGGGTCGGAGATTGGACCACCGCTCTTTCTGCTCATGATGGTAATAGGTGTGGTGCTACAGGTTACTTTTATGATGGAGTTAAATAGGGATTTGTGATCGTGGGCCATTGAGGCAGACTCCATCTCCTCAGCAACCCGTGACCACCACCCATCCTTGCAGCGCCTCACGGCTCTCCGAACCTCCGAGCGAAGGCTGCGGTAAGCCTCCTCATTCTCTGACGTGGGATTCTGTAGCCGATGAGAGTGGGCCTGTTGCTTTTTCTCAACCATCCTGAACACCTCCTCTGTCAGCCATGGTCTCTGGGGAGGTCTGGACTGCGTACCCAAAGCAGCCATTACAGCTGCATGAGTCACGGTCCTAAACCTCGCCCATTTACCCTCAACATCAAGAGGAGTGGGGGACGATGCCAACCCTAGCCGCAAGCAATGATTAAATTATCGCTTGCAACTTCCATCAGCTAGCTGAGACCAGACCACCTTAGCTTGCAATGGGGTCCTGGGTGGACACCCACCACTGGAGTTGAAGAAAGGCAGGCGCGTCTTACAGATGACAAGTCGATAGTCAGAGGGAAGATCTGCTCCATGGTAGGTCCTGGTGTCAAGGACATGGGCTCGCATCCGCTGGTCCGTCACTATATAGTCCAGCAGATGTTCTTGCTTGGAGCCGGCATGCATCCATGATTTTGTGTGGATGTGCCGATGCTGGTACAGCGTGTTGGTAATTACAAGCCCATGGGCTGCACAAAAATCTAGAAACATCCTATCGTTGTTATGGAGCTGATCTGGCCCTTGCCTTCCAATCACTCTAGACCAGGTGCCAGCATCATGACCAACTCAGGCATTGAAGTCATAGAAGGCATCTGACTCATCGGCCTTACCTGCATTCCTCCACGGATGTTACAGACACACACACAAACACACACAGACAACAACAACAACAACAAAAACCGCCATTCGCCACTAAGTGGCGGTGACGTCACCACGACGCTTGTGCCAGGCCATGTGCACCTTGAGGCCATGTGAAGTGTCGAACGCCCGCTGGCAGGAGGTCACGGAGCCGACCCAGATGCCACGGGTCGACTGACTGAGATGAATGGCTGATGCACTACCTGTGCCCCCTACTGTGCCAACTTGCTGTGCTTTAGCCACCCGGTGCTCCGTTCATTGTTGTGAGCGTCGCTCCTCCACCCTCCGTTGTTGTTGCAGGGCAACTGCCTCCAACTGCCCAGTAGCGTCCTTCATGAGCCTCCTCCACAGAGGCCGTTTTTTGACACCGCTGGTACCAGGAATCGGCAAGTCCACTCAGCTCCACATCCTCTTGTACCACATCTCTTCTCTTGCCCGTGCCGCGCCCGTTTAGCCCCCTCGATCCGGCCGAACAAAAGCTGTTTAGGCATGCCGTGGCTGGGCATGCGGGCTACATGACCCAGCCAATGCAGCCTTTTCTGCGGGAGGAGCTTACCAATGGGGCTTTGTCCAGATCTTTCAGGGATTTGTGAGCTCCTCACACAATCCAGGCTGGTTAAACCCAGGATGGATCGTAGGCAGGCCAGCCTTAATGTTTCTAACCGGCGAAGATGCTCCATTAGGGGGGTCCATGTTTTGCAAGCGTCGATAAGGGAGGGAATGACCGTGGCCGAGAAGACCTGAAGCTTCGTGCGGAGCGACAGACCAGGTAGCTTCCACACAGCGTTACGCAACCGATGAAAAGATATTGCTGCTCGACTGATTCGGAGTGAAACCTCTGCTGTTAAACCGGAGCCGGTCATGAGCACACTGCCCAGGTATGGGAAACTCTCCACTCTCTCGACAACTGCCCCATCACCAATTGGGAGTTGTGGGGGTGGATTTTCCGATGGTACAAAATACCCAGGAAGGTGCTTAGTTTTGGTGGGGCTGATGGTCAGGCCCCACCTCTTAGTGGCAAGCTCCAGGTTCAGAAGCAGGGCCTCCAACTCCTCCTCTGAGTGATCAGCAATTACCAGATAATCTGCATACATAACGTGGTTGAGCAATAGGGAGCCATCCATTGACTGCACCCAGGAATCGATCAGCCTCCCATTGTATCTGTACCAGATGGAAATTCCTCCGGTATAGCTATTGAAGGCTTCACGAACTACGTGGTGAAAATATGTTAAATAATGTGGGAGCAAGAGGACATCCCTGTCGCACCCCAAAGTGTACAGGGAATTGCTCTGACTCCCAGCCACGTAGTTTTACCCGGGCCTGCTCACCATCATGAAGGTCCTTAATGAGCATGAGCAGAGGGTCAGGGACTCCGAAAGCACGAAGAACAACCCAGAGCCGAGGCCTACTGATGGTATAATAGTCCTTGACCAGGTCAATATAGCAGAGATGTAGGTCTTGTTGGAATTTCCTACACCTCTGCTGTAGCAGACGCACAGAAAATATGGCATTTGTGCAGGACTGCCTTTTCCTGAAACCACATTGGGGCTCCACAAGCCTCTCCTCAGTGTTCCTGGCAAGGCGATGTTGAATAATCCTTGCCAAGACCTTTCCCGGCACACTGAGGAGTGAGATGCCCCTGTAGTTTTTTAATTAACTCACTGTCTGTTATATTCTTGGTTCTTTTGGAAAGGTCACGTAGAAGGGAAACAATAAAATTATATATTTTTATTATTTTATTGTTTCCCTTCTACGTGACTTTACCGAAAGAACCAAGAATATGAATCCCTGCAGTCACTAAAGCTTTAAATAAATAAAAAAATTCACTGTCTGTTGTATCCTCAAATCTAGTAAGTCAATTCTTACTCACTTCCCAATGTGATATCGACTGCAACCTTGGTATACTTATGTCATACTGAGGGCCGTCCATACATGACGTAATTTGTGACAATGTGTGACGAGGGGGTGGGGGGTTTGAGAAATTTGACATCAGATGAAAATGCGCAACTTTAAACACGGAAAATGCAGTCCTACACGTTCTACTTAATTAAATATACTTTTTAATAAAAAAATAATTCCTACGTCAGAGTGCAGCGGGACTCTGATGTAGGAATACGCACTACAATGACATTTGTTTAAAGCGATTTGAAGCATTTTTTTTTGGGGGGGGCAGAGCTTTGTGACGTCATATTTGAGGGGGTCTGACTTTTGCGACGCCATGTGACGAAGGGGGGGGTGAAAAATAGTCCAAAATCGTGTGACGTCATTTATGGACGGCCCCTGATAATTCTATATTCTATCATCTCTGTGTGGTGAGTCCATGGGTCTCTGTGTGGTGAGTCTGTGGGTCTCTGTGTGGCGAGTCTATGGGTCTCTGTTGGGTGAGTCTGTGGGTCTCTGTGTGGTGAGTCTGCGGGTCTCTGTGTGATGAGTCTGCGGGTCTCTGTGTGGTGAGTCTGTGGGTCTCTGTGTGGTGAGTCTGTTGGTCTCTGTGTGGTGAGTCTGTGGGTCTCTGTGTGGTGAGTCTGTGGGTCTCTGTGTGGCGAGTCTATGGGTCTCTGTTGGTGAGTCTGTGGGTCTCTGTGTGATGAGTCTGCGGGTCTCTGTGTGATGAGTCTGCGGGTCTCTGTGTGGTGAGTCTGTGGGTCTCTGTGTGGTGAGTCTGTTGGTCTCTGTGTGGTGAGTCTGTGGGTCTCTGTGTGGTGAGTCTGTGGGTCTCTGTGTGGCGAGTCTATGGGTCTCTGTTGGTGAGTCTGTGGGTCTCTGTGTGATGAGTCTGCGGGTCTCTGTGTGATGAGTCTGTGGGTCTCTGTGTTGTGAGTCTGTGGGTCTCTGTGTGGTGAGTCTGTGGGTCTCTGTGTCATGAGTCTATGGGTCTCTGTGTTGCGAGTCTGTGGGTCTCTGTGTGATGAGTCTGTGGGTCTCTGTGTGGTGAGTCGTCATTGAGCCTGGCTTCTGATTCGCGGAATCAAATCACTGCTAAGCTTCTGCTGAGCAAACACCAGGAACGCAGCCCCACACGAGGGGGTGGGTAGCAACCACCACCGCGCCCGGCCGCCTTTGTATCCCTCGTGGCGATGTTTACTACACACCACACTGGGTACTTATTTGAGGCTGAGTCGACCTAGGGGAAGCCCATGACCGGTTCAGATAAGCGTCATTGAGTGTTGGTGGTGGTAGTAAACGTAGCGCAGCGAGATAACCGCTACACTCACGCACAGACACACACCTGGGTATTCTCCCGTTCCCTCCATTCCACACACATAGACACACGCAGACACACGCGCATACATATACAGACACAGAAAGACACACAGACACAGAAACACATTGACACACACAGACAGAAAGACACACATAGACACACTCACAGTCATGCACACAGACAGAATGACACACATAGACACACTCACAGACATGCACACAGATAGAAAGACACACCCAGACACAAAGATAAAGACAAAGATCCCCCATATAGCCTGTAACAGACTGTAGGGGCAAGTGCTGTTAGCGAGCACCTATGAAAGCCGGAACGGTACACGAGGAGGTGGGTGGCCAGCACCACGCCCGACCGCCTTTGTCTCCCTAGTGGCGATGTTTACACACCGCACCAGGTACTCATTTGAGGCTGAGTCGACCTAGGGGAGGCCCGGGACCGGTTCAGATAATCGTCACTGGTGTTGGCCGTGAGCTGGAATCGAACCCGGGTCGCCAGGTTCATAGCGCAGCGCGCTAACCGCTACACACACGCACAGACACACACCTGGGTATTTTCTCGTGACCTGGATACTTCACCTGGCCTTAAGGTGCACCTAGCCTGGCACAAGTGCCGTGGTGACCTCACTGCCACGTGGTGGCGAATGGTCATGTGTGAGTTCGATTCCCGCTCACGGCCACCACCACCACCAGTGACGATTTTCCGAACCGACTCCGTGGGCCTCCCCTAGGTTGACTCAGCCTCAAAATGAGAAGCAAAATGAGTAGTGGCGGTGTGCGATGAACATTGCCACTGGGGAGACAAAGGCGGCCGGGGCGAGCGTGGTACTGACCACCTACGGGGGGACCCTTGATGTTCGTTTAGCACTCGCCCGTGCTGTGGTTGCACTGGGGAGGAAGTTAATGCGAGACGGAACGAATAAATTATGTTAATTGGAATTCCCAACAATATGGATGGGTTTGGCTGTGGCAGCACTGCAACGCAATAAATCCGCAACGGAAGGAATCAATTAATGTGAATTAAATGCCCATATATGGAGGGGTTGGCGGTGGCAGGGTTGGCAAGAAATTGATCCACAACGGATTAAACGATTATGTAAATTAAATGTCCATATATGGAGGGGTTGGCATTGGCAATAAATTGACCCACAACGGATGAATAAATTATGTTAATGTTTTGGGATCCCCATTCATTGTATGAGTTCCACAACAGAATAATAAATTATGTTAATGTTACAACCCATAAATGGAGGCATTGGGCGGGGGTGCGCTGGGACGAAACGAATCCACGACCGATAGGGGGAACCGCAGTGTCTCCTCGGTCTGTTGACGGGGGCCAAAGGTTGTTGCCCGCACAATTTTATTGAAAACAACAACAAACATCGTCACATCATCGTAAAGTTTCTCAACGTCTGGGCAGGATCGGATGCTCTGATAATAATAAATGGTATTGTCCTGGAGACTGATTGGTCCACACCAGAGACAGCAGACTTCTTTAGGGCCCAGTCTCACCACCAGTGTCAGGCCACAGAACGCTCAAAGGCGAGCAGCGCGTTTGCATGTTTCTCTTTGGTGTTTGGACAACTTAACGCGACTGTTTTATTTCCAGAAAGGGTTAAAACCTCTTGTAATTTTTTCATACTTTAATACTGGCAAAAAAAAGGTCCCATGTTGTAGTTGCTCACTCCCAGTCAAGTGTAAGATGATGTACGCCATCGGAATGCAATGGTTTTGTTTGCACTCACTGTATGGAGTTTAAAATAAAATATGACACTCAGAATCAAATTAAAGACAAAGTAGGACATCAGAATGCCGTATATACACTGAATCGCAAATATGATAAAATCGGACATAAAAGTCAAAACATGTCTGTGGGTTTGTGTCTGTGCGCGTGCTTGCGAACGATTTGCCTCGCCAACGGTGGGGTTTAAGTACAAAAAATAGCCAGGTACCAAGCCGTAAGCCCCGCGGTGAGCGAGCGTTATTCCTTTTTCACATCCGTCAACTTTAAAATTTGTTTAATTAGCGATTTTTGTGCGCTTATATTTTATTTATTTATTCATGAACGCGTGCACGACCGTGCCAACTCACGCGCCTTTGGTGGGTGGGGGGGGGACGGCCCACGCCAAGTCGCACGTCTTCGGTGGGAGGGGGACATTTTCTTTCACGTAAAAAATCCTATAAAAATACACTAAAGCTAACGTTCATTCTTCACTGTGTCATGTCCCCCCTACCCCGATGCGTGCAGTTATTACTTCTATACAGTCAGTAGATGCTACCACTATAGGCCGTAGATATTACTGCAGAGCGGCCGGGGAGATCGTGGCTGGGTGGGGGGGTAGTCAGGGGTAGCAGCCCAGTCTGCCAAGGTGCCACCTCGGCCGGCTGGGCAATCTAGGCGAGGCTGGAGGCTCTGCACGGGACTAGGCCTAACCCCGCCAGTCTGTCAGGTGAGTACTTTGTGCTATAGAGTCGATAAATACTGCTATAGAGTCAGCATGTACTACTGTGGTCATAGCAGGTACCACTACAGTCAGTATGCACTGCTGTAATCATAGCAGGTACCACCACAGTCAGTTTGCACTGCTGTAAGCATAGCAGGTACCACCACAGTCAGTACGCACTGCTGTTACATTTTTAAGAGTAGTTTTTAAATATTTTTAAGACCCGGGCAATGCTGGATACTTCCCGCTAGTTGATTTATAAGCATAAAAAATCTAAATTTTACACGGCGACTTAACATAGCAGTACAATCGACTATATGAACAGATTAATATCAAAATACGTCAAAACTTGACGTAAATACAGATGATTCTTTGGTTCTTTCGGTAAAGTCACGTAGAAATTAAGTTAAATTATAATAGAGTACGAAGTTTCCATTGCAACACAAGTAACCATCATCAGGTACAAATGAATGAGAAAACAAGCCTAGTTAACTTGGAAATATAATGCAATACAACACAGAGAGTCGGCCAACACAACAGTCAACACCCCACCTGGTTGATTACATTCTTCCAAAGATTGAAAGAGAGACAAAAACATAGACACACAGAAACACAAGCAGAGAGAGAGACACAGAGACAAACAGAAAGACACACAACATAGGCACACAGAAAGATGCCGGCTCTGTGCCTAGGCCTTAAATAGAGAGAGAAATGTAATACAAATTCCACGGGCCATGGCGCTGCTCAACTTTGTTTTGTTGTACAGTACTTCATGGTACACATTCATTTTGCCCCTTTATTATGGACCCAAGCGTGCAGCGAGTGGTGAGAGTGAGAGGGTGTTGCGTCTGTGGTCTGGAGGAAGGGGGCGTGGCTGGGCTGAGCCCCTCCTCCTTCTAACCAGCCCTCCCCCATCTCATTGACACCGTCATCATCATCGTTAATACTTTTTAATATTAAACTAAACAGCTAAACTAAGTTGCCTGATTATAATCAGACAACTTAGTTAAGCTGTGGCGAGTCTGACCACGCTATGGTTCCCCTAACCCCCTACTACCCATAGGCCCCTTGTAACTTTACCAACCGCGAGGGTTTTCAGGAACCTGAACCCTCGCGGTTGGCCAGGGAGTTACTCTACATACATACAGGGGTCGCATTGGCGACCGCTCAAATAGGAGCCTCTCATCGCTAACGACGAGCGTCTGCGTACGGCAAGGGGCATATTGCGAGACTTCTACGCAGCACGGCCATTGCAGGGTACAGCTCTCGATCAAATTTTCCTTGAAATCGATGCAGCAGCGACATGGAGTCGGCGCTGTAGAATGACAAGACGCCCGCCTCCCAGTCCACGTGAACCCCGACTCTTTTGGGAGCATCTCGCACCGACAGTTTTGTTTCTGTCTCGTTATGTACCGCCTTGTAGGCGTTGCCCCGTTTCTTAAGGCTCCACGAAACTTCATTGAACCCAATTTTACAGGCTTTGTGTTCACCTTTCCGTGGTATTGAGCCATAGGTGACACCGATGTTGAATTTCTCAGAACCTCTGACGTCCACCTCCCAGTAGTGGCGACCCGATGAGAATTTCTCAAAGCAAATGACCACTCGGTAGTGGTTGAACCTGTCTAAGTTGTCAGGGTAAGGTTGGGTGTGTGTGGACGTCCTGACGGTTTTAAAGTCGGCAGAAATCTGGAGGTTCCGATGCGCCGTGTTTGGGTTCAGAGTCGGCGAGCAAGTGCCTGTAAACAATATTAATACACGTTGTGTTAAGCGAGCATTGTTTACTTTTGAGAAATAGACTTTTAAATTGGCAATGTCAGTAAGAAGTACAAACATTTGCTGAAAATGTTAGCGTGCTGGGCTGCACTTCACACAGCTGATGTAGTCTTTATCAGGGGTTCCTACGTTTCTGCCCGAGGTTCCTGCCCTGACTATGAAAGGCAAATCAATTAGAGCCCAATGTATAAACCGATTTACACCATCTCACTCTCAGTAAACTGTCAGATGGTTCATACTTATTGTTTGGTGTTGATGTAACTCGCTCAGCCCGTGTCCCTACTGGATAACTATGAAAAAAGAGTTTCATAGCTCATCGGATTCCTCATCCAGGATAAGGATTCTGATACTCGTGGGTTTTTTACATGTTAACTGCCACAATGCTTAACGCGACGCTTTTCAGCAACGCATCTACCGCGCTAAACGATGACTTATAGCAATGTACTAAGGGTTCATATCTCATACGGATATCTTTATTTAACGTACATCAGTATTAGAGATGAGTGCCAAAGATGATGCATTAATACACTCAGCAATGCACGTTGTGTGGCGTGTAAGAATATCACGTACTCGACTCGCTCCTCATTTTCAGGAATGCCTCTTGCTTTTCACGATGTTCACGCAGAATCCCTTTGAGTTGCGGGCTCTCTTCCTGCTTGCGATCGAGGCGCCTTATGATGAAGTCAGCTCGTGCTGACGCACGGGGTATGGAATAGGCTTCTGAGAGCTCGGATTGTGTGATGAGACCCTGGACGAGCAACTCGTGATGTAGCATTGCAGGGATCCTACCCATCAAATCTCGTTCCACTGGAGGTTCCTCCGTCGTCATTCTGAGCAATGCATCTTCGCTGTCACCCTTCTCTTCATCGGTGTTTTTTGTGCTATGAACTCCACTGTTTGCAAAGTGATCACAAATCTGAATGTCTTCTCTACTCTCATCCACAGGCAGGATCTTCAATGATTGAGCTGTTAAAATATTTGTAAGAATAAATGAAACAAATTTGATTTCTAACTTTGCAATTGTTTAATGCCTTCGTCACGATAATTATTATTATCATCATCATCATACGTTAATTTTAAGTCATTGCTGGGAGGTCTCCCCAAGCCACTACATTTATTATGGTCCTGCGCTAACAAACAATTTTACAATTTATTTTAACACGTAGGCTTTCGCGAATAATATCTTCCATAAGAAGTTTTTGGGTTAGATCGCGTAAATATATGAATGTGTAATTAAAACCCGTCACTACCCGACATGGCCAACTGGTATGGGTTGTCACGTAAACATAACATGACAATTATCACTTGTACAGCACGAGTGTATAGTGTAGTGTATAGTGTAGTAGTGTTTAGTGGTGTTGTGTATAGTGTAGTGTATAGTGGTGTAGTGTATAGTGTAGTATACTAGTACCACACACCGGTGTGTTGGAGAGCCAAGCCACAACATTTACCAACTGAGTACGACGTTTCGCCAGTAATTACAACCAGCTTCATCAGGCGACAGCCAAATTTGTGGAGAAGTCCTCCACCTGTTTCGTTCCTTATATAGAGGCGTAGATGTGATGGATGGTTAACACATCTACGCTTCTAATTACAACTAGGTTCATCTGGCTGTCGCCTGATGACGCTAGTTGTAATTACTGGCGAAACGTCATACTCAGATTGTAAAAGTTGTTGCTTGGCTCTCCAACACACTGGTGTGCTGTACTAGTGATGAGTTGGCCACGTTCTGTTTACGTGACAACCCTTACTAGTTGGCTGTGTCGGATGGTGGTGGGTTTTAACGACACATTTATTTATTTACGCGATCGAACCCAATAAAATGTCTCTTATGGATGTCACAATATATTTCTGCACGTTAACTGATATCACTCCATCTCCGTTTCTGTCACCAACAGCCATTAATGTGCCCACAACCACTCTTTGCTTTGTACATCTCTTTATATCTCCCAGTATCATTTAGAACAGTCACCTCCTCTATCCCATTATGTAATTTTTTTTATTTTTGCTTAATTTCCATTTTCATAATTCGGCATCTGTGCTCACGATTTTGGAATTAAATAGAAAAATAACAAAATCAAGCCTGGATACCAAATTTCAGACAACTGGATGTTGTTGTTTGTTTCAGAATGAGACCATCTGCCTTGATAGCTTCCCAGGCGGTAACATGAACACTATACTCTTTGGTTCTTTCAGTAAATTCATGTAAGTAGCAATAAAGTCAAATAAATCACGACGTTTCGAACGCAACACAAGCGTTCGTCTTCAGGCGAAAATGGCGAGTCACGAAAACTTCAAATCAACACGAACGCTGCTGCAGTGTTTCAGGAACCACCGCTGTGTTTGTTCTACAGAAACACAGAGCTCCGAGATACCCTCGCTCCCAGCTCCACGCTCTACTGCTATGACCTCGCGTCTATACTCCCTCGCCTTCACTATCCCCGCTACACACAAACATAGCAGGGTGAAGGAGGGCCAAATAACCTGCATGACCGACCCATAGGATGTTGGTGGGCACTCACCTAGCAGTCGATTAACAAAGGGGATGTTCACGTGCTCTACTGCTGTGGCTACATCGCCTGCATGCACACTCAGCGGCGACGATTCTGAACCGTGTTTTCCTTCTGGATATTAATACACTCCAAGTAAGTGTCAAGGATTCCCGATACGTGACACGCCCTTGTACTCACCTTCGTAAATCGCGACTGAGCCCGACTTCACTTTGAAAGCCGGACAGAGCGGCTCACTTGGAATCTCGTCGAATGAGTGCAACAACTCCATGGTGCTGGCGTTGTAAAACGAAAGTTTTCCTGCGTTAAAGTCCAAGCGAACGCCGACTCTCTGTAAATGCGTAATCTCCGGATAAGGAATGGATTGGTCACCATGTCTTGCAGAGCAATTTGAATCCCATTGAATGAACGCCCAAGAAGACTCATTCCAGCCCAGCCTGCCAGACATGTCTTGACATTTCCGAGGAATCGACCCACGTGCTACGCCTATAGAACAGTTTTCCGAGGCTCTCACATCCACTTCCCAGTAGTGGTCACCCGACGAGAAGGTCTCGAAGCCGAGGACTATTGGCCACCAGTCAAACCTCTCTGCATGATCAGAGTAAGGCTGATCTTCCTTGTTACACGTCGCTGTCCTGAGATCGGCAGAAATTTGAAGCCATCGATGTGCCGAGTTGGGGTTCAGAGTGGGCGAGCACACATCTGCAAGACAAGCAAATCATTGTGTAAATCTTAACAATCACGACTCAGTTTTTTACTCATTATCGTCAGCCATAATTAAGTCGTCGCCATGAGAGGCAAAGGTGCACCTGGACATTTCTTCCCCATGCCACTGCTGGTGGAAGGATCTCGACTCGAAGCAGCATCAGAGCCCCCTCTTGAGTGTATTTGGGCCTCCCTTCCAAGCTGGTTACATTTGCTGCAGTGGCTAGGAGATGTTAACTAGCTCGCCTGGTATGCATGAGGTCACGTGTTCAATCCTGACCCTGACTCCTATTTTATATTTGGAGTCTGTGTGTGTCTCTCTCTCTCCCCGTGGATTTTTCTCCACATTTAGAATCAATATTACACGTTTAGATCATTAGGCTGTGATACATTTCCACATGATGATGATATCAGCTACTTCATTGATCTATCATTTGTGATGGCCAGCTCGCTTCTGATAAAGATAAAATAGCTACTACATAGTAGCTTAGTGGGGCCTTACTCGGTAAAATGAAATAACTTCGTTTAAAAAAATAGTTTTAGTTTAGTTTACTCTACAGTGACCACTCATTGTGCTGGAGCCAGCGGTATTGCCTCGTCGTGTACCAAACCTTTACACCGCGGCAGCATCGGATCACGCGGTACCGTGCTGTGTTGCTCCAACATTGATTGTCTTGATAAATTGGCCGCAGATATCGCCAAATGCGTCTGCCAGATGTTTGCAGCCTCTTGATGCCATCTCAGAAAAATGCAGATATGTATCATCTTAGGCAGCTGGAACTAAACTGAACTGATGGGCTAAAGGCCCCTGTGTATTTATACAACTATTTATATTACTGGAAAATTATAGAATGTTCTAGAATTTATTCCAAGTTTATTCAACACTGAATCTATCTGGAATATTCTGGAAAATAGGTAAATTTCTAAATATCACTGTCCTGATCACAAAACTTTGTGGGGAATAAATAGCCATTTTCCATACTTTTGAGGCATAATTAGAAAATAACACTTACTACCCAAGGACAATTTTTTTTAATGTTACACTGTTATCAAGGCTCCCCGGAATGCAAGAGGACAATAGAGGAATACTACGCTTACATTTTTACGAAATGCATTCAAACTATTGCATTGCCTGAAGCTACATCGAACTGCGGATGTATGTTAATATACGCATGGAGCTACTGCCGGCGATTATATCAGCTCGCGTGCGAGTACTGAGTGGATTGTTGCATAGCAGGGTCATGGGAGGTATTAGAGGCTTGCGGAGGCCTTCATCCAGCAGTGGATTAACCTTGGCTGATGATGATGATGTAAAGGGGATGAGTATGACATGTATCCAGTGTACTCTGAGATTGGCCTAAATTAGTCGCAACTTTGCTGGCTACTCCACCACTGCCCCTTCTGTGAAGGTTTTCCCGCTTGAGTGAGACGTTGGGACTGTGGGCCTGCGATGCTGAGAATTAGTGGACTAGTTTCTCTGTTGAGATAACTTTTTTGTCGTTGTTGTTTGTGTCTCTTTAGTTTTGGTGACATGCATTTGATTATTATTATAATTATTATCATTTTACTTTCTGAGAGTGTTCAAATGCTCGGTAATCTATATATATAAGTAAAAAATTGTGGATTTGTAGGTTTGCGTGTGATCGCGCGCTTGGCTCTCCAACGGTGGGGTTTTCATAAAAAAATAGCCAGGCACCACGCCGTAAGCCCCACGGTCAACGAGCGCTATTCTTTTTTCACATCCGTCAACTTTAAAGTAGTTGAATTAGCGATTTACTGCGATTTTTGCGCGTTTCGTTTTTATTTATTCATGACGTGTGCACAACCAAACCAACTCACGCGCCTTTGGTGGGGAGGATGGCCCATGCCAAGTCACACGCCTTCGGTGGGAGTCAGGGTCGCGTTAAAAATCCTATAAAAATACACTAAACGCTCAGGAAATTTCGATTTAAAGCTCAGGAAATTCTTCACTGTGCCATGTCCCCCCACCCCGATGCATGCAATTATTACTACTACACAGTCGGCAGATGCTACCACTATAGGCCATAGATATTACTGCAGAGCGGCCGGGGACATCGTGCCTGGGAGGGGGGGTCAGGGGTAGCAGCCCAGCCCCAGCCTGCCAAGGTGCCACCTCGGCCGGCTGGACAATCTAGGCGAGGCCGGAGGCTCTGCACGGGACTCGACCTCACCACGCCACTCTGTCAGGTGAGTACTTTGTGCTATAGAGTCGATAAATACTGCTATAGAGTCGGCACGTACTACTGTGGTCATAGCAGGTGCCACCACAGTCGGTATGCACTGCTGTAATCATAGCAGGTACCACCACAGTCAGTATGCACTGCTGTAATCATAGCAGGTACCACCACAGTATGCACTGCTGTCATCATAGCAGGTATCACCACAGTCAGTACGCACTGGTGTTACATTTTTAAGAGTAGTTTTGAAATATTTTTAAGACCTTGGTAACGCCGGGTACTTCCTGCTAGTTGCTATATAATAGGATTTGTACAACACCATGGAATAAAATTAGCATGAATGTCGCTATATTTAATAAAATTATAATATTCTTAGCTCTTTTGGTAAAGTCGCGTTGAAGGGAAACAATAAAATAATAAAATATATAAAAGAATAAAAATTATCACGATGTTTCGACCAAAATACAAGCGGTCATCATCAGGTGTGTCGGTTTGCATTAATTTATTTATTTTACACGGTGTATTTATTTATAAAAAAACGTCAGCGCCACGCGCAGCGATTTGGCAGTTTATTTAGAAGGACTAGTCCATCTATGTCACGAAAGCTTTAAATCAAAATTATTATAACGAAGTGCTCCGGCCTGAAAGTGAAAAAAAAAAGCTACGATTAATGGATTGCAACGCTGACGAGTGTGTAAAGTGTACGCACGGCTCGTCTTCAGCATGTCCAGGAAATGCTGTTCCCTGCTCCGCTGTTGTTCGAGTATCTCCAGCAGCTCTCGACGTTTGCCGTCACCTCGTCTCATGACGGGCAACAGGATGGAGTCCGCGCGCTTGGCGGCGTCGGGAATTGTAAACGCCCTCCAGTACTCCTCTTCCGTAACCACATTCCTCATCTTCAGCTCGTGCAGGAAAAGGGAGGGAGTTTTGCCGATCCACTCTCGCAACTCCGGCAACTCCCTCTCGACGTCCTTCCAGTTGCCCTCTTGATCTTCTGTGATCATTTTAAAAATGAAATCCTCTGCACTCTGCCAGAGTAAAGGCACGGCAAGTGAGTGAGCAGCAATCGCCAGATCATCATCATGCACAACACGGCCGACCAATAGGGAGCCATCCCTCGACTGTGCCCGAGCATCGATCAGCCTCCCATTTTACCTTTACAAGATGGGAATTCCTCCGGTACAGCCATGGAATGCCCAGGTACGAAAAACCTCTCCACCCTCTCCACAACTAAGAATTCTGGTTACTTTCTCACATCCCCCCCTCCCCCCATATATATAAGCTACCACTCTACACCACCGTTAGGAAAGAACTTCAAGGGTGGACACCGATAATTCCTTCCCCGCACCTAGACAACACTTCAAGCACCTAAAGTCCACCTCCTCCCCTCTCCCACGGTCTTTCTGTACCCCCCACAACTTCCTCAAGATAACCATGGACCTGTTGTGTCGGGGCTTGCGCGCTTTCCACAATAATGAAAAACACAACAACAACAACAAGAGAGTGGGATAGACTTAATAACGTGGAATCACTTACATTCACTTCATCATGATTGGAGATATTACTGCGGAGTGAAATATTTATCAACAGCTTTATATAGCAAACAAAAAATATAAACTTTTCATTTTCAATCAAGGCTCCTCATAATGAACATGCATTCTACATGTAGCAGTAACCCCGTCTTGCTCGTCGGCAATATCACGTGAGCATTGATTCCAATCACAGCCGGTCACCCGACTTCTCACTCGATTAAAATACTCAATTGCTGCCTGGGCCGCCAGTATCAACACATCAACTTTCATCAATAACGCAACAAAAGATACAGCCACGTCTCTCTCTCTCTCTCGCTGTCCTCCTCCTCCGTTCTCGAGCCTTGTAACCCCTCCTTGTCCTTCTCACTCGTCTGCCTCGTCCACGGTCACCCCACACTTCTGGCCTGCCCCACCCCCCTACCTGGACTGTCTCCATGGCGACCCTGCCTCGTCTATTTCCCCCCGCCCCTCCACCATTTTCGGTCATTGCGCGTGACATAAGTACATTTTTTTAAAAATAGGATTCGTTTATTCTTCCAAACGTTTTGGTAAACGTTGATCTTACATTGCTGCTGTGTTTAGTAGCTATCGCACGGCATGCTGCTTTATTTATTACCAGATTCGAGAACCACCGGTTAAACGCACAAAGTGATCAGCTGCCAATTGTTCCGTTTTATTTTGGAAATCGTGGCACAGCTCCATCATCACTGAACACCGTGACGGGAAAGTTGCTCGCGTGAAGATATGCCGAGTGCTTTGATTATAGACGAAGAAACATCCGTACATTTTGTCTCAACTTTATCTTTTTAAAGGATATTCAGGGTAGGAACAACGACGGCTAATTGGCTCTTAAAACAAGGAAATGATAATAATAATACATTCCATGTGTAATGAGTCCACCAGACGAAGGTTGAGACGGCACAGCTCCTCTTTGTTTTCCACACGTGGCTCACGCCACGTGTGGACCACTCCACTCCAAATCCCGCCAGGAAACCGCCCCCCGATCGCCCCGCCTCATACGGTGACGTCACCGCTCCCCTCGTGGGCGTTCCCTCTCTCTCACGCCCCGCCCTCTCTTTCCCTTCGTCCGTGACGTCATCTTTAACAGTAACCTGCCATCCCGTGGGTGTTTCGACCTCAGGATCACGTGGATATTAACACTACACATGAAGTGGCGCATTTCCTCCATAGATCCCAATGCACCACCGTGTATGTGTAGCGGCATCGTTGAGCGCTGTGTGCGGGGTTGCCACTACTAACAGCCTGGAATAACGGTCTCGAGTCAACAGGGGGCAGAAGCGAGGCTGATGGAGATGAGTGAGGCCGTTGGGACAAGGTAACCCCAGGGTAGCTCGGGACCAGGGAAGGTACAGACCCCAGACCCCCAAGAGGGGGGCTGGGGGATAACGTCACTCTCCAGGCCCCTCTAGACAGTTCCAGAAGGGAGGAGTGGCTAGGGGCGGAGTGAGCCAGGAACCGGTTAAAAGCCGGAACCCTGAACGGGACCGGGTGTTGTTTTCCACTCAAAGATGAAGAGGCTGCCCTGAAGACTGCCCTGAAGATGGCCCTGAAGACCTAGGAGCCAGAGCCGGACCCGAGGACCTTGGCTGGGTCAGGTCAGATAGCCTTCCTAGACCCCGATAGCAGAGGGCCCTATAGACATACTCTTTTGTTCTTTCGGTAAAGTCATGTAGGTAGAAAATAATAGATCATGACGTTTCGATCGCAACTCAAGCGACTGTCATCAGGTGACAAAAACAAAGCAGTTTCCCTGCTGTGATTGTCTCATCTGATGATGGTCGCTTGTGTTGCGATCGAAACGTCGTGATCTATTATTTTCTACCTACGTGACTTTACCAAAAGAACCAGAGAGCATGGGTTCCTGCAGTCACAAAAGCTTTAAATCCAGATTTACCCTCTAGACATTACTCCCGAATGTATAGGGCATGCCAGTGAGGAGGATATACCTCCCTAGTATAGCGGGTGGAAGGGGCCGTACCCCTCGGTGTTCTGTATCGCTATTGGAAAAAACAGGTCCCTGCAGGGTGGGCTGGTAGGAACATTGGAATTTTGCGCAATTTTACGACATTGTTACGTAAAATTGTGCAAATTGAGAGCGTCTTCCCACCTTTTTGCCCTCAAAATCGTTGAGGGTTCTTCGGACAAATTATACACCCAACAGCACGAGATTTCACTTCGTTAAAGTATTGAAAGGGGACGGACGGACGGATACATTAATCTATTGCAGGCTGGTACACTCAGTTTACAACTTCGTTCCTACCAGGATAAACGTGTTGCCTCCAAGAGAGAAGTCTCCCTTAGAGTTGTACCCACTACATATGGAAGACACGAAATATACAGAATGTGCAGGGTAGATGGCCAGATCTAGGTAGATAAATGTTGATTTACCCAATCAGCCACTGACTCAACCACACACCCACTCACTCACCCACTCACTCGCTGACCCACTCACTCATTCACCCAATCACTCAATCATACACCCACTCACCCATTCACTAACTTACTCACTCACCCACCCATCCACCCACTCACTAGGCCCGATCACCCCAGGATCAGAGCCTTGATCGCAAGAGTCCTTAGAAAGAAGGCAATCCGAAAATCTGAGGGACCTCGCTGGAGAGTCAACACGGACCAGTTTATGAAGATTATAATTTCGAGTGTTGACACGCTTAATGATTCAGCGACCCATGCTAACCATCACGATACAGGACGGGCAAATGACCCTGGCGACTCACGACGTCTGCTTAGGTTCTCATTCACCATCGACACCAATAACAGGAGTGATATTTGGTCAGGTCACATAGACTTGGCGAGGTGGAATGACTTACATTCAAATGCTCTTCGTCATTTTTCAAAGCTATGTTCTCACTTGTAACAGGAATTCTTCCTATATAAGAGAGAAAATACATTATTGTAGAACATTCTTAAATATATATACTTGAAAATTATACATTACATCATAGAGACCTGTCGTCATGGGCTTATGTTGATGATGACGATGATAATCATATTATTCTCTTCTTCATACGGCTCAAAAGGTGAATGTGAAGTGTAATATCACACCCACTCCAGGAGGTTTACTATTCTGGAACATCGCCCGATGATGCTGGTTGATGTAATTACCACTATACACTACACTATACACTACACTATTATACACTACACTATACACAACACTATTATACACTACACTATACACTACACCGTGATGATGCTGGTTGATGTAATTATCTGCGAAACGTGACGGTACTGAAATTGTAAATGTTTTGGATTTAATCTCCAACACACCGGTGGCCTGAAGTAGTATACTACATTATACACTATACTATTCACTACAATACACCACTACTGTAGTGGTGTCAGGGGAAGGATTCCCACCAATAGGAGGGGGAGTGAGACGGTGACAGGAGAAGGAAAGAGGGGTGGGTTGGCGGGAACGAGATTGGGATGGCTGGGGACAGGTGTGGATGGGAGAAATGGAATAAAAGATTAACCCCCTGCAACCTTGTGTCGGCTCTCCTTTACACTACAATACACTACTCTATACACTACACTATACACTACTATACACTATGCTAATATACACTATGCTAATATACACTACACCGTGGTGATGATGATGAGAGAGAGACATGCAAACTCCAAATATACAGCAGCATGCATCGTCAGGGTCTGGCATCGAACCAACGACCTCCTGCATACCAGGCAAGGGAGTCAACATCCTCCTAGCCACCGCGACTTACCCCAGGGGAAGCGTTTGCGGTGGATTCTGTAGAGAAGGAGGCCCACGGTCACCACAAGTAAAATGGCGATCACGGCAGCACCGATGACAGCACCGGTGATAGCTCCAGCAACGTCTGAGGATCGTACACATTTAGTAGAGTAGTGCATAGTGTAGTGTGTAGTGTAGTGTGTAATGTAGTGTATAGTGTAGTGTATAGTAGTGTATAATAGTGGTGTATAATTGTGTAGTGTATATTGTATAGCAGTGTGTATAAGGTATAGTAGTGTAGTGTATAGTAGTGTGTAGTGAATAGTAGTGTGGTGTGTAGTGTATAGTTGTGTGGCGTGTAGGGTCTAGTAGTGTAGTGTCTAGTAGTGTGGTGTCTAGCAGTGTAGTGTCTAGTAGTGTAGTTGTGTAGTTTTATAGTAGTGTAGTGTAGTTGTATGGTAGTGTAGTTGTATAGTAGTGTAGTTGTATAGTGTAGTGTATAGTGTAGTGTATAGTGTAGTGGAATAAATACAAAGTATTTGACGAAACAAAGTAAGTTGTAACTTAACATGCCCTGTGTTCAATTTGTGTGTTTCGATGATTCACCTAAAAAAAATTGTCTGGCAAACCCCAGGCTAAGAACCACCCCACTGGTGCAGTGAATTGTCATGGTGCGATTGTCATCAGTTTCTCTCTTCTAGATTTAAAGCTTTCGTGACTGCTAGGATCCATACTCTTTGGTTCTATTGGGCAAAGTCACGTAGGTGAAAATAAAATAACAAAAAATCACGACGTTTCGGCCACAACACAAGCGGCCTTCATCAGGTGAAGGGACGAGACTGTCTGGAGGACAGCGCTGGAGCGAACACAGCCAAGCTCAGACCGCGACCTTTAAGCTGTGTGAGAAGAAACAGAGTGCCTTGACAAAGGAATTAGCATAGAATTTAGCAGTGAAATAGCTGAGTGATTAGCTTGTGACTGGTCACAGAAATGGCTATGTTAAAGTCAAAGCATACACATCCACAGAATAAATGGACTCAATATATTCTTCAATAAGCTGAGCTATTAACAGTAACTGGGTAAACTCTACACTATATAATGAATACTAAGTAGTAAACCAATAAAAAACTAAAATATAAATTACCTCAATGTTATCAATCAACTATATATATTCTCCAATCAGCTAAGCTACCAACAATAAGTCGTTACATATCACAATGCTATATGGTGAAACAATGGGTGGATTCTTACCCTCAACTTTTAGCACCACAGATAGCTACGAGTCCCGTTCAAACGGACGAGTTCACCCATGGTCGGAACAGAGGAGGGGGAGAGAGACAGCTGTGAGGTGCTGTTATACTCCATGTTGTAAACCATACCATTAACCGTGGTGTGAGAGGTATTAAGAGTCAATGCCAGTGAAAGAGCTGCGGTCTGAAGGTCATCGTAAAATACATTTAATTAAGAACGGAAATGGTTTAAAACATCTTTCCAATGGTTACTAGGCCAGAATCCATCTTCTCGGTTGAAATTGTCTCTGTGCTTGTATATGTGAATGGCCTCATGAACGAATCTCTCATGGTAGCCAGATGGCTTACAAAGAGCCTCCGTCTTGGAGAAGTCAATGTCATGTGAGCCCACTGAATTATAACAGTGATCTGCCACGGCAGAGGAGTTCGTCAAACTGCAAGTCCATCGGCACGTACACCACCTCTTTCCTAAAATCCGTCAATCAAATGCTAATTTTTTATGCTAATTTCTTTGTCAGAACACCTTGTTTGCTCGCACACAGGTCCGATGTCTGAGCGTGGTTGTGTTTCGCTAAATTCTCCTGTTTGATGAGTACTAGGTGCCTCGGTGAATGTATATGCTCTAACTTTAACATTGCTATTTCTGTGACCAGTTACAAGCTAATCACTCAGCTATTTCAATGCTAAATTCGATGCTAATTCCTTTGTCAAAGGGTACCTCTGCGGATGTGTATACTTTAACTTAGCTATTTCAATGAGCCATTTCAATGCTAAATTATATGCTAATTCCTTTGTCAAGGTGCTTGGTCTTTTTCTTCTCACAGTTTAAAGGTCGTGATCTAAGCGTGGCTTCTTCCACTCCAGCACTGTCCTCCAGACAGTCTCGTCCCTTCACCTGATGAAGGCCGCTTGTGTTGTGGCCGAAACGTCGTGATTTTTTGTTATTTTATTTTCACCTACGTGACTTTACCCAATAGAACCAAAGAGTATGGATCCTAGCAGTCACGAAAGCTTTAAATCTAGAATTCCCTCATCAAGACTCTATACCATTGAGCCCAATGCATTTCCGACAAGGAACACATTACCAGTGAACTCAAGCACGTACACCAGGCTCTCAGGACTAATGGTTACTCCGACTACACAATCCGCAAAGCCATCACTCCAGTCATGAAGAAGGATCCTCTTGTGGAGCCACTCAAAACCATCACCTTACCCTACATTGCAGGGGTCACTAAAAAGATCTCCAAAATCCTGAATAAACACAAGATCCAGGTCCGATTCAACACAGTACATAAAATCCGTGATCTGGTTCCATCTGTAAAAGATGCTGTTCCAGACATACAGTACCCGGGCGTTTACAAACTAAAGTGCCTCTGTGGTAGTAGCTACATTGGAGAAACCAAACGACATATCTCGGACCGCATCCGCGAACATAAAGCAGACTTGAAACACGGTAGAACGAACTCCTCTGCGTGGCAGATCACTGTTATAATTCAGTGGGCTCACATGACATTGACTTCTCCAAGACGGAGGTTCTTTGGAAACCAACCGGCTACCATGAGATTCGTTCATGAGGCCATTCACATATACAAGCGCAGAGACAATTTCAACCAAGAAGATGGATTCTGGCTTAGTAACCATTGGAAAGATGTTTTAAACCATTTCCGTTCTTAATTAAATGTATTTTACGATGACCTTCAGACCGCAGCTCTTTCGCTGGCATTGACTCTTAATACCTCTCACACCACGGTTAATGGTATGGTTTACAACATGGAGTATAACAGCGCCTCGCCGCTGTCTCTCTCCCCCTCCTCTGTTCCGACCATGGATGAACTCGTCCGTTTGAACGGGACTCGTAGCTATCCGTGGTGCTAAAAGTTGAGGGTAAGAATCCACCCATTTTTTCGCCATTTAGCATTGTGATATATCACGACTTATTGTTGGTAGCTTAGCTGATTGGAGAATATATATAGTTGATTGATAACATTGAGGTAATTTATATTTTAGTTTTTTATTGGTTTACTACTTAGTATTCATTATATAGTGTAGTGTATACCCAGTTACTGTTAATAGCTCAGCTTATTGAAGAATATATTGAGTACATTTATTCTGTGGATGTGTATGCTTTGACTTTAACATAGCTATTTCTGTGACCAGTCACAAGCTAATCACTCAGCTATTTCACTGCTAAATTCTATGCTAATTCCTTTGTCAAGGGGTGCCTCTGTGGATGTGTATGCTTTGACTTTAACATAGACATTTCTGTGACCAGTCACAAGCTAATCACTCAGCTATTTCACTGCTAAATTCTATGCTAATTCCTTTGTCAAGGCGCTCTGTTTCTTCTCACACAGCTTAAAGGTCGCGGTCTGAGCTTGGTTGTGTTCGCTCCAGCGCTGTCCTCCAGACAGTCTCGTCCCTTCACCTGATGAAGGCCGCTTGTGTTGTGGCCGAAACGTCGTGATTTTATGTTATTTTATTTTCACCTACGTGACTTTACCCAATAGAACCAAAGAGTATAGTTTCTCTCTTGCTTAGCAACGAGGTCACGGGACCCTTCGACACCTCACGTGGCCCCAAGAGTGCACTCGGCCTGCACAGGCGCCGTATTAACGTCACCGCTACTGAGCGGTGAGCGTCTGCTGCTGTTGTTGGTAGATCGTGAAAGATGGCAACGGATTGTGGGTAGGGGTATGGGTGGTTTGCCTTCACACTTAGCACTTGCAATACGGAGGTTAATTGTTGGGTCCTGCTCTAAAACCGACATAGGCAACCGAGGATCAACGCTACAAATCGCAGAATAAGTTTTACCCTTTCTGGGAATAGAAGAGGGGTTGTGTTCAGATGTTAGAACACCAAACAGAAACCTAATGCAAGGAGTCAAGTAACTGGATTAACCACACACAGTACTTGTGGCGAGCATGCAAACATTAACATGCTCTGGTATTATACTCATTGTCTTTAAAACTGATTGGTCCACATGTTTTAACATCTTAACACACCTCCTGTTTTACTGCCAGAAAGATTAAAACCTCTTCTTAGATTTTGATACTGGCAAGTCAGGTCCCATGATGCTACAAATCGCATTGGCAAATATGATTTGCAACGTTGATTCATGGCCACGCGTGCATGACCCATAGTTACATTCGAACGTGTCATTTCATCGAGTGTAATGTTGATGTCTTGGTGTGATCTGGGACTATTGTTGTGTTGTCTTGGTGTAATCTGGGACTTGTTGTTTTTGTGTGGTCTGGGACTGTTGTTGCTGTCTTGGTGTGGTCTGGAACTGTTGTTGTGTTGTCTTGGTGTGGTCTGGGATTGGTGTTTGTCTTGGTGTGGTCTGGGACTGTTGTTGTTGTTGTCCTGGTGGGGTCCTGGACTGTTGTTGTTGTCTTGGTGTGGTCTGGGACTGTTGTTGATGTTTTGGTGTGGTGTGGGACTGTTGTTGATGTATTTGTGTGGCCTGGGAATGTTGTTGTTTGTGTTGTTGTCTTGGTGTGGTCTAGGACTGTCCTCTGGTCTGCACACCTATTGTGTGTTTGTGTGCTCGTTCTTGTAACTCGCTCATCGCGTGCTCGCCAGATCCCTCCTCCTCCTCTTGCAAGCCCCTACACTACTAAACACTACACTGCATACTACACTATACACTACTATACACTACACTACTATACATTACACTATACACTAAACTCCAATACACTACTATACACTACACTACTATTCACTACACTCCGAAACACTACACTACTATACACTAAACTATATACTACTATACACTACACTATACACTAAACTCCAATACACTACTATACACTACACTACTATACACTACACTATACACTACACTACTATACACTACTATACACTACACTACTATACACAATCCTGATTTGAAGCTTTCGTGACTGCAGGAATCCATACTCTTTGGTTCATTTGGTAAAGTCACGTAGATAGAAAATTAATAGATCACTACATTTCCATCGCAACACAAACGACGTCTTCAGGTGACAGTCACTTGTGTTGCAATCAAAACGTCGTGATCTAATAATTTTCAATCTACGTGACTTTACCGAAAGAACCAAAGAGTATACACTACAATACTATACACTACACTATACCCTACCACTATACACTATACTACTATACACTATACTAAACAATACACTATACACTACACTCCTCTTCACAGTTGTCGTTCACCTTTCCCACGTAGAATTTCAGAATCCCCGTACGTGTTCCCCTTATCCTCCCCGACCTGCCAGCGTCGATTGTGAGCGCGTTAGAGCCATGTGGGTGCGGCGAGCAGTCGTCCGAACCTGCGTCTCCCTTCGCGTCCGTGCAGAGGTCCGATGGGGCAGCCCTCTGGAAGCCGTCTTTACAGCGACAGCGAGTGTCCTGCCTGATGGTGCATCTGCTCTCAGTGTCCTCGGCTGCAAAACACCACCACCACCGCCACATGTAGGTAATACTTTGGTGAGCATCTGCGCATGCAGCGTAGTATCACGCAGTAACGCGTGGTCATGCGGCGTGGTGACGAATGATTCTAAATATGGAGGCAAAAACCGACCACGGAGAGAGAGATGCAAACACCAAATATACAACAGCAGGCATCATCAGGGTCGTGATCGAACCCAGGACCTCCTGTTTACCAGGCGAGGTAGTTAACATTTCCTAGCCACCATGATGATGATGAGAGACAAATATACAGCAGGTGTCATCAGGGTCGGGATCGAACCCAGGACCTCCCGTGTACCAGGCGAGGTAGTTGACATCTCTCTGGCTGCAGTGCCACCCACATTGGCGAAATTTGACTTTGTATCGTGAGCGGTGCGTGAATCATGCAAACCCCTTGATCCCCCAAACCAGTCCCATTCTTTGGTTCTTTCCGTAAAGTCACGTAGAATGAGAATATAATAATAAATTGATAAAATAAAATAACACAATAATATTCTCACGACGTTTCGGCCACAACACAAGCGGCCTTCATCAGGTGAAGGGACGAGACTGTCTGGTAGGACAGCGCTGGAGTGAAAGAGCCACGTTCAGATCACGACCTTAAAGCTGTGTGAGAGGAAACAAAGCGCCTTGACAAAGGAATTAGCATATAATTTAGCATTGAAATGGCTGAGTGATTAGCTTGTGACTGGTCACAGAAATAGCTATTTTAAAATTTAAAGCATACACATCCGCAGAGGCACCCCTTGACAAAGGAATAGCATAGAATTTAGCATTGAAATAGCTACACATCCGCAGAGGCACCCCTTGACAAAGGAATTATCATAGAATTTAGCATTGAAATAGCTGAGTGATTAGCTTGTAATTGGTCACAGAAATAGCTACGTTGAAGTCAGAGCATACACATTCACCGAGGCACTTAGTACAAATCAAACAGGATAATTTAGCATTGAAATAACTAGGCGAATTTAGCATTGAAATAACTGAGTGATTAGCTAGTGACTGGTCACAGAAATGACTATGTTGAAGTCAAGGCCTAAACATCTGAGCTATTCACAGTACTATATAGTGAACCAATAAAAAAAAAACTAAAATATAAATTACCTTAATGTTATCAATAAACTCTATATTCTCCAATCAGCTAAGCTACCAACAATAAGTCGTTATGTATCACAATGCTATATGGCGAAAAAATGGGTGGATTCTTACCCTCAACTTTAGCACCACGGATAGCTACGGGCCCCATTCAGATGGACGAGTTCATCCATGGTCGGAACAGAGGAGGGGGAGAGAGACAGATGCGAGGCGCTATTATACTCCATGTTGTAAACCATACCATTAACCGTGGTGTGAGAGGTATTAAGAGTCAATGCTGGCTAAAGAGCTGCGGTCTGAAGGTCATCGTAAAATACAATTAATTAAGAACAGAAATGGTTTCAAACATATTTCCAATGGTTACTAAGCCAGAATCCATCTTCTCGGTTGAAATTGTCTCTGTGCTTGTATATGTGAATGGCCTCATGAACGAATCTCTCATGGTAGCCGGTTGGTTTGCAAAGAACCTCCGTCTTGGAGAAGTCAATGTCATGTGAGCTCACTGAATTATAACAGTGATCTGCCACGGCAGAGGAGTTCGTCCTACCGTGTTTCAAGTCTGCTTTATGTTCGCGGATGCGGTCCGAGATATGTCGTTTGGTTTCTCCAATGTAGCGACTACCACAGAGGCACTTTAGTTTGTAAACGCCCGGGTACTGTATGTCTGGAACAGCATCTTTCACAGATGGAACTAAATCACGGATTTTATGTACTGTGTTGAATCGGACCTGCATCTTGTGTTTATTCAGGATTTTGGAGATCTTTTTAGTGACCCCTGCAATGTAGGGTAAGGTGATGGTTTTGAGTGGCTCCACAAGTGGATTCTTCTTCATGACTGGAGTGATGGCTTTGCGGATTGTGTAGTCGGAGTAACCATTAGCCCTGAGAGCCTGATGTACGTGCTTGAGTTCACTGGTAATGTGTTCCTGGTCGGAAATGCATTGGGCTCTATGGTATAGAGTCTTGATGAGGGAGTTCTTCTGGGATGGATGGTGGTGGGAATCCGGTTTCAAGTAAGCATCTGTATGGGTAGCTTTCCTGTAGACAGAGTGGCTCATTGAACCATCATGTCTCCTTTTAATTAAGACATCCAAAAAGGGTAGTTTGCCATATTTTTCGACCTCCATGGTAAATCTGATGGCTGGGTGTATGGAATTGATGTGGTCGCAGAATTGGTCTAGAGCAGGCTGGCCATGTGGCCAGATGACAAAGGTGTCATCAACGTACCTCTTCCATAAGGTCGTGCGTAGAGTGGCAGTCTGGATGGCGTCAGTTTCAAATTTTTCCATGAATACGTTGGCTACAACCGGAGATAGGGGGGAGCCAATTGGGGTGCCCTAAGTTTGTTTGTAGAAAGTTCCATTCCAGGTGAAGTATGTGTTGGTTAAGCAATGTCTCACCAGGGGGGGTACATCAGTGTGCAGTCCTTGATGAACCAGGTCTTCAATGATAGCGATGGTGTCAGGTACCGGGACTTTGGTGAAAACCTGGTTCATCAAGGACTGCATACTGATGTACCCCCCCTGGTGAGACATTGCTCCTCTGCCGTGGAAGATCAATGTTATAATTCAGTGGGCTCACATGACATTGACTTCTCCAAGACGGAGGTTCTTTGCAAACCAACCGGCTACCATGAGAGATTCGTTCATGAGGCCATTCACATATACAAGCACAGAGACAATTTCAACCGAGAAGATGGATTATGGCTTAGTAACCATTGGAAAGATGTTTTAAACATTTCTGTTCTTAATTAATTGTATTTTACGATGACCTTCAGACCGCAGCTCTTTCGCCAGCATTGACTCTTAATACCTCTCACACCACGGTTAATGGTATGGTTTACAACATGGAGTATAATAGCGCCTCGCAGCTGTCTCTCTCCCCCTCCTCTGTTCCGACCATGGATGAACTCGTCCATCTGAACGGGGCCCGTAGCTATCCGTGGTGCTAAAGTTGAGGGTAAGAATCCACCCATTTTTTCGCCATATAGCATTGTGATATATAACGACTTTTTGTTGGTAGCTTAGCTGATTGGAGAATATAGAGTTTTTTTGATAACATTAAGGTATATTCTTAGTTTTTTCGGTAAAGTCACGTTGAAGAGAAACAACAAAATAACAAAATATATATAAAACAATAAAAAATTCTCACGACGTTTCGACCATAACTCAAACGGTCATCATCAGGTGTGTCGGTTTGCATAAATTTATTTTGAAAACGGCATATTTATTTATATATAGCCATCTGGCTTCCATGAGAGATTCGTTCATGAGGCTATCCACATATACAAACACAGAGACAATTTCAACCGAGAAGATGGATTCTATCTTAGCAATCATTGGAAAGATTTGATAAATCATTTCAGTTCTTGATTGATTGTTCACGCTTACAGTGCCTTTCAGACAGCATACATAAAAACAAATTTCGTCTCCCCCCTCCTCTTTTCAAAAAATAGATGGACTAGTCCTGGCAAACTGCCATCGTTGCGCGTGACGCAAACGTTATTTTTTTATATATATAAATAAATATGCCGTTTTCAAAATAAATTTATGCAAACCGACACACCTGATGATGACCGTTTGAGTTATGGTCGAAACGTCGTGAGAATTTTTTATTGTTTTATATATATTTTGTTATTTTGTTGTTTCTCTTCAACGTGACTTTACAGAAAAAACTAAGAATATGAATTACTGCAGTCACGAAAGCTTTAAATCAAAACATTAAGGTAATTTATATTTTAGTTTTTTTTGTTGGTTCACTATATAGTACTGTGAATAGCTCAGATGTGTAGGCCTTGACTTCAACATAGTCATTTCTGTGACCAGTCACTAGCTAATCACTCAGTTATTTCAATGCTAAGTTCGCCTAGTAATTTCAATGCTGAATTCTCCTGTTTGATTTGTACTAAGTGCCTCGGTGAATGTGTATGCTCTGACTTCAACGTAGCTATTTCTGTGACCAGTTACAAGCTAATCACTCAGCTATTTCAATGCTAAATTCTATGCTAATTCCTTTGTCAAGGGGTGCCTCTGCGGATGTGTAGCTATTTCAATGCTAAATTCTATGCTAATTCCTTTGTCAAGGGGTGCCTCTGCGGATGTGTATGCTTTAACTTTTAACATAGCTATTTCTGTGACCAGTCACAAGCTAATCACTCAGCCATTTCAATGCTAAATTATATGCTAATCCTTTGTCAAGGCGCTTTGTTTCCTCTCACACAGCTTAAAGGTCGTGATCTGAACGTGGCTCTTTCACGCCAGCGCTGTCCTACCAGACAGTCTCGTCCCTTCACCTGATGAAGGCCGCTTGTGTTGTGGCCGAAACGTCGTGAGAATATTATTGTGTCATTTTATTTTATAAATTCATTATTTTATTCTCATTCTACGTGATTTTACCGAAAGAACCAAAGAAGATGAATCATTGCAGTCACGAAAGCTTTAAATCGAAATTTTACAGTCCCATTCTTTTTGTGAACGGGTTCACGTCGTGTCCATAAACTTCCACCCACCCCTCTTACAATTCACGTTGCAAACGGTGCACTTCTTGCACTCGTTGGAGCTGTTTGGTTCGTCCGTGTAGTCTTCTCCTGGGTAGCATTCCGTACAAAACGTGCCACTGTGTGGTACGCAATCCATCAACTTCCTGCTACCTGCAAGGCGGCAGCAGAGGTGGTGGGTGGGTGGCGGAGGGAAACAGACGCACCGACTGAACGAGAATTCAAATCAAAATGTTTTGGTGTTGGTTGTCGTTCCCCGCCTTGCTGTGTTCCAGACTCGCGAACCGTTCCACTTAGGAAGGGGTCTCAGGAACGAATTAGATTCGTAACCCGAGTACTGCCCATTCACTATACACGACAATATTATATAATACACTATACACTACACTAATATACACTACACAACTATACACTATACTACTATACACTACACTATACACTACACTATTATACCACTACACTACTATACACTACACTACTATACACTACACTACTATACACTACATTATTATACAATACACTATACACTACACTACTAAACACTATACTACGATACAATACACTACTATACACTCTACTCTACACTACCATACACTATACTACTACACACTACACTATACACTACACTACTATACACTACACTACTATACACTACACTACTATACACTACACTACTATAAACTACACTATACACTACACTACTATACACTACACTACTATACACTACACTACTACACACTACTATACACTACACTACTATACACTACACTACTATACACTACACTATACACTACACTACTATACACTACACTACTACACACTACCTTACACTACACTACTATACACTACACTACTATACACTACACTACTACACACTACACTACTACACACTACACTACTATACACTACACTACTATACACTACACACTACTACACACTACACTACTATACACTACACTACTATACACTACACTACTATACACTACACTACTATACACTACACTACTATACACTACACTATACACTACACTACTATACACTCCACTACTATGCACTCCACTATACACTACTATACACTACACTACTATACACTACACTACTATACACTACACTATACACGACACTACACACTACACTACTGTACACTACACTACTACACACTACACTACTACACACTACATTATTATATAATACACTATACACTACACTACTATACACTATACTACTATACAACATATTACTATACACTACGCTATACACTACTATACACCATACTACTACACACTACACGACTATACACTACACTACTATACACTACGCTACTATTCACTACACTACTATACACTACACTACTATACACTACACTACTATACACTACACTACTATACACTACACTATACACTACACTACTATTCACTACACTACTATACACTACACTACTATACACTACACTATACACTACACTACTATACACTACACTACTATACTCTACACTACTACACACTACACTACTACACACTACACTACTATACACTACACTACTATACACTACACTACTATACACTACACTACTATACACTACTACACACTACACTACTATAGACTACACTACTATACACTACACTATACACTGCACTACAATACACTACACTACTATACACTACTATACACTACACTACTATAGACTACACTACTATACACTAAACTATACACTACTATACACTACACTACTATGTACTCCACTATACACTACTATACACTACACTACTATACACTACACTATACACTACTACACACTACACTATACACTACACTACTATACACTACTACACTATACACTACACTATACACTACACTACTATACACTACACTACTATACACTACACTACACACTACACTACTATACACTACACTATACACTACACTATACACTACACTAGTACACACTACACTACACTACTACACACTACACTACTATACTCTACAGTATTATTTCTTTAGAGCTGCTGCTTGTTGTTGTTGCTGTGTAGTTTGTTGTCCCCTCTGCCCACATAAATGTTTTAGTTTGTTGTGCCAAGAAGACTGAATACATATCTGTGCACTGACCAAAGCAACAGACCACTTAGTGTGCTGAATCGTGAGGAAAGTCCACCAAGGCCTCTGATTGGTGCAGGGAGGCCTCAAAGAAGATTGGTCAGGAGGTGAGATTCAAAGGGGATTGGAGGAGGAAGACGCGGATTGGCTGAAGGGAGTGGGGTGAGCGAAGCTTCCACAAATGGGGCTCTCAGAGGATATTAAAGTGTAGTGTGGAGTGTAGTGTGTAGTAATGTAGTGTATCATAGTGTATAGTGGTGCATAGTGTATATTGTATCGTATAGTAGAGTATAGTGTATATTGTTTTCTATCGTAGCATAATGTATAGTAGTATAGTGTTTTGTGTTGGATATTAGTGTATTGTAGTGTATATGCGTGCATAGTAGTGGTATGTATAGTAATGTAGTGTATAGTAGTGTAGTGTATAATAGTGTAGGGTATAATAGTTTAGAGTATAGTGTAGGGTATAGTAGTGTAGAGTATAGCAGTGAAGAGTAGTGTAGTGTATAGTAGTGTAGTGTATAATAGTGTAGGGTATAATAGTGTAGGGTATAGTAGTGTAGAGTATAGCAGTGAATAGTAGTGTAGTGTATAGTAGTGTAGTGTATAATAGTGTAGGGTATAATAGTGTAGGGTATAGTGTAGGGTATAGTAGTGTAGAGTATAGCAGTGAATAGTAGTGTAGTGTATAGTAGTGTAGTGTATAATAGTGTATGGTATAATAGTGTAGGGTATAGTGTAGGGTATAGTAGTGTAGAGTATAGCAGTGAATAGTAGTGTAGTGTATAGTAGTGTAGTGTATAATAGTGTAGGGTATAATAGTGTAGGGTATAGTGTAGGGTATAGTAGTGTAGAGTATAGCAGTGAATAGTAGTGTAGTGTATAATAGTGTATGGTATAATAGTGTAGGGTATAATAGTAAAGGGTATAGTGTAGGGTATAGTAGTGTAGAGTATAGCAGTGAAGAGTAGTGTAGTGTATAGTGTAGTGTATAGTAACGTAGTATATGGTAGTTGGTGCTAGAAGGCGACTGCCTCCAACTGCTCACCACCGTCCTTCTTGAGCAGCTACCAACCATCACCACCAGACAACAGCTCAAACGATTGTATTTCTGCACTAATTTGAGTGTTTTCCTCAAAAATGTTTTCCCAACCCCGTGCTCAATAAGGATGGAATATTAAGTCGAATCTGTTCTATGAAATGCACTATTTAATGATCCAGATTGAAAGGTTATTTCGTTTAAAATGCTGCTTGGTTTTGCTGTTGCTGTGTTAAGTGTTGTCGTCCTTCCTCGCGCACCTCCTATTAGCCACGGTTGGCTACATGCGGTGCAAAACAAGTTAATTGAACCAACATTAAAATCTTTCGATGGTGGTATTTGAGTCGGGTCTTTAAGTCTGTGCGCGTTACCTGCTTGGCAGAGCTCACAACAGATGCCACTGCTTGACAAGTAGTGCGTTGTTTTGTTACATTCGCCTTTGATAACCTGCGTGGGAAAAAAAAACATTCAAGACAAGGATAATGTAACACCCAAAGTAGTTTATGTTATCAGGTGTAACGAGGGCCCACTGAGCTGCTGTGTTCAGAAGTGACCATGTCCGTCACAAATGATGATAGCAGCTCATCCAAGTGGCTGATGTCATCATCATCATCATCAATGTGTGGGCATTCATAGCAGCAGCCCAATACTCTAAACGCATAGAGAAACGTAGAGACACATAGACGTGCATAGACACCCATAGAAACAACAGAGACACATAGATATTCATAGAGACACATAGAAATCCATGGAGACCTATAGAGATACACAGATACCAACTGAGACCCATAGATATACAGAGAGACCCACAGAGATACATAGAGACCCTTAGAAATTAACAGAGACCAACAAGGATCCATCGAGACCCATAATCTAAACTATTTTACGTACCAGGTTTAAGGCCCCACTGAGCTGTGAAGCTCTTTTTAGGAAGCGACCCTCACCATCACAAATGATCGCAGCTCAATCAAGTGGCTGATGACAGCGTCACGTGGGAATTCATAGCAGCAAACAACGACTCTGAACGCGTGGTGATGTTGATTCTATATGTGGGAGAGAAAAATTGGAGGACCCCGGAAAAAAATGCACGCAACTACGGGGAGAGAGACGCAGATTCCAAATACACAGCAGCAGCAGGCGTCAGGGTCTGGGATCGAACCCACGCCCTGCTGCATACCCAGCGAGGTAGTCAACATCTCCCTAGCCACCACAGGGACGCCCCAATGCCCAGCGTCCTTGCCCACCGTGAATTCGTCCATCAACAGGGTCCGCTTTGGGTGGGGACAAACCGCAGACCTCCCAGTCACACTGCGCACACTCCAGTTCACGTTATTCGTTCTGTCATCGCCCCTGCCATCGAGTTACAGGACGAGGATCTGCAACCCGGGGGCTGAGGGGTTCCCCAAGATCGACCCAGCCTCAAGTGAACTACACGGTGCAGTGGTGTCTAGTTAAGCATCGCCACTGGAGGGAGACAAAGGCGACCGGGCGTGCATGCTGGCCACCCACGCCCCGTCTGTGTGTACAACAGTGCCGGTAGCCTTCAATTGTGCTGCTACTCGCTAACAGCACTTGCCCCTGCGGTCTGCTAAGGCTACACAGGAGTCTTTGTCTTTGTGTGCACGTGTTCCCAACACCAGCGACAGCGATTATCTGACCTGGTCCTGGGCCATCGCTAGGTCGACTCAGCCTAAAATGGGGACATCTTTGCTTTTGCAGGCTGTATATGTGTGTGTGTGTGTTTAAGTGTGCGCCATAGCCGATTCCCCTTCAGGGCGTTTGTGACCACCACGCGGATAAATGGGGGCTCTGGACAAGTGCGAGGGGATGGTAACCCCTCCACCTTCAATAAATTACCACTAAACGACGTGAAAAATATCTAATTAATAATCTTGTGCCGGAGGCTCCGGGGGGACAGGCGTCTATGACGTCTCCTGGCCAAACCCCATCTGGCGGAACCAGGAGATTGAATCTTTACCCTCGGGGCTCCTCCAGAAACAACAAAAAGCCACTATGTGTGGCCACGTGGAATGTTTGAACGCTCACTGTGGAGGAGAGTTGGACTGGTACCGCCTGGATCTCTGTGGCATTCAGGAGGTTCGGCCGGATCGAGGGGGCTAAACAGGCGCGGCACGGGCTAGAGAAGAGATGGAGTGACGTAGTACAGGAGGATGTGGATCTGAGTGGACGTGCCGATGACTGGTACCAGCGGTGTCAAGATCGGCCTCAGTGGAGGAGGCTCGTGAAGGACGCTACTAGGCAGTTGGAGGCAGTCGCCCTCCAACAACAACAGAGGGTGGAGGAGCGACGCTCACAAAAACAAGCGACGTGCCAGGTGGCTAAAGTAAAGCAAGTTGGCACAGTAGGGGGCACAGGTGGTGAAGCTCGGTCATCTCATTCAGTCGACCTGTGGCACCTGGGTCTGCCTTGTGACCTCCTGCCAGCGGGAGATCGACACTTCACGTGGCCTCAAGGTACACATGGCCTGGCACAAGCGTCGTGGTGATGTCACCGCCACTTAGTGGCGAATGACCGTTGTTGTTGCTATAGCCGAGGGCACTGGAGTGATGCTCACAACAATGAGCGAAGCGCCGGGCGTATAAAATGCTGCGAGTTGTTACAGTAGGGGGTACAGCTGGTGGTGCATCTACCGGTCATCTCAGTCAGACAACCCATGGCTTTGAGATGCTGGGGTGCAATTGACGAGCCCTAAAATTTTCCTAGTGGCGACACGTTTTTGTTTGCACCTTACCTCTCGTAGCCCTTTGCTGATCGTTGCACTTTCAGAGAGAAGTATCTGCAGACAACAGGAAACGTAAAAAAACAACCACTCTGAGCATGCGTCCATCAACGCGTTCTCAAAATACGCCATTTAAACTAAAACAGCGTCTATTTCAAATTTCAAAAATTAGAAATGAGGACCAAAAGAATGCACAACGATAAATAAGGAAGCGGTGAATCTATAGAGAGATCGATAGAGACCTATAGAGATACTTAGAGACTGATAAACTAAACCAAAATATGTATTTATTTAACAAGATGTAAGGCCCCCAAAACTGAACTGCTATGTTTGTTCAGAAGCCACCCCTAGCCACCGCCCCCAATGATAGCAGATCAACCAAGTGGGCTGATATCGTCATGATCATCATCATCACCACGTGGAAATTTACAGCAACAGGCAAATAAATGTTGATTTAAAGCTTTTGTGACTGCAAGGATTCATATTCTTGGTTCTTTCGGCAAAGTCACGTAGAAAATTCAATTTTTTCTTGCTGTGGTTTTCACACCTGATGATTGCTTGTGCTGCAGTCGAAACGTCATGATAATTTTATTGTTTTATGTATTTATTATTTTATTGTTTCACTTCTACGTGACTTTACCGAAATAACTAAGATTATAACAGCCAAATACTCTAAACGAGTACCCATTCATCTTGAGGGCCTGATGAATGGGTACTCAGACCGCATTAATCGCAAAGCTGTTTCTCCAACCATGGAGAAACAACCCCCTGATATGCCGATCAAAAACATCACGTTACCATACATAGCAGGTGTTACCAAAAAGATTTCCAAAATCTTAAACAAACACAAGATCCAGGTCCGATTCAATAAAGTACACAAAATCCGTGATCTAATCCCATCTGTGAAGGATGTCATTCCTGACTTGCAATACCCTGGAGTCTACAAACTAAGTTGCATCTGTGGTAGCTGTTACATTGGGAAAACGAAACGACATGTCTCTGACTGTGTTCGCGAACACAAGGCAGATCTGAAACACGGCAGAACCAATTCCTCTGCCGTGGCTGACCATTGTTATAACGCTGTGGGTTCGCATGATATTGTTTTTTCCGAGACCAAGGTACTTTGCAAACCTTCAGGCTACTATCAAAGGTTTGTTCATGAAGCCATCCAGATATATAAATATAGACATAACTTCAACCGAGAAGATGGATACAAATTGAGCAATCATTGGAAGGATGTTATTAACCAGGTAAAACCTTAACTGCTTAGTATTGGTTGTTGTCTTTCATATCTGCCGGGTACGACTACACCACGCAGCTCTTACCCTCCCCCTACCACCCCCCTTCCCTCTCCCCCCTGGCTCCTCCCCCTTCCTGGCCTGTATAACCTCTTACCACGGCAACTGTCTCACACTTCAACAAAAACAAAATCTTGCTGTGGTTTTCCCACTTGATGATGATTGCTTGTGTTGCAATCAAAACGTCGTGATTTAATTTATGTTATTTTCTACCTACTACGTGACTTTGCCGAAAGAACCAAAGAGTATGGATTCCTGCAGTCACGAAAACTTAAAATCTAATATTAATTCCTGCAGTCACAAATGTTTTAAGTCAAAATGTAATCTAAAACAGTTATACACTTTATTATCTTGAACATGTTTATTTACAGGTCACACGATGCTTAAACCCAAACAATTGTGTTGCACCGGTTAATCCGAAATCCGCGTGATTGCCGCTACAGTACAGTAGTTGCAATATCTTTACACACAGGGGGGCTGAGTTTGGTTGATGCTGATTGGCTGTGGTTCTGCTGTCATCCACTTAGTGGGGCTGAGTTTGGTTGATGTTGATTGGCTGTGGTTCTGCTGTCATCCACTTAGTGGGGCTGAGTTTGGTTGATGCTGATTGGCTGTGGCTCTGCTATCATTCACTTAGTGGGGCTGAGTTTGATTGATGCTGATTGGCTGTGGCTCTGCTATCATCTACTTAGTGGGGCTGAGTTTGGTTGATGCTGATTGGCTGTGGCTCTGCTGTCATCCACTTAGTGGGGCTGAGTTTGGTTGATGCAGATTGGCTGTGGTTCTGCTGTCATCCACTTAGTGGGGCTGAGTTTGGTTGATGCTGATTGGCTGTGGTTCTGCTATCATCCACTTAGTAGGGCTGAGTTTGGTTGATGCTGAATGGCTGTGGTTCTGCTGTCATTCACTTAGTGAGGCTGAGTTTGATTGATGCTGATTGGCAGTGGTTCTGCTGTCATCCACTTAGTGGGGCTGAGTTTGGTTGATGCTGATTGGCTGTGGCTCTGCTGTCATCCACTTAGTGGGGCTGAGTTTGGTTGATGCTGATTGGCTGTGGTTCTGCTATCATCCACTTAGTAGGGCTGAGTTTGGTTGATGCTGATTGGCTGTGGCTCTGCTGTCATCGACTTAGTGGGCCGAATCTTCTGCTGGGCGGGTGCCAGAAAAGTGATATTATCACTGAGCACGTGCATCATCCCTCGGTTGAACATTCACAATAGAAAGAGTGACAATTGAAATGGTCATCAATTGTGCATCATTGTGAGCGACTTATGGGATCATTCAATTGGTGAGTAATTTTTTTTTTACTTTGCCGTGGCAGAGAAACTTAAATACAATTTATAACCCTAAATTAGTTGTTTTTTGACATAAACATCCGGGGAAAATTCACACGAAGAAAAGAGAGTATACTGGACGTAAATTCGTGGCAGTTTATAAACATCAAATGCAAGCTTTTAGGCAAGGCAACACAACAACATTCGCAGACCCCACCAAGACAACAACAACATTCCCAGACCACACTAAGACAACAACCACAACAGTCCTAGACCACACCAAGACAACAACAACAACAACAACAGTCCCAATTCTAGATTTGAAGTTTTCATGATTGCAAGGATCCATACTCTTTGGTTCTATTCGGTAAAGTCACGTAGGTAAAAATAAAATAACAAAAACCAGTCCCAGACCACAGCAAGACAACAACAACAACAGTCCCAGACCACACCACGACAACAACAGTCCCAGACCACACCAAGACAACAACAGTCCCAGACCACACCAAGACAACAACAACAACAGCCCCAGACCACACCAAGACAACAACAGTCCCAGACCACACCAAGACAGCAACAACAGTCCCAGACCACACCAAGACAACAACAACAACAGTAGCAGACCACAACAAGACAACAAAAACAGTCCCAGACCACACCAAGACAACAACAACAGTCCCAGACCATACCAAGACAACAACAACAACAACAACAGTCCCAGACCACACCAAGACAACAACAACAACAACAGTCCCAATTCTAGATTTGAAGCTTTCGTGACTGCAAGGATCCATACTCTTTGGTTCTATTCGGTAAAGTCACGTAGGTAAAAATAAAATAACAAAAACCAGTCCCAGACCACACCAAGACAACAACAACAGCCCCAGACCACACCAAGACAACAACAGTCCCAGACCACACCAAGACAACAACAATAGTCCCAGACAACACCAAGACAACAACAACAGCCCCAAACCACACCAAGACAACAACAACCGTCCCAGACCATACCAGGACAACAACAACAGTAGCAGACCACAACAAGACAAAAACAGTCCAAGCCCACACCAAGACAACTACAACAACAACAGTCCCAGACCACATCAGGCGTCCTCTGGTTTGCGTTTCTATTCCCCGTTTTGCAATATTTTAACAAATCTTATTCCTCACTCTAGATGCACTATTTTGCAATATGTTTGTCTAATATTAATTTTCACTTTAGTAAAAAATAGAATTAATAATTAAGTAATATAATGTACTCTTTGGTTATTTCGGTAAAGTCACGTAGGTAGAAAATAATAGACCACGACGTTTAGATTGCAACACAAGCGACCATCATCAGATGAGACAATCACAGCAGGGGATACAAAGAGTATGGATTCCTGCAGTCACGAAAGCTTCAAATCCAGATTAATATATTGTAAAAATTAAAATGTGTTGGCTTTATTCATTGCTTGTATTTATTGTAGTTATAATTTGTATGAGACCTGTTGCTATCGTTGTATTTTTAATTTTACAGTTTTGATGTTTTGTTGATGAAACCCGATTCAAGATCTTCTTAAGTCACAGGGCAACTCTAAATAAACTGCTCTGTCCTGAAACTCTTCTGTGGCGTAAGTTCACTCACCAGCGTCGCGAACGATTGAAGGGCGATGAAACACGACGGAAGATTCATTTTTTACGTCCCTCCGCCCGCCTTCGGTGATTTTCCTTCATCTGCGCTGCGGTTTCTTCGCTGTCGGTTGCGCCAAACCGCTCCGGGACACTCCCCGTGCGGTCGCTTAAGCGGCGCCGACTGAAGAGAGAGCTGAAAGAACGACTTGAAGTGGTTACTGACCAGCATCGTCGGTCACCTTTAAAACGGAAGGCAGCGATCGAGGCGATGCGTGGTCACACAAACACACGAGAGAGAGAGCGCGCACGGTGTTTGCTAGGCACCGCAGTTTGTTGGCTAACCATTCAATTTGCATTCCAGGTCCGCATACCTGAACGGTGTGGTGTGAGGTTTGGCTACCCCCACCACTTACAACGTCGTTGGCGCAGCTTGGAAGAGGAGACCCAAAAATGCCCACTGGAGGGTCGCTCTCGTGATGCTCCCTCTCGTGCGGATTGTTGTGTCGAGATGTTGACTACCTCGCCCTGGTACGCAGGAGGTCGTGGGTTCGATTTTATCCTGGCGGTGTCTGCTGAATAGTTGGAATCTGCATCTCTCTCTCATAATCATCACGGTGGCCAGGAGATGTTAACTCCCTCGCCTGGCCTATAGGAGGTCGTTGGTTCCGTCCCAAACCTGACTATGCCTGCTGCTGCTGCTGTATATGCGGAGCCTGCTTCTCTCTCTCATCATCATCATCATCACGGTGACTAGAAGATGTTAACTCCCTCGCCTGGTCTACAGGAGGTTGTGGGTTCGACACGGACCCTGACGATGCCTGCTGCTGCTGTATATTTGGAGTCTGCGTCTCTCTTCCCGTGATCGCGTGGAATTTCTCTCCGGGTCCTCCGGTTGTCCCCTCCACATTTACAATCAACGTCACTGCGCGTCCAGAGTCTTTGTCGCTGTAGGGGGCCGTCCATAAATGACGTCACGCGATTCTAGATTTGAAGCTTTCGTGACTGCAAGGATCCATACTCTTTGGTTCTATTCGGTAAAGTCACGTAGGCAAAAATAAAAGAACAAAAATCACGACGTTTCGGCCACAACACAAGTGGTCTTCATCAGGTGAAGGGACCGGACTGTCACGCGATTTTGGACGATTTTTTACCCCCCCCCCCTCGTCACACGGCGTCACCAGAAGTCAGATCCCTCTCAAATATGACGTCACAAATCTCTGCCCCCCCCCCCCAAAAAAATATATCAAACATGCTTCAAATCGCTTTAAACTATTGTCATTGTAGTGCGTATTTAATGTGGCGCTGCACTCTGATGTTGTAGGAGAAAACATTTATTAAAAAGTCTATTTAATTAAATAGAACGTGTTGTCTATATTTATTTAAAGTTGCGCATTTTGATGTGACGTCACATTTCTCAACCCCCCCCCCCACCTCGTCACACATCGTCACAAATGTCTGACCCCCCCTAGGTGCGTTACGTCATTTATGGAAGGTCCCTTAGTTTCCACAACGATGATGATGACGATGTCAGCCACTGCGTTGAGCTCTCATTCGTGGCCAGGTGGCTTTTGAAAAAGAGCTACTTAGCTCAGCGGGTTCTTACCTGGTAACATAATAATAGTAGCTTGGTAAATAGTTTAGAGATTGTTTATAGTCACCCGTCCCGGATTACTGGTACCGGCGGTGTCAAGAGCGCCCTCTGTGGAGGAGGCTCGTGAAGGATGCCACTGAGCAGTGCCAGGCTAGGTGCACATTGACGAAGCTACTGAAACACACACTGAGAATCAGACATACAGATACAGACTCAGATACGCACATACACAAAGACACACTCAGATACACACATACACCCTGATACACAGACACACACAGATACACAGACACACATAGATACACAGACACACACAGACACATAGATACACAGAAACACACAGATTCACAGACACACACAGAAACACACAGATACATAGACATACAGACACACACAGATACAAAAACACACAGACACACGCAAACATATACACAGACACACACAAATACACAGACACACACAGATATACAGACACACACAGACACACAAATACACATGGATACACAGACACGCAGATATAAAGACACAAAGACATACAGAGACACAAAGACACACACGGATACGCAGACACAGACACATACACAGACACAAACATCCGCGTCTCACCTGTGCCACTTGGATGACGACTCACCGTCTTCACCACGATCAGCCTGGTCCAGACAGACACAGAGACAGCCTCAGACAGATACAGACACACAGAGACAGCCTCAGACAGACACAGACACACAGAGAGAGCCTCAGACAGACACAGACACACAGAGACTGCCTCGGTGTGTCTCTTAACAACCCCCCCGAGGTCACCGAGCTCCTTTCTTCCTGTTTGTGTGGGACTGAAGACTTCCTTGTCATTGAGTTTCGGTTTAACGACCGCTCCTATTCTTAACGCTCCACTGCGAGCCTCTAGCGGCAGGCGGTGACACGGATTTCTTTTTGTGAGACAGATGTGGCGATGACCCGAATGTTCACTCCCTCGCCTGGTATACAAGAGGTCGTGGGTTCGTTCCCCGACCTTGACGATGCCCGTTATGAATGTGGAGTCTTTGTGTGTCTCTCTCATCATCATCATCACGGTGGTGAGATGTTGACTACCTCGCGTGGTCTACAGGAGGTCGTGGATTCAGTCCAAACCCTGACGATGCCTACTGCTGTAAATGCGGAGTCTGCGTCAATCTTCCCGTGATCGCGTGGAATTTTTCTCCGGGTCCTCCCGGTTTTCCCCTCCACATTTACAATCAACGTCACTGCGCGTTCAGAGTCTTTGTCTGCCGCTGTAAGTTTCCACAACGATGACCATGATGACGATATCAGCCACTTCGTTGAGCTCCCATTCGTGGCCAGGTGGCTTTTGAAAAAGAGCCACGTCGCTCAGCGGGTTCTCACCTGGTAACAAAATAAAAGCTTCGTAAATAGTTTATAGATAAAATTTTGACTTCAAACTTTAGTGATTGCAGGAATTCATATTCTTTGGTTCTTTTGGTAAAGTCAAGTAGATAGAATAAAAAACCCACCAATGTAGACTGCATTATTTGTATTTAATTTTTTAAATTTTAATTTTTTTTCAATCTCCGTGACTGAACCGAAAGAACCAGATAATATCTTCTTTGGTTCTTTCGGTAAAGTCACGTAGAATGAGAATAAAATAATAAATTGATAAAATAAAATAACGCAATTTATTATTTTATTCTCATTCTACGTGACTTTACCGAAAGAACCAAAGAAGATGAATCATTGCAGTCACGAAAGCTTTAAATCGAAATTTAACCAGATAATAGTTTATAGATTGTTTATAGTCACCCGTCCCGGATGACTGGTACCAGTGGTGTCAATCGCGCCCTCTGTGGAGGAGGCTCGTGAAGGATGCCACTGGGCAGTGCCAGGCTAGGTGCACGTTGAGGAAGCTACTGGGGCAGTTGGAGGCAGTCGCCCTTCAGCAACAACAGCGGAGGGCAGAGGAGCGACGCTCACAACAACGAGCGGAGCACCGTGCGGCTAAAACAGAGCAAAGTGGCATAGTAGGGGGCACAGGTGGTGCATCGGTCAGTCATCTCAGTCATCTCAGTCAGTCGACCCATGGCACCTGCTGGGTCTGCCCCGTGACCTCCTGCCAGCGGGCATTCGACACTTCACGTGGCCTTGGGGTGCACCTAGCCTGGCACAAGCGCCGTGGTGATGTCACCGCCACCTAGTGGCGAATGGCGTTTGATGTTGTTGCCTGTGTGTGCCTTATCTGTGTGTGTGTCGTTGCGTATGTGTGTCTTCTCGCTAAAAGCACTTGCCCACTACGAGTCTGTTTAAGGCTGCACGTGAGATCTTTGTCACGGGCCATAACATGTGAAGTGAATACTCTTTGGTTCTATTCGAACCAAAGAGTATGGATCCTTGCAATCACGAAAGCTTTAAATCTAGAATGTGAAGTGAAGCTTCAAATCAAGATGTGAAGTGAAGTTACCCATCATTTCTGCTTTCTTTTTTGTTCTTGTGAATCAACTCCACGCCTACGTGTTTGTCCGTCTGCCTGTTTGTCTGCCTGTCTCTCTGCCTGTCTCTCAGCCTGTTTGTCTGTCCGTGTAAAACATTCTGAAATCTCAACTCGTACTTTGTAGAGTTGTGTTTGTTGTTGTCAAACTCTACCACAACAGTGACACCGGTGAGGGATTTGGGCAACTTCAGTTGGGGTGTCTCCATTCTCTTTCAAAAATATTTCATAAAAGTCTATTGCTGTATTTTTTTGTAATTATTTAAAGAAGATTAATCATGAACTTGTTTAGCGTGCTTGTGTTCAGTGTTGTTGTCCTGCCTCCCGCACTGACCAATTATCCACGGTTGGCTACGTACGGTGCCGAACTTAGTTCAACGTACATACGTAGCGTAACAGTGCCGGCTGGTGGACAGCAGCGGCAACTGTGGTGGACAGACAGCGCACACGCCGTTGAGGGCGTGAGCACGGTGCGTGTTGGCAGAGCGGAGTAACTGGGGAAAGGGTCACGGAGGACCCCGTCTGGAGGCCCCTGGAACCTGCTAGCGGGTTCAGGAGAAGGGAGATGCGGTCAGGGCAGAGCCAGGCCGCGTTAGCAGCATAAAAGAAGCCATGAGCATGGGGGTCTCCAAAGCCTTAGTCAGGTTGGGGATATCACAGACCTTGTCAATATCCGAGTGAAGCACATCATTAGTAAATGCCTGAGTGCTGAAGTGTCTCATAGAGTGCTTCTCAACCAATTTACGGGGGGCTTTGGGTCTGGCTGATGATCTCACCCCAAAAATGAAGGAGTGATCACTAAGGTTATTACCCAGAACACCAGTCAGTGTGAAATTGTGAGGGGCATTTGTCAATAGGACGTCAAGCAGAGATGAGTGTCCCGGATTTTTTAGGTTGGGTCTTGTGGGGAAATTTATTAATTGAAACAGATTAAATTCATCTGAAAAATTTGTGGCCACGGCCGGCGGGTTTAGCCAATTCCAATTTAGATCACCCACTAAAACTATTTCACCTTTAGGAAGGCCCCCAAAAAGCTCTCTCTGTGCAGATGCAGCTTCAACATCCTTCCCACTAGGTCGATAGCAGCACACTACCAATATCTGTTGATTATTTGGGAGAGTTATTTTGAGAGCCAGACCTTCAAAGCAACATTTTCTAAACAAGGAGTGAGCTAGTGAACATGCAATAGTATTACGAACATAGATGGCAATTCCACCTCCTTTAGATCCTCGGTCAAGCCGAAAAAGGTTGTAGTTGTCAATCGCAATCTGCAAGTCATGTACGGCAGGAGTGAGAAATGTTTCTGTTAGGCAAAAAATGTCCGGGTAAAGATTTGCCACTTCTAGTTTTAGTTGACTTAATTTAATTACAAGCCCTCTGATGTTGACGTGTAGAACACCAACACATTTCATGCCAGAAAAATCTACAGAATTATACGAGTTCTTTTCATTTGGGCCAGGATGAAGCTCAATACCACCCAGAAATAAGAAAAGTAGAATTAATAGTTTGCACAAGTATTTTCTGTGAAAGGATGAAGAGCGGCGAACCTTGGACAAATAGCAGTAGCTCACAGATGGTGTTATTTTTAAGGGCAGAATGAAGTTTGGAAGGAGTGATGGGGAAGTAATGGAACAAAGATAGGGTTTAAAAGGATACAATTGTTGAGGAGTAGAGGGATGACGGAATGTCACACTTGCCTCGGGAGGAGTGACGTCATGTCCCCTCGGGGGATTTGAGGGGGGACCGGTGACGTAGAGGGGGTCTTTGCCAGGAGCCGGGTTCGTGAGCGGTAGGGAAGTGGGGACCCAGGGTAGGGGACAACTAGCTCCAGGCTAGGGGGGCTACTTCACCCGGCTCTTCCCACTGTGCTTACCGAGTTGGATAACCCATCGGTAAGCGCAGTGGGAAGAGCCTGTGAGCCTGGGAGTCGTAGGGATTCCCAGTACCCTTCCCCTGGGGAGATTTAGCTTACCCAAGTCTTGTCTTAGCCCTTCCCCAAAAGCTAGGCAACAGCCCTTAATAAACTGTTGGCATCAGCCCCGACAACATCTGCCTTCGTGTCGTCATTTACAACACAACAACTGGTGTCATGATTGGCTTCCGTGCTCGCGACCATGTCCAAATCTGGCGCGAAACGGAAGACCACGCTTGGTATACCGGCGCACGAAGAGGAAGACGGTGACGCGGCCCTGGTGAAGAACCCGGAGGTCGGGGCCCCGGATACACGCCCCGTGGAGGTGGCCCGGCTGGAGCCGGGGGAGGCGGCGGCTGAGGGAGCTGCGGCGCCGCCAGCCGACGTGTAGCGCGGTGCAGCTGCCCAAGCTGGAGCTGCTCCAGCAGTCGGTGGCGCAGCTCACCGCCGCGCTGCTCGAGGTGCGGGTGCGCACACACGCGGGGGCGATGGGGGGCACGGCCGTCGCGACGTTGCCGAGGCCGCGCTTCCCGCCGAACTCCCGGTTGGCGCCAATTCACCAACCGCCGCACCGGGACAGGGCGCCGCCATTTTTTTCTGCGACGCCGCCGGCGGCCGCCATGGATTACACGACGCCACAGGTCGCCGCCACGACACCTGTCATGGCGGCGCCCATACGCGCTGCCGCTCCGCTCGTCGCCGCCAATGGCGCCGCGGGCTCGCTGCGAGCCGGGGCGGCGGGGGAAGCGGCGGGGGAGGCTGCGGTCGCGGGGCAGGGGGCGATGTGCCCGCAGCCTGCCGGGGCCCCGGGTCCGGGCGAGGCAGCTGCGGCCGCGGCGACGCCAGAGATCGCTGCTGTGGGTGAGTCTGGGCCGGGGGTTGGGTTGGCTCACCTTCGGCTGCGACGGCTGCCCCCTGTGGCGCCGTTTGTGTCCACGAAGGGGTGACGGCTGGATTTCCAGGCCAGGTTTGATGCGGCCTATCGGTCCGTGCGCTGGCCGGAAGAGGAGGAGCTGCTCGCACTGCCCACATGCTTGGACGCTAGGGCACTGCACACCTTTCTGAACATCCCACCGGCGGAGAAGGCGACGCTGCAGTCGGCCTATCAGCAGATGGCCGAGGTGTTTGAGCCGCCCAACGAAGCGTGCCTCAAGTTCACCGCGTGCCGCAGGGAGGAGGGGGAATCGCCTCTTGCGTTCCGCTGCTCCCTCCTTGCATTGGCTCGGGCCGCATATCCCGACATGGAAGGGACTGCGCTGGACTCCCTGGTCCTGGAGAGGCTGCTGGTCCTCGCAGGGGAGCTGGGGATCGTGATGTCCATCAGGGCAGGGGCCAAGGCCACTTCGCTGGCTGTCGCGCAAAATATTCAGTCCCACCTTGCACTGCGTCGGCCTCCAGCGATGGCGGCGTGCGTGGGTGCCCCAGCGCCGCCAGCGGTGGCGCCGCCCAGCGGGGAGGACGCCTTCATGGCCGCGGCAGCCTACGACTGCCACGGGGACGGTGGGTATGCTCGCCGGCCAGGGGGGCCGGGGCGGACGGGACCTCACCGTCCGCAGGCCCGGGGGCGGGCCACCTGCTTTCATTGTGGCCAGGTGGGCCACTTTGAGAGGGGGTGCAACAACGAGCCCGGGGCCTTCTCCAAGGCCTCTCCTCCTGCGGGCGTCCCTCCAGCAGCGGAGCCTCCCGGGCAGCAGGCAAGTCGCGACGCATCCATCGCACGGCCGCTGTCTCCACCTCAGGCATCTCGTAGGGTTAGGGTCCATCTTCATGGGCCCATCTCTGGGGGGTCCGGTTCGGGGCACCCGACAATCGGGTGGCCCAGAGGAACTCGCCAGTGGCGGGCCCTCGCGCATCGCGTGGTGGCCGCCGCTGTCGGGTCCTCGGCCGTGGTGGGGCGCGTGCAGGGGGTCGACGTGAGGATCCTGGTGGATACGGGGGCGTCCGCCACCATTGTGTCCGAGGCCGTTTTCCGGTCGCTGCCGCACAGTGTGGGGCCGTTGCGTGCGTGGCTGCCAACGGGGGTAGCCTTGGTATTTTGGGCCATGTCGTCGCGTCTGTGGCTATAGGGGAGATCGTGTTGCGGGGACCTGTGTTGGTCTCTAGGACTCTGGCCATACCGTGCCTATTAGGCACCGATTTTTTAGCCAAGATGCCCGTTCGGATCCTGGTCGATCAGGGATGTGTGGAGATGCCGTCGGAAGACAGCTTGGGGTCCGTGGCAATGCTGCCCTGGCAGGAACACAGCCTGGGGTCCGTGGCAATGTTGCCTTGGCAGGAACACAGCTTGGAGTCTGTGGCAATGTTGCCTTGGCAGAACACAGCTTGGAGTCCGTGGCAATGTTGCCTTGGCAGGAACACAGCCTGGGGTCCGTGGCAATGTTGCCTTGGCAGGAACACAGCCTGGGGTCCGTGGTAATGTTGTCTTGGCAGGAACACAGCTTGGAGTCCGTGGCAATGTTGCCTTGGCAGGAACACAGCTTGTGGTCCGTCGCACTATTAACTAGGCCTCACTCAGGCTGCGACATGGACGCGATCAACCAGGCCTCACTCAGGCTGCGCCAGGTGCATGATTTACTAGGCCTCACTCAGGCTGCGCCTTGTGCATGATTAACCAGGCCTCTCTCAGGCTGTGCCAGGTGCACGATCCGCCAGCCCTTACCCAGGCAGTGTCATGTACACAACCAGGCCTCACTCAGGTCGCGCCACGTGTATGACCAACTAAGCCTCACTCAGGCTGCGCCTTGTGCATGATTTACTAGGCCTCACTCAGGCTGCACCAGGTGCACTATTAGCTAGGCCTCACTCAGGCTGCGCCAGGTGCATGATCAGCTAGGCCTAACTCAGGCAGTGTCATGTGCACGACCAACCAGGCCCCACCCAGGCTGCACAAGGTGCACGACCAACCAGGCCTCACTCAGGCTGCGCCAGGTACACACACGAGCGCACATCACCACACCATCACACACACACACGAGTGTACACCATCACACCATGGTACGTACCTACACCCCACCCACCTCCACACGAGTCTGTCGGTTCTCGGAGTGGACTCGTCTCGGCGTCGCTGTCGTCTCGTCGCCATCGTCGCTAAAGGTCTCCGCTAGATGTTGCGCTACGAGACAGTCGTTGGCTATTTCAGTTAATTGAAAGTCCATATATGGAGGAGTTGGCTGTGGCTGCGCTGGAACGAAATGAATCCATAACTGGAAGGGGAATCGCGGTGTCTCCTCTATCTGTTGATGGGCCCAAGGTAGGTGCCTCACTTTTTTATTGAAAGCACAAAAAAACATCGTGACATCACGGTAAAGTTTCTCAATTTCTGGGCACTCAGAGTCTGTTTATTGAAGACACAAAGCGACCTGCACTCGGCCTGGCACTTGGTTCTTCACTCCTTGTAGTCGCCCCTTCCCTCAAGCGTCCCCCCACACTCCTCGTGCTCTACCCGCTTTCCTGCTCCTCGGAGCCCCTTCAAATAACTTTCCGTCGCCTCCCGGCTCGACTCCGTTTCCCGATTTTTCTTTTCAGTTCAAATATTTTCCTTATGGTCGGCTCAAACCCCTCCACCTCCCGGACCCATCATGGATGAGGCCCCTGACCTACGTTTTGAAAGTAAGTCAACTCTGCTGCACATTGGCCTGAGGTTATTGCCTCTCAAGTTCGGCCGTTTGCAACTGGATGAGCTGAAGTGTGGGAGCTCCTGGACCGTATTATGGGGCTCGCCAGATTTCTGTCCAGCTCTGCCGAGCGATGTCGTGCCGCACGAAACCCTTTTCAGAGTTTGCTGGTTTCCAGTCTAGTAATACCCCCTGGTACCAACCCCCCCCCCCCCCTTCTCCCTGGAGCCGATAGGCTTCTGACAGTCTGCAGATGTGCCTGGGTGCTTCCTGCCAACCAAATGTGTGGTGTGGAATCACTAAATAAAGATCAAATATCAGATCGGCCACTCATAGTGAAAGTATGAATAAATAAGAATAGGTTTTACACCTTTCTGGCAATAAAACAGTCGTGTTAAGATGTTCAAACACCAAATAGAAATTTCTTGCTGGGAATCGTGTCTGCATTAACCACACGCGGAACGTGTGGTGAACATGCAAACAAATCAAGCTCTGATAATAATAAGTGGCATTGTCTCTGAGACTGATTGGTCCACACCAGAGACAGACTTCTTTAGGGCCCAGTCTCACCACCAGTGTCAGGCCATAGAACGCTAAAAGGCGAGCAGCACGTTTGCATGTTCACCACAAGGACCCTGTGTGTGGTTAACGCAGTGACACAGTTCCTTGTAGAAGGTTTCTATTTGATGTTTTAACATCTTAACACGAATGTTTTAGTGCCAGAAAGGGTTAAAACCTCTTGTTATTTTTTCATACTTTAATACTGACAAAAAAAGGTCCCATGTTGTAGCTGCTCACTCTCAGTCAAGCTTAAGATGATGTACGCCATGGGAATGCAATGGTTTTGTTTGGACTCACTGTATGGAGTTTAATACAAAATATGACACTCAAAGAATCAAGTTAAAGACAAAGTAGGACATCGAAATACCGTGTATACACTGAATCACAGAAATGGTCAAATCGGACATTAGCATAACATTGATTCACAAGCATAAAAAATACACCTTACACAGCGTTTTAACATAGCAGTACGATCGACTATATGAACAGATTAATATAAAAATACGTAAAAACCTGACATCAATACAGATGTTTTCAAATGCTCTGCGAACCGCGAAATGTAATACAAATTCCATGGGGCCATGGCGCTGCTCAAGTGATCAGCTTGCCGCCTGTTTGTTGTACAGTACTCCATGGTGCACATTCATTTTGCCCTAAACCATGGACCCAAGCATGCAGCGAATGGTGAGAGTGAGAGGGTGTTGCGTCTGCAGTGTGGGTTTTACGAGAGTGGAGAAGGACGGTTAGAGACAACACGTTTTTAACAATGGCTACGATGCAGCACGTAGCGAACCCTTACCACTTGAATGGGTAACGGCCCCTTCACCCGCTGCCTAAGGAGGCACCGCCTCCAAACTGACGTGCCCTACTACTGGGGCCACGGTCTCTGGGTTCTCCGGCTAAGGGTGGCTGACCTGACCCAGACAAGGTACAGGTCCCGACAACTGGCCCACTCAGACCGGGCCCTTACAAGGTCGGCGGGTGAGGTGAGTCCCAGGGTCCTGGCTAGCTGGGCTTCAGTCTTCAACTGGCCGCCCAAGCCGTCCAGAGTTCCGGCTTTTATACAGCTCTGGAGGCGTGCCCACCCCTGGCCACTCCACCCTTCCAGAGAGTTCCAAGGGGGGTCCCGGAGGATCCCAGCACACCCCGCAGCCCCCCCTTGCCTCGGAACTGGGGAATCTAGCAGCCCCTATCCCGGTGCGAGGAATTGCCCCTGCTGGATCCCGTCTGCAACTGCAGGTAAGTAGCGCGACCCATTAAGTATATATATAGCGCTAATTACAGCGCTACACGTCTGTGGCCCGGAGGAAGAGGGCATGGCTGGGCTGAGCCCCTACTACTTCTAACCAGCGCTTCCCCCATCATCTCATTGTCATCGTCATCATCGTTAATACTTTTAACTCGAATAATCACTAGTATTAAAAGGTATTTAAAGTTAAAGTCATGTTTATTTAATTTGTATTCATAATGTAAGACAGTTTAGTTAATAAACAGCAGCTTAGTCAAGCTATGACGAGTCTGACCACGTCTGTGGTTCTCCTAACCCCCAATAACCCATAGGCCCCCTGAAACTTTACCAACCGAGCGGGTTTTCAGGAACCTGAGTCCTCGCGGTTGGCCAGGGATTACTCTACATACATACAGGGGTCGCATAGGCGACCGCTCAAATAGGCGCCACTGATCTCTAACAGCGAGCGTCTGCGTACGGCAACGGGCATATTGCGAGACTTTTATGCAGCACGGCCATTGCAGGGTACAGCTCTCGATCAAATTGTCCGTGATATCGATGCAGCAGCGACATGGAGTCGGCGCTGTAGAATGACAAGACGCCCGCCTCCCAGTCCAGGTGAACCCCGACTTTTTTGGGAGCATCTCGCATCGACAGTTTTGTTTCTGTCTCGTTATGTACTGCCGTGTAGGCGTTGCCCCGTTTCTTAAGGCTCCAGGAAACTTCATTGAATCCAATTTTACAAGCTTTGTCATCACCTTTCCGTGGTATCGCATCATACGTGAGACCGATGTTGAATTTCTCACAACCTCTCACGTCCACCTCCCAGTAGTGGCGACCTGACGAGAATTTCTCAGAGCAAATGACCACTTGGTAGTGGCTGAACCGGCCTAAGTTGTTACGGTAAGGTTGGGTGCGTGTGGAGGTCCTGACAGTTTTAAAGTCGGCAGAAATCTGGAGGTTCCGATGTGCTGTGTTTGGGTTCAGAGTCGGCGAGCAAGTGCCTGTAAACGATAATAATACAAATATTGTGTTAAGCGAGCATTGTTTACTTTTGAGAAATACACTTTGCACTTGGCAATATGTCAGGAAGAAGTACAAACATCTGATGACAATTTTAGTGTGCCGGGCTGCACTTCACACAGCTGATGTTCATGCCCTGACTATGAAAGGCAAATCAAATAGAGCCCAAGGTATCAACCGACTGACCCAATCTCACTCTCAGCAAACTGTTTGATGGCTTCAGGATACGTCTGGACGTTACCAGTGGCGTTGGAGGCGAGGGTGGATCACACAAATTCATGAATCAGATGGATTCATCTGGAATCCATCTATAGGGGGATTACGTGTTACCTGCTTCATACTTATTGTTTGGTGTTGATGTAACTCGCTGACCCCGTGTCCCTACTGGACATCTGTGAAAAAAGTTTCATAGCTCATCGGAGTCCTCATTCACAATAAAGATTCTGATGCTCGTGGGTTTTCTCCACGTACTCCAGTTTACTGCCGCAATTCATGAACGCATTTTCCCTTAATGCGGCGCTTTTCAGCAATGCATCTGCCACGCTAAACAATGAATATTGCACCGTACTAAGGGTTCATATCTAATACGGATATCTTTCTTCATCGTATACCAGCATTAGAGTTGAGTGACAAAGATGATGCATTAATACACTCAGCAATGCACGTTGTGTGGCGTGTACAGCATATCACGTACACGATTCGCTCCTCATTTTCAGGAATGCCTCTTGATTTTCACGATGTTCACGCAGAATGTCTCGGAGTTGCAGCTTCTTTCTCGTCTTGCGATTGAGGCGTCTTATCATGAACTTAACTCGATCTGACGCGCTGGGCTTCAAATTGACTTCTGAGAACTCGTATTGTGTGATGAGACCCTGGACGAGCAACTCGTGATGTAGCATTGCAGGGATCCTCCCGATCAACTCTCGTGTCACCGCAGGTTCCTCTGTCGTCGTTCCGAGCAATGCATCTTCGCTGTCACCCTTCTCTGCATCGGTGTTGTTTGTGCGATGATCTCCGCTGTTTGCAAAGTGATCACAAATCTGAATGTCTTCTCTGCTCTCATCCACAGTCAGGTTCTTGAATGATTGAGCTGTTAATATATTTGTAAGAAAAAAAATATTTCCATCAAAACAAATTTGAGTTATAGCTTTGCAATTGTTTAATGCCTTCGTCACGTTTATCATCATCATCATCATCATACGTTAATTTTAAGTCATTGCTGGGAGGTCTCCCCCAAGCAACTACCATTTATTATGGTCCTACGCTGACAATAAATTTCACGGTCACAATATAGTTTAACACGTAGGATTTCGCGACCAATATCATCCATAATAGAGGTTTTTGGGTTAGATCGCGTAAATATATAAATGTTGTGTCGTTAAAACCCGCCAGCACCCGACACAGCCAACTAGTAAGGGTTATCACGTAAACAGAACGTGCCAATTCGTCACTAGTACAGCACTAGTGTATAGTAGTGTATAGTGTAGTGTCTAGTTTAGTTGTGTATAGTGGTGTAGTGGATAGTGGAGTGTATAGTAGTGTAGTGTATAGTGCAGTATACTAGTCCAATTCGTCACTAGTACAGCACTAGTGTATAGTAGTGTATAGTGTAGTGTCTAGTTTAGTTGTGTATAGTGGTGTAGTGGATAGTGGAGTGTATAGTAGTGTAGTGTATAGTGTAGTATACTAGTACAGCACACCGGTGTGTTGGAGAGTCAAGCCACAACATTTGCAATCTGAGTACGACGTTTCGCTAATAGTTACAACTAGGTTGATCAGGTGTGGGTGATCAACACATCTAACCCTCTATATGAGGAACGAAACAGTAAGATTTTTCCACAAATCTGGCTGTCGCCTGATGAAGCTAGTTGTAATTACTGGCGAAACGTCGTATTCAGTTTGTAAATGTTGTTGCTTGGCTCTCCAACACACGGGTGTTGTACTAGTGACGAATTGGCACGTTCTGTTTACGTGACAACCCTTACTAGTTGGCTGTGTCGGGTGGGGCGGGTTTTAACGACACATTTATCTATTTACCCGATCTAACCCAAATAACTTCTTAAGGATTTCACTATATATTTCTACACGTTAACTGATATCACTCCATATCCGTCTCTGTCAGCAACAGCCATCAATATGCCCACAACCACTCTTTGCTTTATACATTATCTTTATATCTCCCAGTTTAATTTAGAACAGCCACCTCCTCCATCACTTTTTGTAATTTTTAGGCTTTTTTCTTAATTTCTGCTTTCATCTTTCGGCATCTGTGCTCCCGATTTTAGAATTAAATGTAAAAATAAAAAATACGAAAATCAAGCCTCATTACAAAATTTCAGACAATTGAAAATTGTTTGTTTCAGATTGAGACAATCTGCCTTCTTCGCTTCCCGGGTGGTGACACAAACATTGCCGCAGTGTTTCAGGAACCACCGCTGTGTTTGCATTCAAAAGAAGCACAGAGCTCCGAGATACCCTCACTCCCAGCTCCACACTCTACTGTTATAACCTCACATCTAGACTCCCTCGCCTTCACTACCCCCGCCACACACAGACATAGCAGGTAAAGTAGGGCCAAATAACCTCCACGATCGACCCATAGGAAGTTGGTGAACACTCATCCAGCAGTGGATTGACAAAGGGGATGTTCACGTGCTCTACTGCTGTGGCTACATCGCCTGCATGCACACTCAGCGGCGACGATTCTGAACCGGGTTTTCCTTCTGGGTATGAATACACTCCAAGTCAGTGTCAAGGATTCCCTATGCGCGACACGCCCTTGTACTCACCTTCGTAAATCGCGACTGAGCCCGAGTTCACCTGCATAGCTGGACAGAGCGGCCCACTTGGAATGTCGTCGAATGAGTGCAACAGCTCCATGGTGTTGGCGTTGTAAAACGAAAGTTTTCCTGCGTTAAAGTCCAAGCGAACGCCGACTCTCTGCAAATGTTTAATCTCTGGATAAGGTATAGATTGGTCTCCATGTCTTGCAGAGTAATTTGAATCCCATTGAATGAACGCCCAAGACTGCTCATTCCAGCCCAGCCTGCCAGACTTTTCTTGACATTTCCAGGGAATCGACTCACGTGCGACGCCTATAGAACAGTTTTTAGAGACTCTCACGTCCACTTCCCAGTAGTGGTCACCCGACGTAAAGGTCTCGAAGCAGAGGACTATTTCCCACTGCTTAAACATTTCTCGGTGATTAGAGTAAGGCTGCTCTACCTGGGTCCACGTCACTGTGCTGAGATCGGCAGAAATTTGAAGCTGTCGATGTGCCGAGTTGGGGTTCAGAGTGGGCGAGCACAAATCTGCAAGATAAACAAATCATTGTGTAAATCTTTACAATCACGACTCAGTTTTTTTGCTCATCATTGTCAGCCATGGTTAAGTCGTGGCCATGAAAGGCAAAGCTGAACCTCGACATTTCTTGCCCATGCCACTGCTGGTGGAAGCATCTCGACTCGAAGCGGCTTCAGATCCCCTTCTTGAGGGTATTTGGCCATCCCAAGCTGGTTACATTTGCCATAATGAAGATGTGATGTTAACTACCTCGCCTGGTATGTATGAGATCCCGACCCTGACTCCTATTTTATATGTGGAGTCTGTGTGTGTGTCTCTCTCTCTCTCCCCGTGGTGGTCGCGTTGATTTTTCTCCGGGTCGTCCGGGTTTTTCCTCCACATTTAGAATCAATATTATGCATTTAGAACATTAGCATGCTATACATTTCCACGTAATGCTATACATTACATTTCCACGTAATACTATACATAATGCTATACATTTCCACGTAATGATGACTGATGGTTGAGCTGTCATTTGTGGTGGCCAGGTCGCTTCTGAAAAAGAGCTGCTACATAGCAGCTCAGTGGGGCCTCTCCCAGTAAAATAAAATATTTTAGTTAAAAATAAATAGTTTGTTTATTTTACTCAACTCCCAGTGACCAGTCAATGTGCTGTAGCCAGTGGTATTGCCTCGTCGTGTACCAAACCTTTACAACGTGGCAGCATTGGTGCACGTGGTGCCGTGCCGTGTTGCTCGAACATTGATTATCGAGGCTTCCCGGAATGCAAATGGACAATAGAGGAATACTACGCTTGCTTTTTCCGAAATGCATTCAAACTATTGCTTTGCCTGAAGCTACTTTGAACTGCAGACGATGTTAATATACACATGGAGCTACTGTCGGCGATTTAAATCAGCTCGTGTGCGAGTGCTAAGTGGATCGTTGCATAGCAGGGTCATGGGAGGTATTAGATGCTTGGGGAGGCCTTCATCCAGCAGTGGATTTACCTTGGCTGACGATGATGATGTAAAGGGGATGAGTATGATATGTATTCAGTGTCCACTGAGATCGGCCTAAATTAGTCGCAACTTTGCTGGTCACTCCACCATTGCCCCACCTGTGAAGGTTTTTCCCGCTTGAGAGAGATGCTGGGACTGAGGGCCTGCGATGCTGAGACTTAGTGGACTAATTTCTCTGTTGTAATAACCTTTTTTGTCGTTCTTGTTTGTGTCTTTAAAAATATTTAGTTTAACACGTAGGCTTTCGCGACCAATATTATGGCGAATTTCCTGATGATGCTGGATGTATTTACCAGCGAAACGTCGTACTCAAACTGTAAATGTTGTGGATTCACTCAACACACCGGTGGGCTAAAGTAGTGAATTATTTGTCTTATGTCAACGTGACAATTTTTTGCTGATTGGCCGTGTTGGGTGGTGGAGGGTTACAACACATTTATAAATAACGCGATCTAACCCAAAAACCTTTATTATGTATACATGTTTACTTAAAACTTTCGTGACTGCAGGAATTCATATTCTTGGTTCTTTTGGTAAAGTCACGTAGATAAAAAAAATAAAGTGAATACAAATAATAAATTAAAACCTCTAATGTAGACTGTAGCCTGGTTATTAAGGCTGGTGAGTGTACTGGCAGTCTATAATATAGACTGTAGCTTGGTTCGAAATCGGAGTGAGTGTAATGGCAGGTTATAATGTGGACTGTAGCCTGGTTATTAAGTTTGGTGAGTGTATTGGCAGTATATAATGTAGACTGTAGCCTGGTTATTAAACTGAGTGAGTGTACTGGCAGTCTATAATGTAGACTGTAGCCTGGTTGTTAAGCTGGGTGAGCATACTGGCAGTCTATAATGTAGACTGTAGCCTGGTTATTAAGTTTGGTGAGTGTACTGGCAGTCTATAATGTAGACTGTAGCCTGGTTATTAAGTTTGGTGAGTGTACTGGTAGTCTATAATGTAGACTGTAGCCTGGTTTTAACATCGGTGAGCGTATTGGCAGTCTATAATGTAGACTCATTCTGGTTCTTTCGGTAATAAAATCAAATTAAAACAAAAACCACGACGTTTCGATCGGAACACAAGCGGTCGTCATCAGAAAAAGAGGGGTTAGCCTCTAAAGGCAAACTGTTTATAAAGGTTTAGAGATGGGCGTGGCCCAAGTGTGTCAGCAGCATGGGCGGGGCAGCTAATGTGACCTCGCTCCACACATCCACACTGCTGACGGTGGAGGTTGACAAGAATCGTGACTTGATCTGTGTTACTTAACAACCAGGCTATAGTCTACATTATAGACTGCCAGTACACTCACTCCGATTAAAAACCAAGCTACAGTCTACATTAGTAGTTTGTATTTTTTTCAGTTTATTCACTTTATTTTCATTATTATTCTTATATCTACGTGACTTTACCAAAGGAACCAAGAATATGCGTCTCTTTAGTTTTGGCAACATTTATGTATTTGATTGTTATTATTAAACTTTCTGAGGGTGTTCATATGCTCGGTAATTGCTATATATAATAGGATATGTATAGCGATGTGGGATATAATTAGCATGAATGTCGCTTCATTAAATCTTATTATTACGAAGTCCTCCGGCCTGAAAAAATGAAAAAGGCTACGATTAACGGATTGCAACGCTGACGAGTGTGTAAAGTGTACGCACGGCTCGTCTTCAGCATGTCCAGGAAATGCCGTTCCCTGCTCCGCTGTTGTTCGAGTGTCTCCAGAAGCTTTCGGCGTTTGCCTTCCCCTCGTATCATGATGCGCAACAGGATTGAGTCCACACGCTTGACGGCGTTGGAAATTGTAAACGCCCTCCAGTACTCCTCTTCTGTAACCACATTCCTCCTCTTCAGCTCGTGCAGGAAAAGGGAGGGAGTTTTGCCGATCCACTCTCGCAACTCTGGCAACTCCCTCTCGACGTCCCTCCAGTTGCCTTCTCTGCCTTGCGCGATAGTTTTACCGATTAAATCCTCTATGCTCTGTCAGAGTAAAAGCACGGCAAGTGAGTTAGCAGCAAACACCAGATCATCATCATCACACACAATATGGCTGATCCCACGACCGCACCCGAGCATTGATCAGCCTCCCATTTTACCTTTACTAGATGGGAATTCCTCTGGAACAGCCATGGAAATCCCAGGTATGGAAAACCTCTCCACACCTGATCTCCCCCTAGAATGCTGGTTACTTCATCCCCGCCCTCCATATATATGCATATCAAAGCTACCACTCTACACAACCGTCAGAAAACACCTTCAAGGGTGGACACCGAGAATTCCATCCCTGCACCTAGACAACACTTCAAGCACCTAAAGTCCCACTCCTCCCCTCCCCCATGGTCTTTCTGTCCCCCCCTCCCACCTTCCTCCAGATAACCATGGGCCCGTTGGGTCGGGGCTTGCGCACTTACCACAGTAATGAAAAGCACATCAACAACAAGAGAGTAGGATAGACCGAGTAACGTGGAATTACTTACATTCACTTCATCATAACAGAAGATATTACTGCACAGTGAATTCATTTTCAACCGCTGCAAGCATATGAAGAGGGGGGGGAGCAGGAGTACATGATAGCAATCAAGGCGCTTCAGAATGAACATGCATTCTACATGTAGTCGTAACCCCGTCTTGCTCGTCGGCAATATCACGTGAACATTTATTCTGATTACAGCCGATCACCTCGACTTCTCACTCGATTCAAATACTCAATGGCTGCCTTGGACACCCGCATCGACACATCAACTTTCTTCAATAACGCAACAAAACATGCAGCCACCTCTCTCTGTCTCTCGCTGTCCTGCTCCTCCATTCTCGAGCATTGTAACCCTCCTTGTCCTCCTCGCTCGCCTGTCTCGTCCACACCCACCCCACACTTCCGGCCTGCCCATCCCCTACCGGAAGTGTCTCATGGCTTCCCTGCCTCGTCTCTTCCCCGCCCCCCATCCAGCCCCTCCACCATTCTCGGTCATTGCGCGTGACATATGTCCGTTGTTTTTTAAAGGATAATTTTTTTGTTCCATACTTTTCAGTAGACGTTGATCTTACATTACTGCTGTGTGTAGTAGCTACCGCATGGCAGGCTGTTTTTTTAAATTACCAGTTTCAAGAACCACCGGTTAAATACACAAAGTGATGATCTGCCAAGTATGCATCTTGCGTCAGAAATCGTGGCAAAGCTCCATCATCACTGAACACACTGTGACGGGAAAGATGCTTGCGTGAAGATATGCCCAGTGCTTTCATTCTAAATACAGCCGTACGTTTTGGCTCAACCTTTTTTTTAAAGGATATTCATGGAAGGTAACAACGAAGGCCAATTGACTTTTAAAAGAAGGCAATGATAAAACATTCCACGTGTAATGAGTCCAGGAGACGAATGTTGAGATGGCACAGCTCCTCTGTTTCCCCCACGAGCTCACGCTGCGTGCAGACCACTCACGTCCAAACTCCCCGTGAAAGGCGCCACCGATCGCCCCGCTTCATCCGGTGACGTCACCGCTCCCCTCGTGGGCGTTCCCTCTCTCTCAAGCCCCGCCTCCTCTTTCCCTTCGTCCGTGACGTCATCTGTAACAGTCATCTGGATTCCCGTGGGTGTTTCCACCCCGGATTGTGTGAGTATTAACACTACACATAAAGTGGCAAATGCTTCTCAACGTCCTTCCAGTTGCCCTCTTGATTTTCCGTGATCATCTTACCAATGAAATCCTCTGCACTCTAGCAGAGTAAAGACACAGCAAGTGAGTGAGCAGCAATTCCCAGATCATCATCAGCACGCACAACACGGCTGACCATCCCTCGACCGCACCAAAGCATCGATCAGACTCCCATTTTACCTTTACCAGGTGGGAATTCCTCCGATACAGCTATAGAATGCCCAGGGACGGATAATCTCTCCACTCTCTCCACAACTGATCCCCCCGTGGAATGCTAGTTACTTCCGCACACCACACCCCCATATATATTTTATATAAAAGCTACGACTCTACATCACCATCAGAAAACACCTTCAAAGGTGGACACCGAGAATTTCTTCCCCGCACCGAGACAACACTTCAAGCACAGAAAGTCCACATTCCCATGGTCTTTCTGTTCCCCCTGACACCTTCCTCTAGAAAACCATGGACCCGTTGTGTCGGGGCTTGCGCAATTACCACCATCATGAAAAGCACATCAACAACAAGAGAGTGTATTTTCATATTCTTAGTTCTTTCGGTAAAGTCACGTTGAAGGGAAACAATAAAATAATAAAATATATAAAACAATAGAAAAAATTCTCACGACGTTTCGACCATAACACAAACAGTCGTCATTTGTGTTATGGTGTTATGGTCGAAACGTCGTCAGAATTTTTTTAATTGTTTGAAATATATTTTATTATTTTATTGTTTCCCTTCAACGTGACTTTACCGAAAGAACCAATAATATGAATTACTGCAGTCACGAAAGCTTTAAATCAAAACGAGAGAGTGGTATATACCGAGTAACGTGGAATTACTTACATTCACTCCATCATTACAGAAGATAGTACTGCACAGTGAATTCATTTTCAACTGCTGCAAGCATATGAAGAGGGGGGGGGGGGGGGGAGCAGGAGTACATGATAGCAATCAAGGCGCTTCAGAATGAACATGCATTCTACATGTAGTCGTAACCCCGTCTTGCTCATCGGCAATATCACGTGAGCATTGATTCTGATTACAGCCGATCACCTCGACTTCTCACTCGATTCAAAAACTCAATGGCTGCCCTGGACACCCGCATCGACACATCAACTTTCATCAATAATGCAACAGATGCAGCCACGTCTCTCTCGCTCGCTGTCCTCCTCCTCCATTCTCGAGCCTTGTAACCCTCCTTGTCCTCCTCGCTAGCCTGTCTCGTCCACACCCACCCCACACTTTCAGCCTGCCCCATCTCCTACCGGAACTGTCTCATGGCTTCCCTGCCTCGTCTATTCCCCCATCCAGCCCCTCCACCATTCTCGGTCATTGCGCGTGACATATCGACATTGTTTTTTAAAGGATAATTTTTTTTATTCCATACTTTTTAGTAAACGTTGATCTTACATTGCTGCTGTGTGTAGTAGCTACCACATGGCAGGCTGGTATTTTTAGTTACCAGTTTCAAGAACCACCGGTTAAATACACAAAGTGATGATCTGCCAAGTATGCATCTTGCGTCAGAAATCGTGGCAAAGCTCCATAATCACTGAACACACCGTGACGGGAAAGATGCTTGCGTGAAAATATGGCGAGTGCTTTGATTCTAAATACAGCCGTACGTTTTGGCTCAACTTTTTTTTTAAAGGATATTCATGGAAGGAACAACGAAGGCCAATTGACTTTTAAAAGAAGGCAATGATAATACATTCCATGTGTAATAAGTCCAGGAGACGAATGTTGAGACGGTACAGCTCCTCTGTTTCCCCCACGAGCTCACGCCACGTGCACACCACTCACGTCCAAAATCTGCGTGAAAGGCGCCACCGATCGCCCCGCCTCATCCGGTGACGTCACCGCTCCCCTCGTGGGCGTTCCCTCTCTCTCCCGCCCCACCTCCTCTTTCCGTTTATCCGTGACGTCATCTGTAACAGTCTCCTGGATTCCAGTGGGTGTTTCCACCCCCGGATCGTGTGAGTATTAACACTGCACATTTATGAAGTGGCGCATTTCCTCCGTTGATCCAAGTGCACCACCGTGTATGGAAACCAGGAAATATACAGAATGTGCAGGGTAGATGGCCAGAACTAGGTGGGTAAATGCTTATTTACACACTCAGCCACTCAACCACACGCCCACTCACTCACTCGCTGACCCACTCAACTACTCACCCAGTCACTCAACCATACACCCACTCACTTACTCAACCACACACGCACTCACCCATTCACTCAATCACTCACTCACCCACTTAGTCATTCACTCACTCATTCACTCACCCACCCATCCACCCACTCACTTACTCAACCACACACACACAGTAGTCCTGATCATCCCAGGATCAAAGCCTCGACCTTGGAGTCCTTAGAAAGAAGGCGATCCGAAGGTCTGAGGGACCTCGTTGGAGAGTCAACATGGACTGGTTGCTGCAGATTATAATGACCTGTGCTGCCACGCCTAATGCTTCACTGACCCACACTGACCATCGCGATTCAGGACGGGAAAATGACCCTGGCGACTCACGCGGTCTGCTGAGGTTCTCATTCAGCAGTGACACCAATAACAGGGGTGTGTTTTGGTCAGGTCACAGAGACTTAGCGAGGTGGAATTACTTACATTCAAAAGCTCTTCATCCATATTCAAAGATGTGTTCGCACGTGTGCAACGACTCCTCTCTATATAAGAGAAAATGAAAATTATTATAGAGCATTGTTATATATACATGCTTGAGAATTATATATTACATCATATAGACCTGTCGTGATGGGCTTATGTTGATGATGACGATGACTATCATGTTATTCTCTTCTTCATATGGCTTAAAAGGTTAATTTTAAGTGTAATATCACACCCACTAAATGAGGTTTACTATTCTGGAAAATCGCCAGATGATATAATTACCAGCGATACGTGACGGTACTCAAATTGTAATGTTGTGGATTTACTCTCCAACACACTGGTGGGCCAGAAGTAGTATACTACACTACACTATACACTACTATACACTACACTACTATACACTAATATACACTGTGATGATGATGAGAGAGAGAGAGACATGCAAACTCTAAATATACAGCAGCAGGCATCGTCAGGGTCCGGCATCGAACCAACGACCTCCTGCATACCAGGCGAGGGAGTCAACATCCTCTTAGCCACCGTGACTTACCCCAGGGGAAGCGTTTGCAGTGGATTCTATAGAGAAGGAGGCCCACAGTCGCCAGAAGTAGAATGAGGAGCACGGCAGCACCGATGACAAAACCGGTGATAGCGCCAGCAACGTCTGAGGATTGTACACATTTAGCAGAGTAGTGTATAGTAGTGTAGTGTATAGTGTAGTGTGTGTGTAGTTTATAGTGTAGTGTATAATAGTGCGGTGTGTAGGAGACAGCCATGGGGAGAGAGCCTTCTGAGGATCCAACCAAAACCATCACTTTGCCATACATAGCAGGGGTTACCAAAGATATTTCCAAAATCTTAAACAAACACAGGATCCAGGTTCCTTTCTACACAGTACAAAAAAATCCGTGATTTAATCCCATCTGTAAAGGATGTGATTCCTGACATGCAATACCCTGGTGTCTACAAACCAAGTTGTGATTGTGGCAGCAGTTACATTGGGGAAACGAAACGACATGTCTCGGACCGGGTTCGTGAGCCCTCCAGCTAGGGGCCTAGGGGAGGCCACGCTGACCCGACCATCCCAAGGTCTCCGGGTCTTGACCGCTGGGCTCACTGAGTTCCGGCCCTTAGAAGGACAGCGGAGCTTGGGGTCCAGGGTCCTATCTTCAGTTCTGTCTTCGGTCTTCAGCTTGGAGATGACTGAGCGGACCCTTTAGTGGTCAGGCTTATATACAGCTCCGTGGCTTGCTCCGCCCTAGCCACGCCTCCCTTCCAGAAGCTTCTGGAAGGTGACATCATTCCCTAGTTACCCCCTCCTGGGGTTTGCGGATTTGTGTCCCAGGATCCCTTATCCGCGGGATTGGTGTTGGCCCGTTGGGCCATGGTCCTTCACACTGGCGTGACCCGGCTTCCGCCCCCCGTTGACGAGAAGGGGGAGCTACCCGCTAACAGCATGGGGAGTGCCGATTATTACCTCTACAGTTACATTCGAATGTGTAATTTTATCGAGGGTACTGTTGATGTCTTGGTGTGGTCTGGGAATGTTGTTGTCATGGTGTGGTGTGGGACTGTTGTTGTTGTCATGGTGTAGTGTGGGACTGTTGTTGTTGTCTTGGTGTGGTCTGGGACTGTCCTCTGGTCTGCACCCCTATCGTGTGTTTGTGTGCTCGTTCCTGTAACTCGCTCACCGCGTGCGCCTCACCAGGACGTCTGTGAACAAAGAGCTTCATAGCTCCTCAGATCCCTCCTCCTCGTGCAAGCGCCTACACTACGCTATACACTACTATACACTACACTATACACTACCCTATACACTACTATACACTACTATACACTATACACTACACTATACACTACTATACACTACCCTATACACTACTAGACACTACTATACACTACACACTACACTATATACTACACTATACACTACCCGATACACTACACTATACACTACACTATATACTACAATATACACTACCCTATACACTACTATACACTACACACTACACTATACATTACACTAGACTATACTACACACTACACTATACACTACACTATACACTACACTATACTACTACACTATGCACTACACTATACTACTACACTACACACTACACTACATTATACACTCACTATACACTACACTATACATTACACTACTATACACTACACTATATACTACACTATACACTACCCTATACACTACACTATACACTACTATACACTACACTATACACTACTATATACACTGCACTACACGATACACTATAAACTACAATACTATACACTACACCACAATACACTACACTCCGATACACTACACTACTACTATACACTACACTATACACTACACTATACACTACCCTATACACTATGCACTACACTATACACTACCCTATACACTATACTATATACTACCCTATACACTACACTATACGCTACCCTATAGACTACACTATATACTACACTATACACTACCCTATACACTACACTATACACTACACTATACACTACTATATACTACACTATACGATACACTATAATCTACACTAGTATACACTACACCACTATACACTACACTCCTATACACTACAACGATGCACTACTATACACTACACTGTGCACTACACTATACACTACCCTATACACTACCCTATACACTACACTATACACTAAACTATACACTACCCTATACACTACACTATGCACTACACTATACACTACACTATGCACTGCACTATACACTACACTATACACTACACTATACACTATACTATACACTATTCACTACACTATACACTACACTATACACTACACTATACACTACACTATACACTATACTATATACTACCCTATACACTGCACTATACGCTACCCTATAGACTACACTATATACTACACTATACACTACCCTATACACTACACTATGCACTACACTATGCACTACACTATACACTACACTATGCACTACACTATAAACTACACTATGCACTACACTATACACTATACTATTCACTACACTATACACTACACTATACACTACACTATACACTACACTATACACTACACTATATACTAAACTATACACTACCCTATACACTACACTATGCACTACACTATACACTACACTATGCACTACACTATACACTACACTATACACTACACTATACACTACACTATACACTATTCACTACACTATACACTACACTATACACTACACTATACACTACACTATACACTACACTATACTATATACTACCCTATACACTACACCATACACTACACTTCTCATCATGGTTATCGTTCACCTTTCCCACGTAGCATCTCCCAATCCCCGTGTGCGTGTTCCCTTACCCTCCCCGCTACCCATCATTGTCGATTGTGAGCGCGTTAGAGCCGCGTGGGTGTGGCGAGCGGTCGTCCGAACCTGGGGCTGGCTTCGCGTCCATGCAGGGGTCCGATGGGGCAGCCCTCTGAAAGCCGTCTCTACAGCGACAGCGAGTGTCCTGCCTGGTGGTGCATCTGCTCTCGGTGTCCTCGGCTGCAAAACAACAACACCACCACCATTACCACCAACACCACCGCACGTTTGGGGAGTGTCTACGCATGCAGTGAGCTGCATGCGTATGCAGCTGTATGGAAGGGAAGGGTCTCGGACACGCGGTGACGCGGGAGCGTCGCGCTGTGACGCGGGAGCGTCGCGCTGTGACGCGGGAGCGACGCGCTGTGACGCGGGAGCGACGTGCTGTGACGCGGGAGCGTCGCGCTGTGACGCGGGAGTGATGCGCGGTGACGCGGGAGCGTCGCGCGGTGACGCGGGAGCGTCACGCTGTGACGCGGGAGCGTCGCGCTGTGACGCGGGAGTGATGCGCGGTGACGCGGGAGTGATGCGCGGTGACGCGGGAGCATCGCGCGGTGACGCGGGAGCGACGCGCTGTGACGCGGGAGCGTCGCGCGGTGACGCGGGAGCGATGCGCTGTGACGCGGGAGCGACGCGCTGTGACGCGGGAGCGACGCGCGTTGATGCAGGATACAAGCGCAGGCATCGTCATGGTTGGGAGCTAACCCTCGACGCAGTGGCGCCCACAGTGGCGAGATTTGACTTCGTATCGCGAGCGGTGCATGAATCACGCAAACCCCTTGATTCCTCCAAACCCGTCCCCTCCTTTTTGTGAACGGGTTCACGTCGTGTCTACAAACAACCACCCACCCCTCTTACAATTCACGTAGCAAACGGTGCACTTCTTGCACTCGTTGGAGCTGTTCGGTTCGTCCGTGTACTCTTCTCCCGTGCGACAACTCGTACAAAACGTGCCGGTCGTGTCAGATTCGCAATCCATCACCTTCCTGCTACCTGCAAGGCGGCAGCAGGGTGGGTGAGTGAGTGGGTGGCGGAGGGAAACAGACGCACCGACTGAACGAGAATACAAATCAAAAGGTTTTGGTGTTTGTTGTCCTTCCCCGCCTTGCTGTGTTCCAGACTCGTGAACCGTTCCACTTAGGAACGGGTCTCAGGAACGAATTAGATTCGTAACCCGAGAACTGCCCGTTCACTACTATACACTGTATTTTTAGGTGACTCATCGAAACACAAATTAATCATGGGGAACGATAAATTACAACTTACTTTGTCACGTCATATCCTATGTGTTTATTACACTACACTATACACTACACTATACACTACTATATACTACACCACTATACACTACAATATTATACACTACACTACTATACATTACACTATAGACTATACTACTATATACTACACTACTATACACTACACTATACACTACACTACTATAGTGTATAGTAGTGTAGTGTATAGTGTATAGTAGTGTAGTGTATAGTGTAGTGTATAGTAGTGTAGTGTATAGTGTAGTGTATAGTAGTGTAGTGTATAGTAGTGTAGTGTATAGTAGTGTAGTGTATAGTAGTGTAGTGTATAGTAGTGTAGTGTATAGTAGTGTAGTGTATAGTGTAGTGTATAGTAGTGTAGTGTATAGTGTAGTGTATAGTAGTGTAGTGTATAGTAGTGTAGTTTATAGTAGTGTAGTGTATAGTAGTGTAGTGTATAGTAGTGTAGTGTATAGTGTAGTGTATAGTAGTGTAGTGTATAGTAGTGCAGTGTATAGTAGTGTAGTGTATAGTGTAGTGTATAGTGTAGTTTATAGTAGTGTAGTGGTATAGTAGTGTAGTGTATAGTAGTGTAGTGTATTGTAGTGTAGTGTATAGTAGTGTAGTGTATAGTAGTGTAGTGTATAGTAGTGTAGTGTATAGTAGTGTAGTGTATAGTAGTGTAGTGTATAGTAGTGTAGTGTATAGTAGTGTAGTGTATAGTAGTGTAGTGTATAGTAGTGTAGTGTATAGTAGTGTAGTGTATAGTAGTGTAGTATATAGTAGTGTAGTGTATATTAGTGTAGGGTATAATAGTTTATTGTAGTTGTTGCTGGAGGGTGACTGCCTCCAATTTCCCAGTAGCAGCTTCCTTCACAAGCTGCTACCAACCACCACCACTACGCAGCTCAAACGATTGTATTTATACACTCATTTAAGTTTTCGTCAAATTGTTTTCTATTTCCCAACCCAGTGCTCAATTCAATTAAAGTGTTACTTAAATCTGGAAAGTCTGAGTGATGAAATTCACGATTTAATCATCCAGATTGAAACGTAATTTCGTTTAGAACTGCTGCTTGTTGTTGTTGTGTTCAGTGTTGTTGTCCTTCATACCACACCTCCTATTAGGCACGGTTAGCCCTGTACGGTGCGAAAGAAGTTCAACATATACTGCCCATATACTAACACTACCCATACAGATTCAACAATGCCCATAGACTAATACTGCCCATATAGATTCAACACTGCCCATATAGATTCAACACTGCCCAAATAGATTCAACACTGCCCATAGACTAACACTGCCCATATAGATTCAACACTGCCCATACAGATTCAACACTGCCCATATAGATTCAAACTGCCCATAGACTACCACTACCTATATCGATTCAACACTGCCCATAGACTCAATACTACCCATATGGATTCAACACTGCCCATAGACTGCACTACCAAAATATATTCAACACTGCCCAGAGGCTCAAAACTGCACCTCCGATTAGCCACTGTTGACTACGTGCAGTGCGAAAGACGTTCAACGTATCTACATTAAAACCTTTCGATGGTGGTTTTTGAGTCAGGCCTTTCGTTCTGTGCACGTTACCTGCTTGGCAGAGCTCACAACAGAAGCCACGTGTTGACAAGTAGTGCGTCGTTTCGTTACATCCGCCTTTGATAACCTGCTTGGAAAGAAAATTAAAGACGAGGATAATGTAACAACCAAAGTAATTTATGTTTTCAGGTGTAACGAGGCCCCACTGAGCTGCTGTGTTTAGAAGTGACCATGTCCGTCACAAATGCTGATAGCAGCTCATCCAAATGGCTGATGTCATCATCAATGTGTGGACATTTATAGCAGCAGCTCAATACTCTAAACGCATAGAGATCCGTAGAGACACATAGACGTGCGATCCATAGAGACCTTTAGAGATCCATAGAGACCCACAGAGACACAGAGACCTATAGCGATACATAGAGATCCACAGAGACACAGAGACTCATGGAGACACATAGAGACTCATGGAGACACATAGAGATCCGTAGATACATTTTGAGATACAGAGACCAACTGAGACCAACAGAGAAACTTAGAGACCCACAGAGTTACATAGAGACCCATAAAAATGCCTAGAGACTCGTAGAGACACATAGAGACCCCTAGAGACACACAGAGATCCATAGAGACCCATAAACTAAACTATTTTATGTACCTGGTGTAAGGCACCACTGAGCTGTGTAGCTCTTTTTTAAGAAGCTACCTGTCCATCAGAAATGATCGCAGCTCTACGAAGTGGCTGATGTCATCATCAATTAGGAATTCATTGATTCCAAATGTGGGAAGAATAAACTAGAGGACCCTGTAAAAAAATTCACGTGACCACGGGGAGAGAGACTCAGATTTTAAATTTACAGCAGAGGGTGTCAGGGTCTGGGATCAAACCCACAACTTTCTGCATACCAGACGAGGTAGTCAACATCTCCCTAGCCACCACGGGGACGCCCCAATGCTCAGCATCCTCACCTACCATGAATTCGTCCGCCAACAGAGGCCGCTTTGTGTGGGGACAAACCGCGGAACTCCCAGCCACACTGCGCACACTCAGCTTCACGTTATTCGTTCTGCCATCGCCCCTGCCATCGAGTTACAGGACGAGGATCTGCAACCCGGGGGCTGAGGGGTTCCCCAAGGTCGACCCAGCCTCAAGTAAGCTACACGGTGCAGTGGTGTCTAGTAAAGCATCGCCACTGGGGGGAGACAAAGGCGACCGGGCGTGCGTGCTGGCCACCCACGCCCCGTCTGTGTGTGCAACAGTGCCGGTGGCCTTCATAGGTGCTGCTACTCGCTAGCAGCACTTGCCCCTGCGGTCTGCTAAGGCTACGCAGGAGTCTTTGTGTGCACGTGTTCCCAATCTGGTGAGCAAAGTTCGATTCCCGCACACGCCCAACACCAGCGACAGCGATTATCTGACCCGGGTATGGGTCACCCCTAGGTCGGCTCAGCCTAAAATAGGACATCTTTGCTTTTGAAGGCTGTATATGGGTGTGTGTGTGTGCGTGTGTTTGTGTGGTTTTGTAGTAATTAATTGAAAAAAAAGTAACCTGCAGCGCCACATATATTACCATCATTAGGGGAAAAAACGGTGATCCAATCTCCGACCCCCAGGAACAGGTTTTGCAGATTTGCTGAGCATTTGTGTGAAGTCCTGGGGGAGGGAAAATCCCTCGACATGGAAAACATCGTGGCACAAAGTGGGGATGACGCTGCTGAGGCTGCGGTGCCTCAAATATTGGAAGACGTAGTCACCCCCTGTGAGTGGCTGGCTGAGGTGCCATCTGTTGAGGAAGCACTAAAGGTGATCCAGAGTCTGAGACCAGGAAAGGCACGGGGCAGAGATGATCTCCAAAGCGAAATGCTGAGGGAGGGTGGCATTTGTGCACAGACTGCCCTACATGACATAACAACAGTGTGGACTACTGGATGGGTTCCGCAGGATTGGAAGGATGCCCTGGTGGTCCCCCTTTTTAAGAAGGGGGACCACACAGACTGTTACAACTACAGGGGCATCTTACTCATTAATGTGCCGGGAGAGGTCCTGGCAAGGATTATTCAACACTGCCTTGCCAGGCACGGTGACTTGCGGTGCCCCAAAGTGGTTTCAGGAAAGGGCAGCCCTGCACAGATGCCATATTTTCTCTCCGTGTGCTACATCAGAGGTGTAGGAAATTCCAACAAGACCTACATCTCTGCTTTATTGACCTGGTCAAGGACTATGATACCATCAGTAGGCCTGGGCTCTGGGTTGTACTTCGTGCTTTCTGAGTCCATGATCCTCTGCTCACGATCATTAAGAACCTTCATGAGGGTGAGCGGGCCTGGGTAAATTAATTGACCTGGAGTCAGAGCCATTCCCTGTTCACCTTGGGGTGCGACAGGGATGTCCTCTGGCTCCCACATTATTGAACATATTTTTCGACAACGTTGTTCGTGAAGCCTTTGATAGCTGTACCAGAGGAATTTCCATCTGGTACAGATACAATGGGAGGCTGATCGATGCCCAGGTGCGGTCAAGGGATGGCTCCCTATTGGTCAACCACGTTATATATGCCAATGATCTGGTAATTGCCGCTCACTCAGAGGAGGAGTTGGACGCGCTGCTGCTGAACCTGGAGCGTGCCACAAAGAGGTGGGGCCTTACCATCAGCCCCACCAAAACTAAGCACCTGCCTGGGTATTTTGTACTATCGGGCACTCCACCCCCACAATTCCCAATCGGTGGTGGGGCAGTTGTGGAGAGAGTGGAGAGTTTCCCATACCTGGGCAGTGTGCTCATGACCGGCTTTGGTTTGACAGCAAAGCTCTCACTCAGAATCACCCAAGCGGCATTATTTTTTCTACTACCTGGTCTGTCGCTCTGCACCAATCTTCAGGTTTTCTCGGCCACAGTCACTCCCTCCCTTCTCTACGCTTGTGAAACGTGGACCCCCCGAATGGAGCATCATCGCCGGTTGGAAACATTATTATTTTTTCTTCTACTACCTGGTCTGTCGCTCTGCACCAATCTTCAGGTCTTCTCGGCCACAGTCACTCCCTCCCTTCTCTACGCTTGTGAAATGTGGACCCCCCGAATGGAGCATCATCACCGGTTGGAAACATTTAGACTGGCCTGCCGATGATCCATCCTGGGTTCAACCAGGCTTGATTGTGTGAGGAGCTCACAAATCCTTGAAAGATCTGGGCAAAGTCCCAACGGTGAGCTCATCCGTCAGTCAAGGCTGCGTTGGCAGAGTCATGTAGCCCGCATGCCCAGTCACCACATGCCTAAACAGCTTTTGTTCGGCCGGATAGTGGGGTCTAGACGGGCGCTGCACAAGCTAGAAAAGAGATGGAGTGATGTGGTACAGGAGGATGTGGAGCTGAGTTGACTTGCCGATGACTGGTACCACAGGTGTCAAGATCGGCCTCTGTGGAGGAGGCTCGTGAAAGATACTGCTGGGCAGTTGGAGACAGTCGCCCTTCAACAATAACGGAGGGCGGAGGAGCGATGCTCACAACAACGAGCGGAGCACCGGCTGGCTTAAGCACAGCAAGTTGGCACAGTAGGGGGCACATGTGGTGCATCAGCCAGTCATCTCAGTCATCTCAGTCAGTCGACCCCTGGCACCTGGGTCTGCCCCGTGACCTTCTGCTGGCAGGCGTTTGACACTTCACGTGGCCTCAAGGTGCGCATAGCCTGGCACAAGCATCGTGGTGACGTCACCGCCACTTAGTGGCGAATGGCGGTTGTTGTTGTGTTTAATTGTGCGCTATAATGGAGGACACAGGAGCGATGCTCACAACAACGAGCGGAGCGCCGGGCTTACAAAATGATGCGTGTTGGCACAGTAGCGGTGCAGCTGATGGTGCATCTAACGGTCATCTCAGTCAGCCTACCCATGGCTTTGATGAGCCCTACAATATTCTTGTTGGCCTCAAATTTTTATTTGCATCTTACCTCTTGTAGTCCATTTCTGATCGCCGCACTTTCAGAGGGAAGTATCTGCAGAGCAAAGGAAATCGTAAAAAAATCACTCTGAGCACGCGTCCGTCAACACGTTCTAAAAATACGAAATTTAAACTGAAACTGCGTCCAGTTCAATCTCCAAAGAAAAACCATTTGGACAAAAATGCACAACGGTAAATAATAAAGTGGTGAATCCGTAGAGAGATCCACAGAGACCTATAGAGATACTTAGAGATTCATAAACTAAACTGGAAATTTATTTATTTAACCAGGTGTAAGGCCCCCACCACTGAGCTGCTAATGATAGCAGCTCAACCAAGTGGCTGATATCATCACCGCGTGGACATTTATAGCGGTGGCCAAATGATGTGGACGCATAGAGGTCTCTAGAAATCCATGTCGATACATAGAGACCCACAGATACACATAGAGACCCACAGACATACATAGAGACTCAAAGAGATGAATAGATACCTGTAGAGGCATATAGAGGCCCATAGACAAAACAAAAAACTTGTTTATATTTATAGATAGCAAGCGGCACATGTACGGCCGTGGCCTTTAGATCAACCAGGTACATCAATAACTTTGTTCCAGTGCAGTTTGGGGAACGACGGGGGGGGGGGGGGGGGAGCTTATAGGCAAGTGCAGCAAAAAGCGATTGGACTGTCGAGGGAGGTAGGGAGGAATGCGATCAGCTATGAAGCGCTTTGTCACAGATGTCCAGCAGTGTGGCACGGGGTTCAGCGAGTTACAACACTAACAACACTCACAACACACTCACACACTACACACACACACACCACACACACAATATACACACACACTACACACAATACACACACACACCGATAGGAGTGCAAAGTAGTGAAAAAGGTAAGCATGCCACTAGGCATGAACTAATACATATGAATAAAGTATTTAAGCTCTCGGTTATCCGCATGCAGTTCGACGCGAGATTTTGACGTAAATTAATAACTCGTGGATTTTTCGCTTCAGCCCAAATGTGTAATCTAAAAACAGTTATACACTTTGATATGTTGGAAATGTTTATTTGCAGATCACAAGCTGCTTAATTCCGAACAGATGAGTTGCTCTGGTTAATCTGAAATCCACATGATTGCCTCTACAGTACAGTAGTTGCAATATATTTACACACAGAGGGGCTTAGCTTGGTTGATGTTGATTGGCTGTGGCTCTGCTATCATCCACTTAGAGGGGTTGAGTTTGATTGATGCTGATTGGCTGTGGCTCTATTATCATCCACTTAGAGGGGTTGAGTTTTGTTGATGTTGATTGGCTGTGGCTCTGCTATCATCCACTTAGAGGGGCTGAGTTTGATTGATGCTGATTGGCCGTGGCTCTGCTATCATCCACTTAGTGGGCTGAGTTTGATTGATGCTGATTGGCTGTGGCTCTGCTATCATCCACTTAGAAGGACTGAGTTTGATTAATGCTGATTGGCTATGGTTCTGCTATCATCCACTTAGTGGCCTGATTCTTCTGCTAGGCGGGTGCCGGGAAAGTAATATTTTCACTGAGCACGCGCAGTGATAATATTTGAAATCATCATCAGTTCTGCGTCAATGTGAGCAATGTATCCGATCATTCAATTGGCGAGTTGTAATCTTGGAAAACTTTGCCGTGGCAGAAAAACTTAAAAACATAGCCGTTAATTAGTCGTTTTTTGACATGGACATAAATTCGTGGCGATTTATCAACACTCAATGCAAGCTTGGGGCAAGGCAACACAACAACAGTCGAAGACCACACCAAGGCATCAACAACAGTCCCAGACCACAACAACAACAACAGTCCCAGACCACACCAAGACATCAACAACAACAGTCCCAGACCACACTAAGACATCAACAACAACAGTCCCAGACCACACCAAGACATCAACAACAGTCCCAGACCACACCAAGACATCAACAACAACAGTCCCAGACCACACCAAGACATCAACAACAACAGCCCCAGACCACACCAAGACATCAACAACAACAGTCCCAGACCACACCAAGACATCAACAACAACAGTCCCAGACCACACCAAGACCACAACAACAACAGTCCCAGACCACACCAAGACATCAACAACAACAGTCCCAGACCACACCAAGACATCAACAACAACAGTCCCAGACCACACTAAGACATCAACAACAACAGTCCCAGACCACACCAAGACATCAACAACAACAGTCCCAGACCACACTAAGACGTCAACAACAACAGTCCCAGACCACACCAAGACATCAACAACAACAGTCCCAGACCACACCAAGACATCAACAACAACAGTCCCAGACCACACCAAGACATCAACAACAACAGTCCCAGACCACACTAAGACATCAACAACAACAGTCCCAGACCACACCAAGACATCAACAACAACAGTCCCAGACCACACCAAGACATCAACAACAACAGTCCCAGACCACACCAAGACATCAACAACAACAGTCCCAGACCACACCAAGACATCAACAACAACAGTCCCAGACCACACCAAGACATCAACAACAACAGTCCCAGACCACACCAAGACATCAACAACAACAGTCCCAGACCACACCAAGACATCAACAACAACAGTCCTAGACCACACCAAGACAACAACAACAACAACAACAACAGTCCCAGACCACACCAAGACAACAACAACAACAGTCCCAGACCACACCAAGACAACAACAACAGTCCCAGACCACACCAAGACATCAACAACAACAGTCCCAGACCACACCAAGACAACAACAACAGTCCCAGACCACACCAAGACATCAACAACAACAGTCCCAGACCACACCAAGACATCAACAACAACAGTCCCAGACCACACCAAGACAACAACAACAACAGTCCCAGACCACACCAGGCATCCTCCGGTTTGCAAAGGCGCCGCGCGTAAGTTCAGTTTCATTGATTTGGTAACGAGCCCTGTGAGCCATTCGGCTCTTGAATCGGGTGCAACCGCAACAAACAAAAAACAAAAACACGAACAAGAAAACATCTTAAAGTGACTGTGCAAAGAAAAAATCCAGGAAAAAACTGCAAAATATTCCCGAAAAACACCGTACACCAATGCTGTGTGCAAAAATCCCAGTGGTATGCAAGTCAAACAACAACAACAACCACAAGACAACTTAGATTAAGGCCATCAGTCTAACTCCGTACTACAACAATCTAACATGGCCAAACCAAAAAACGTTCACTCACCAGCGTCGCGATCGATTGAAGGGCGATGAAACACGACGGAAGATTCATTTTTTACGTCCCTCCGCCCGCCCGCCGTCAGTGATTTTCCTTCATCTGCGCTGCGACTTCTTCGCTGTCGGTCTCGCCAAACCGCTCTGGGACACTCCCCGTGGCGGTCGCTTAAGCGGCTCCGACTGAAGAGAGAGAGCTGAAAGAACGAGCGAAGTGGTTACTGACCAGCATCGTCGGTGACCTTGAACACATAAGGCAGCGGTCGAGGCGCAGCGTTAACACACGAGAGAGAGAGCCAAACCAGTCAAGCTGCATTTCAGGTCCAAGCCCCTACACGGCTGAGTGAAATTTGGCTACCCCCACCTCCTAGAACGTCGTTGGCGCAGCGTGGAAGATGAGACCCAAAAAATGCCCACTGGAAGGTCTATCTCGTGATGCTCCCTCTCGTGCGGGCTGTTGTGACGAGATGTTGACTACCTCGCCTGGTACGCAGGAGGTCGTGGGTTCGATTAAGAACATGACGATGCCTGCTGCTATATTTGGAGTCTGTGTGTCTCTCTCTCTTTCATTGTCATCGTGGTGGTTAGGAGATGTTGACTCCCTCTCCTGGTATACAGGAGGTCGTGGGTTCGATTATGAACATGACGACGCCCGCTGCAGTATTTTTGCAGTCTGCGTCTTTCTCTCATCATCATCATCTCTGTGGTGAGATGTTAACTATCTCACCTGGTCTACAGGAGGTCGTGGGATCCGTCCCGACCCTGACCATGCCTGCTGTTGAATAGATGGAGTCTACGCGTCTCTCTCTCTGTCACCATCCTCACTATGGTGAGATGTTAACTATCTCGCCTGGTATACAGGAGCTCGTGGCTTCGGTACGGACCATGACAATGCCTGCTGCTGTATATTTGGAGTCTGCGTCTCTCTCTTTTTTACTATGAAAGGGAACAAGAAGATGTTCAGTGTAGTCGGCACTTTGCTTCGTTCATCATTTCGTTTTCTTTATGCTTTACTTTATGTAAACCCCCCTCTCCTTTTTAAATGAAAGATGTCACGCTCTGCTCTCCGCCTTCTTACCCCTTCCCTCTCTCTCTACCCCCCCCCCCCCTCGCTCTCTACCCCCCGCTCTCCCTACTCGATGTCTATGTTCCCCCTGTTTTCTATGTAATTTTATTAACTACGACAAGTGCTGCATCCGCACCAAGCCCTCCTCGCAGTCCTAGGGCCCCCGACAGGTAGCTCACAATCTGCAGGCAGAGCTCCCTACCGTCTTCTGCCACCGAGCACGCGGCCTCCTCCAGCGCCCACTGCTCCTTGAAGGCCGGCACGGCGTGGGTCAGCCGCGCATAGCGGAACTGCAGCCACACCCTGGCTCCGACCAGAGCGCTCCCGTGATCGCGTGGAATTTTTCTCCGGGTTCTCCCCCTCCACGTTTACAATCAACGTCACCGCGCGTTCAGAGTCTTTGTCTGCCGCTGTAAGTTTCCACAACGATGATGATGATGATGACGATGTCAGCCAATGCGTTGAGCTCCCTTTCGTGGCCAGGTGGCTTTAGAAAAAGAGCCACGTAGCTCAGCGAGTTCTTACCTGGTAACAAAATAATAGTAGCTTGGTAAATAGTTTATAGATAAAATTTTGTGCTTCAAACTTTAGTGACTGCAGGAATTCATATTCTTTGGTTCTTTCGGTAAAGTCAAGTAGATAGAATAGGCTGTATTATTTTTAAAATTTTTAATTCTTATTCACTTTTTTTTCTATCTCCGTGACTTAACCGAAAGAACCAGATAATAGTTTAGAGATTGTTTATAGTCACCCTTCCCGGATTACTGGTACCAGCGGTGTCAAGCGCGCCCTCTGTGGAGAAGGCTCGTGAAGGATGCCACTGGGTAGTGCCAGGCTAGGTGCACTTTGAGGAAGCTACTGGGAAGTTGGAGGCAGTCGCCCTCCAGCAACAAAAGTGGAGGGCAGAGGAGCGACGCTCACAACAACGAGCAGAGCGCCGGGTGGCTAAAGCACAGCAGGTTGGCACAGTAGGGGGCACAGGTGGTGCATCAGCCAGTCATCTCAGTCATCTCAGTCAGTCGACCTGTAGCACCTACCGGGTCTGCCCCATGACCTCCTGCCAGCGGGCGTTCGACACTTCACATGGCCTCAAGGTGCACATGGCCTGGCACATGCGTCGTGGTGACGTCACCACCACTTAGTGACGAATGGCGGTTGTTGTGTGTGTCACTGTGTGTGTGTGTGTGGACCACTGGACGGGTTCCGCAGGATTGGAAGGATGCTCTGGTGGTCCTCCTCTTTAAGAAGGGGGACCGCACAGACTGTAACAACTACAAGTGCATCTCACTCCTCAGTGTGCCGGGAAAGGTCCTGTCAAGGATTATTCAACAACGCCTTGCCAGGCACGCTGAGGAGAGGCTTGCGAGCCCCAATGCGGTTTCAGGAAAGGGCGGTCCTCACAGATGCCATATTTTCTGTCCGTTTGCTACAGCAGAGGTGTAGGGAATTCCAACAAGACCTACATCTCTGCTTTATTGACATGGTCAAGGCCTATGATACCATCAGTAGGCCTGGGCTCTGGGCTGTTCTTCGTGCTTTTGGAGTCCCTGACCCTCTGCTCACGATCATTAAGGACTTTCATGATGGTGAGCGGGCCCGGATAAAACTACGTGGCCGGGAGTCCGAGCCATTCCCTGTACACCTTGGGGTGCGACAGGGATGTCCTCTGGCTCCCACATTGAACATCTATTTTGACCACGTAATTTGTGAAGCCTTCAATAGCTGTACCGGGGGAATCCCCATATGGTACAGATATAATGGGAGGCTGATCGATGCCCGGGTGCGGTCAAGGGATGGCTCCCTATTGCTCAACCACGTTATGTATGCTGATGATTTGGTAATAGCTGCTCAGTCAGAGGAGGAGTTGGAGACGCTGCTGCTGAAACTGGAGCGTGCCACTAAGAGGTGGGGCCTTACCATCAGCCCCACCAAAACTAAGCACCTGCCTGGGTATTTTGTACCATCGGACACTCCACCCCCACAACTCCCAATCGGTGATGGGGCAGTTGTGGAGAGAGTGGAGAGTTTCCCATACCTGGGCAGTGTGCTTATGACTGGCTCCAGTTTAACAGCAGAGGTCTCACTCCGAATCAGTCGAGCGGCAATATCTTTTCATCGGTTGCGTAACGCTGTGTGGAAGCTACCTGGTCTGTCGCTCCGCACTAAGCTTCAGGTCTTCTCGGCCACGGTCATTCCCTCCCTTCTCTACACTTGCGAAACGTGGACCCCCCCTATTGGAACATCTTCGCCGGTTAGAAACATTTAGGCTGGCCTGCCTACGATCCATCCTGGGTTTAACCAGACTGGATTGTGTGAGGAGCTCACAAATCCTTTAAAGATCTGGGCAAGGTCCCATCGGTGAGCTCCTCCGGCGGGTAAGGCTGCGATGGCTGGGTCATGTAGCCCGCATGCCCAGCCACCGCATGCCGAAACAGCTTTTGTTCGGCCGGATCGAGGGGGTTAAACGGGCACTGCACGGGCTAGAGAAGAGATGGAGTGATGTGGTACAGGAGGACGTGGAGCTGAGTGGACTTGCCGATGACTGGTACCAGCGGTGTCAAGATCGGCCTCTGTGGGGGAGGCTCGTGAAGGATGCTACTGGGCAGTTGTAGGTAGTCGCCCTCCAACAACAACGGAGGGCGGAGGAGTGACGCTCACAACAAAGAGCGGAGCGCCGGGTGGCTAGGGCACAGCAGGTTGGCACAGTAGGGGGCACAGGTGGTGCATCAGCCAGTCATCTCAGTCATCTCAGTCAGTCGTACCGTGGCACCTGGGTCTGCCCCGTGATCTCCTGCCAGCTGGCGTTCGACAATTCACGTGGCCACAAGGTGCACATGGCCTGGCACAAGCATCGTGGTGACGTCACCGCCACTTCGTGGCGAATGGCGGTTGTTGTTGTTGTTGTTGTGTGTCAGTGTGTGTAAGTGTGTGTGTGTCAGTGTGTGTGTGTCAGTGTGTGTGTGTCAGTGTGTGTGTGTCAGTGTGTGTGTGTCAGTGTGTGTGTGTGTGTCACACACACACTGCGCTAACCGCTACACTATCGCTCCCCACTGACAGTGTGTGTGTGTGTGTCACACACACACACTGTCAGTGGGGAGCGATAGTGTAGCGGTTAGCACGCTGCACTATGAACCTGGCGACCAGGGTTCGATTCCCGCTCACGGCCAACACCAGTGACGATTATCTGAACCAGTCCCGGGCCTCCCCTAGGTCGACTCAGCCTCAAATGAGTACCTGGTGCGGTGTGTAAACATTGCTACTAGGGAGACAAAGGCGGTCGGGCGTGGTGCTGGCCACCCACCCCCTCGTGTACCGTTCCGGCCTTCATAGGTGCTCGCTAACAGCACTTGCCCCTACAGTCTGTTAAGGCTATATGGTGTATCTGTGCGTGTATCTGTGCGTGTATCTGTGCGTGTATCGTTGCTTACGTGTGGCTTCTCTCTAACAGCACCTGCCCGCTACGAGTCTGTTTTAGGCTACACGTGGAATCTTTGTCACGGGCCATAACATGTGAAGTGAAGCTTCAAATCAAGATGTGAAGTGAAGTTGCCTATCACTTCTGCTTTCTCTTTTGTTGTTGTGAATCAACTCCACGCCTACGTGTTTGTCTGTCTGCCTGTGTGTCTGCCTGTTTTTCTGCCTGTTTGTCTCTCCGTGGAAAACATTCTGAAATCTCAACTCGTACTTTGTAGAGTTATGTTTGTTGTTGTCATTCTCAAGCACAACAGTGACACCAGTCAGAGATTTGGTTAACAGCAGTTGGGGTGTCTCCATTCTTTTTCAAAAATATTTCATAAAAGTCTATTGGTTTATTTTTTTGTAACTATTTAAAGAAGATTAATGATGAACCTATTTAGCGTGCTTGTGTTCAGTGTTGTTGTCCTGCCTCCCGCACCTACCAATTATCCACGGTTGGCTACGTATGGTGCCAAAATTAGTTCAACGTACATACGTAGCGTAATGGCGCCATCTGGTGCACAGCAGCGGCAACTGCGGTGGACAGACCGCACACGCCGGTGAGGGCGTGAGCACGGTGCGTGTTGGCAGAGCGGAGGAACTGGGGCAAGGGTCACGGAGGACCCCGTCTGGAGGCCCCTGGAACCTGCTAGCGGGTTCGGGAGAAGGGAGGCGCGGTCAGGGCGGAGTCAGGCCGCGTTGGCAGCATCAAAGGAGCCAAGAGTGGGGGGCTCGAGGCTGCCGGTTCTGGGAGTGGACTCGTCTCGTCGTCGCTGCTGTCTCCGCTAGATGTTGCGCTACGAGATAGTCGTTGGCTATCTTAGTTAATTGCATGCCCATATATGGAGTGGTTGGGTGTGGCTGCGCTGGAACGAAATGAATCCACGACTGGAAGGTGAATCGCGGTGTCTCCTCTATCTGTTGACGGGCCCAAGGTAGGTGCCTCACATTTGTATTGAAAGCAAAAAAAAACCATCGTGACATCACGGTAAAGTTTCTCAATGTCTGGGCAGTGTGGCTGATAGATTTGCGTCGTGCCGGCAGTCCGGTGACACCTTCATACATTGTGTCCCCCACATTTTCATTGCTCCGTGTGAAGTGACACCGACGACTAGGTACTCGGAGCCTCTTTATGGAAGTCACAGAGCGACCTGCACTCGGCCCGGCACTTGGGTCTTCACTCCGTGTAGTCGCCCCTTCCCTTGAGCGTCTCCCCCACACTCCTCGTGCTCTACCCCCTTTCATGCTCCTCAGAGCCCCTTTTAAATAACTTTCCGTCGACTCCCGACTCAACTACGTTTCCCGATTTTTCTTTTCGGTTCAAATATTTTTTTCTTATGGTCGGCTCAAACCCCTCCACCTCCCGGACCCATCATCGACGAGGCCCCTGGCCTACGTTTTGAAAGTCAACTCTGCTGCACATTGGACTGGTTTGAGTGCCTCTCAAGTTTGGTCGTTTGCAACTGGATGAGTTTAAGCGAGGGGGCTCCTGGACCATATTTTGGGCTCGCCAGATTTCTGTCCAGCTCTGCCGAGCGATGTCGTGCCACACGAAACCCATTCCAGAGTTTTCTGGTTACTGGTCTGGTACTAACTCCCGCTTCTCCCTGGAGCCAATCGGCTTCTGACAGTCTTCGGATGTCCCTGGGTGCTTCCTGCCAACCAAATGTGGGGTGGGGGATCATTGAATAAAGTTCAATATCAGATCGGACACTCACAAATGCAATGGTTTTGTATGCACTCAGTGTATGAAGTTTAATACAATATCTGACACAGAATCAAGTTAAAGCCGAAGTAGGACATCGGAATACCGTATATACACTGAATCGCAGATATGATAAAATCGTACATTACCATAACGTTAATGTGTTAGTGTAACCTGTGTGGTTATGTACTTGTTAAATGGTGCATATGTCCGTGCTTCAGTATTATAAGGAGATCCTCTTTATTTTCTTTTGAACATATTTTTGACAAAGTGCCTAGGTGATGACCAGTATGATGGAGAGACTTCACGTGAACACGATCACTGATCCAATCGATTCGGAGTGATCGCTTCGGTGTGATCGAGTCGGCGTGTTATGTCACCGATTTTAGAATCAGTTCGGCGTTGCGCAGGGATTTGATCAGTGTGGCGTGGGGGCGTGAAGTTGACAGCAGATTTGGTCGTTTCAGATGGTCCGACATCTCCGTGTGCTGGAGAGGCCGGTTCAATAAACCCGCCGCGTGTGAACGGAGTCTCCTCCTGGATTCCTTGTGTACAAGCGTGGAGTGCAAGAAGATCACGCCGGAGAACTATCGGTTGTTAATTTTGCTGCGTAGTAACCCTTGACACCGAGGATAATTGTAGAACCACACGGAGACGGAACGTCAGGTAAGGGCTTACGCAGGTTTAATAACACTCTTCACACGACTCTGTGTACTGCACACTCACTGACTGGTTACACTCGACGCCTACACCCGTTATGGTGCGCGTCAGAACTCTGGCCTGCACGTGGAACTACTTCCAACTATAGGAGTCCTCTACTTATGATGTATAGTAGTGTAGTGTATAGTGGTGTATAGTGTAGTGTATAGTGCAGTATAGTGTAGTGTATAGTGTAGTATACTAATATAGCTTTGCACTCCAACACACCGGCGTGCTGTATTAGTGTACTACACTATACACTACTTTATACTACACCACATACCCTACTACACTATACACTACACCATACACTACACTACTTTATACTACACCACCATACCCTACTACACTATACACTACACCATACACTACACTACTTTATACTACACCACCATACACTACTACACTATACACTACACCATACACTACTTTATACTACACCACCATACCCTACTACACTATACACTACACCATACACTACTTTATACTACACCACCATACCCTACTACACTATACACTACACCATACACTACACTACTTTATACTACACCACCATACACTACTACACTATACACTACACCATACACTACTTTATACTACACCACCATACCCTACTACACTATACAGGTAGTCCCCGACTTACGATGGAGATACGTCACGACTCCATCGTAAGTCGAAGATGACATAGCCTACCCAGGAGTCTTAAAGAATGATAATTTAACAAAACACACCAATTTACAGTACCGTACTGTATAAACTATATACTGTATGTATTTATTAATTACAATACTGTAGTGCAGAGTAAAATGTGAAGTAAAAAAACCAAGGTAAATTCTGAGCCTACCTATATAAACTGCAATTTAATAGAAAGTTTTTTTTCAGGAAACAATCCTATCTGCATCACACAAGGCGGGAGATGCGAACATCCCGGCAGCGTCCCCAACGTACACTATCGTACCTCGTACGCTGCTGCGTTTGACTGCCGCGCGAAATTTAAAACATTTTACAATTTTGTCGTACCGCTATCGCCATCGTAAGATCGAAATGTTGTCGTAAGTCGGGCCATCGTAAGTCGGGGACTACCTGTATTTACGCCCCGGTACGGCTTCCCTTGCCTACTTCCTCGTCTGCCCCGGGCGGGGGCTCACCCAGCACCGTCCGGCGACGAGGTGAGGCCTCTACCCCTCTCGCCTTTCTTCGGCGGCGGCTGGGGTGTTCCCACGCAGGCTCTCGTTCCTCTTCCCATGGCGGACACTTCGCTACCCCCCTACGGCGACCCCGCGCTCGTCCCGGGGTCCCCCTTAAGTACCCCGCCGCCTCGGTGACATGACATCATCACGTCACGTCATCCCTCTCCTCTACAGATGACGTGACGTCATCCCACTACTACTCTACACTTTGTTAATTATTGTTGACCACCCCCACCGTGCCCAAGAGGACGATCACGGCGCGGGTTACAAACGCATAAAAAAACTACAATTTATTTACACGTCGGCTCAACATCGCAGTATGATCGACTACATGAACAGATTAATACAACAAATACGTAAAAATCTGACATCAATACCGTTTTCTTTGGTTCTTTCGGTAAAGTCACGTAGAATGAGAATAAAATAATAAATTGATAAAATAAAATAACACAATAATATTCTAACGACGTTTCGGCCACAACACAAGCGGCCTTCATCAGGTGAAGGGGGCGAGACTGTCTGGTAGGACAGCGCTGGAGTGAGAGAGCCACGTTCAGATACGGCCTTTAAGCTGTGTGAGAGGAACAAAGAGCCTTGACAAAGGAATTAGCATAAAATTTAGCATTGAAATGGCTGAATGATTAGCTTGTGACTGGTCACAGAAATAGCTATGTTAAAAGTTAAAGCATACACATCCGCAGAGGCACCCATTGTTAAAAGGAATTAGCATAGAATTTAGCATTGAAATAGCTAAATTAAGGCATACACATCCGCAGAGGCACCCCTTGACAATGGGATTAGCATAGAATTTAGCATTGAAATGGCTGAGTGATTCGCTGTGATTCGCTTGTAACTGCTACCGAAAGAACCAAAGAAGATGAATCATTGCAGTCACGAAAGCTTTAAATCGAAATCAATACCGTTGTTTTGTAAGCTCTGCGATCCGCGCAATGTAATACAAATTCCGTGGTGCCGTGGCGCTACTCAAGTGATCAGCTGGACGTCTGTTTTGTTGTACAGTACTTCATGGTGCACATTAATGTTGCCGTCAGTCATGGACCCAAGCGTGCAGCGAGTGGTGAGAGTGAGGGAGTTGCGTCTGTGGTCTGGAGGAAGGGGGCGTGGCTGAGCTGAGCCCCTCCTCCTTCTAACCAGCCCTCTCCCCCCATCATCTCATTGTCATCATCATCATCATCGTCAATATATTTGACTCTAATCATCGTTAGAATTAAAGGTATGTAAAGTTAATGTGATGTTTATTTATGTTTTATTATGTTACTGTGTAATGTACCATACACAGTAAAATCGTTTAGTTAAAAAACAGCACTCTTATATTCTTAGCTCTTTCGGTAAAGTCACGTTGAAGGGAAACAATAAAATAATGAAATATATATATAAAACAATAAAAATTCTCACGACGTTTTGACCATAACACAAACGGTCGTCATCAGGTGTGTCGGTTTGCATCAATTTATTTATTTTTAAACGGTGTATATATTTATCTATTTATAAAAAAAACCGTCAGCGCCATGCGCAGCGATTTGGCAGTTTATTTAGAAGGACGAGTCCATCTATGTTATGAAAATAGGAGGGGGAGACGAAAAAATTAATGTTTGCTGTCTGAAAGCCACTGTAAGCGTGAACAATCAATTAAGACCTGAAATGGTTTATCAAATCTTTCCAATGATTGCTAAGCCAGAATCCATCTTCTCGGTTGAAATTGTCTCTGTGCTTGTATATGTGGATAGCCTCATGAACGAATCTCTCATGGTAGCCAGATGGCCTACAAAGAACCTCTGTCTTGGAAAAGTCAATGTCATGTGAGCCTACTGAATTATAACAATGATCTGCCACGGCTGAGGTGTTGGTCCTACCGTGTTTAAGGTCTGCTTTGTGTTCACGAATGCGGTCCGAGACATGGCGTTTGGTTTCTCCAATGTAACTACTACCGCAGAGGCAACTTAGTTTGTAGACACCAGGGTACGGTATGTCCGGAATCACATCTTTTACAGACGGAACCAGATCACGGATTTTATGTAATGTGTTGAAACGGACCTGGATCTTGTGTTTATTCAAGATTTTGGAGATATTTTTTGTGATCTCCGCAATGTATGGTAAAGTGATGGTTTTGAAAGGCTCCTCAAGAGGGTCCTTCTTCATGGTTTGAGTGATAGCTTTGCCGATTGTATAGTCGGAGTAACCATTAGCCTTAAGAGCTTGGTGTACGTGCTTGAGTTCACTGCCTATGTGTTCCTGGTCGGATATGCATTGGGCTCTATGATACAGAGTCTTGATGAGATAATTCTTCTGTGATGGATGGTGGTGGGAATCCGGTTTCAGATAAGCATCCGTATGGGTAGCTTTCCTGTAGACAGAGTGGCTCATTGAACCATCAGGTCTCTTTTTAATTAGGACATCCAAAAAAGGTAGCTTGCCATCTTTTTCGACTTCAATTACTGTACCATTGAAAATTGTTTCCCTTCAACGTGACTTTACCGAAAGAGCTAAGAATATGAATTACTACAGTCACGAAAACTTTAAATTAAAATTTAACAGCAGCTTAGTCAAGCTATGACGAGTTTGACCACGTCTGTGGTTCTCATAACCCCCTTGAACCCATAGGCCCCCTGTAACTTTACCAACCGCGAGGGTTTTCAGGAACCTGAACCCTCGCGGTTGGCCAGGGAGCTACTCTACATACATACAGGGGTCGCATGGGGGACCGCTCTGATAGGAGCCTCTCATCGCTAACGATGAGCGTCTAAGTAAGGCAACGGGCATATTGCGAGACTTTTGCACAGCACGGCCATTGCAGGGTACAGCTCTCGATCAAATTTTCCTTGAAATCGATGCAGCAGTGACATGGAGTCGGCGCTGTAGAATGACAAGACGCCCGCCTCCCAGTCCAGGTGAACCCCGACTCTTTTGGGAGCATCTCGCACCGACAGTTTTGTTTCTGTCTCGTTATGTACCGCCGTGTAGGCGTTGCCCCGTTTCTTAAGGCACCACGAAACTTCATTGAACCCAATTTTACAGGCTTTTTCATCACCTTTCCGTGGTATCGCGTCATACGTGACACCGATATTGAATTTCTCAGAACCCCTCACGTCCACCTCCCAGTAGTGGCGACCCGATGAGAATTTCTCAGAGCAAATGACCACTTGGTAGTGGCTGAACCGGCCTGAGTTGTCACGGTATGGTTGGGTGCGTGTGGAGGTCCTGACGGTTTTAAAGTCGGCAGAAATCTGGAGGTTCCGATGTGCCGTGTTTGGGTTCAGAGTCGGCGAGCAAGTGCCTGTAAACAATAATAATACAAATATTGTGTTAAGCGAACATTGTTTACTTTTGAGAAACACACTTTGCACTTGGCAATATGTCAGTAAGAAGTGCAAACATCTGATGACAATTATAGTGTGCAGCGCTGCACTTCACAAGCTGATGTAGTCTTTATCAGGGGTTCCTACGTTCCTGCCCTAGGTTCATGCTCTGACTATGAAAGGCAAATCAAATGGAGCCCAATGTATCAACCGACTGTAATCCAGCACTTTGTAGGTGAGGGTTGGTGGATCACAGATTCGTGAATCTCCCGACGCAATGGCTGCTGCCATGCCAGGGTATGGCAGTACAGCAATCCATCTATAGGTGGATTACGTGTTACCTGCGTCATAATTATTGTTTGGTGTTGATGTCACTCGCTGACTCCGTGTCCCTACTGGACATCTGTGAAAAACGAGTTGATAGCTCATCGGAGTCCTCATTCAGGATAAAGATTCTGATACTCACGGGGTTTTTTTCCAGGTACTCCAGTTTACTGCCACAATTCATGAACGTATTTCACTTAATGCGGCGCTTTTCAGCAACGCATCTACCGCGCTAAACGATGACTTATTGCACCGTATTAAGGTTTCACATCTCATACGGATATCTTTCTTTATCGTGCATCAGCATTAGAGATGAGTGACAAAGATGATGCATTAATACACTCAGCAATGCACGTTGTGTGGCGTGTACAGCATATCACGTACTCGATTCTCTCCGCATGTTCAGGAATGCCTCTTGCTTTTCAAGATGTTGATGCAGAATGTTTTGGAGTTGCAGCTTCTTTTTCTTTCTGCGATTGAGGCGTCTAATCATGAACTTAACTCGTTCTGATGCGAGGGGCATCGAATAGACTTCTGAGAACTCGTATTGAGTGATGAGACCCTGGACGAGCAACTCGCGATGTAGCATTGCAGGGATCCTACCAATCAACTCTCGTGCCACCGGAGCTTCCTCCATCGTCATTCTGAGCCATATAACTTTCCTGTCACCCTTCTCTGCATCGGTGTTGTTTGTGCGGTGATATCCGCTGTTTGCAAAGTGATCACAAATCTGAATGTCTTCTCTGCTCTCATCCACAGTCAGTTTCTTGAATGATTGAGCTGTTAGAATATGTGTAAGAAAACAAATATTTCCATCAAAACAAATGTGATTCCTAACTTTGCAATTGTTTAATGCCTTCGTCATGATAATTATTATCATCATCATACATTAATTGTAAGTCATTGCTGGGAGGTCTCCCCAAGCCACTACATGTACATTTATTATGGTCCTGCGCTGACAATCAATTTCACTGTCACAATATATTTAACGTGTAGGCTTTCACCACCAATATCATCTATAAGAGGTTTTTGGGTTAGATCGCGTGAATATATAAACGTGTCGCTTAAACCCGCCACCACCCGACACAGCCAACTAGTAAGGGTCCTCACTTAAACAGCACGTGCCAATTCGTCACTTGTATAGCAAAAAGACGTACAGTTGTATAGCTGTACGCCTTTTGGCGTCATCTGGTCGAGCACCAATTGGGTCGAGGCTCAAAAGAAAGCCGTCCCTTGGTGTGGACCAATCAGTTTCAAGGACAATGCATATATTCCTTGGTTCTATTCGGTAAAGTCACGTAGGTAAAAAATAAAATAACAAAAATCACTACGTTTCGGCCACAACACAAGTGGCCTTCATCAGGTGAAGGGACCGTGCTGTCATGACGACAGCGTTGGAGTGAAAACAGCCAAGCCCAGGTCGCGTCCTTTAAGCTGTGTGGGAGGAAGCAAAACGCTTTGAAAAGGATTTAGAACATCTTTCCAATGATTGCTTAATTTGAAACCATCTTCTCGGTTGAAATTGTGTCTGTGTTTGTAAATCTGAATTGCCTCGTGGACAAATCTCTGATAAAAATCCATGGGTTTGCAGAGAACCTTGGTATCGGAGAAAACTATATCATGATCACCCACAGCATTGTAACAGTGGTCAGCTACGGCAGAAGAATTCGTTCTGCCGTGTTTCAAATCTGATTTGTGCTCGCGAATTCGGTCAGAGACATGTCGCTTCGTCTCCCCGATATAGCAATCACCACAAGTGCAGCTCAATTTGTAAACCCCGGGGTACTGTAAGTCAGGAACGACATCCTTCACGGACGGGATCAGGTCACGGATTTTGTGTACTGTATTGAACCGGACCAGAATCTTGTGTTTCTTTAGAATTTTGGAGATATTTTTAGTAACGCCTGCTATATATGGTAGTGTGATGGTCAGATTTACAAACACAGACACAATTTCAACCGATAGGATGGTTTCAAATTAAGCAATAATTGGAAAGATGTTCTAAATCAAACCAAACATTAAACTAATTTTCAATTTTACAGTAAAAAAATTTCAAGTAGTGGTATCCCAAACTTTCACAGCTGCTTATTTCTCTCCACTCACTCACTCCACTCACTCACTCCACTCACTCACTCCACCCACTCACTCCACCCACTCACTCCACCCACTCACTCCACCCACTCACTCCACCCACTCACTCCAATCACTCACTCCACTCACTCACTCCACTCACTCACTCCACTCACTCACTCTACTCCCCCCCCCCCGCTGCTGGTCCGTCATGGTCCCCACCCACTCCTGGTCCATCATGGCCCATGCACCTCCTTTGTACATCATGCTCATTTTTATGCAAATTCCTTCGTCAAAGCGTTTTGCTTCCTCCCACACAGCTTAAAGGACTTGGCTGTTTTCACTCCAACGCTGTCCTCATGACAGCACGGTACCTTCACCTGATGAAGGCCACTTGTGTTGTGGCCGAAACGTGATTTTTATATTATTAGTTTTTTCGGTAAAGTCACGTTGAAGGGAAACAACAAAAAAAACTAAGAATATGAATTACTGCAGTCACGAAAGCTTTAAATTAAAATTAAAGTCGTGATTTTTGTTATGTTATGTTTTACCTACATGACTTTACCGAATAGAACCAAAGAGTATGGATCCTTGCAATCACGAAAGCTTCAAATCTAGAAATGCATATATTATCATATTACGTTTTTTGTTTGCATTTTTACTGCAGGTATTGTGGTTAATGCATACTTTACTGCAGATATTGTGGTTAATGCAGACATGAATCCTCGTAAAAAGGTTTCAGTTTTGTTGCCAGAAAAAAGGGGAAAAACCCTATTATTACATTTTGGTACTGGCAAAGGAGATCTAATGATGTAGATTATCAGTCTAACTCTTTACTACAACAAACAAATATGGCTAAATCAAAACGTTTTCGAAATCACCAAAATAAAGCCACAAAAAGAATGTAACAGTGATCATAGGAACTGTGATTCAAATTTAACAATAAACGATAAACATAACATGTACGACCAAACTTTGCAGCCATAGTTGGCTGCATGAGTCACTTCATAACAGCAGGAGTATCAGTAGGAGTTTCAACATTTTTCAATGCACCTTTAAAGATCAGAACACTATCATCAAAACTCAAGATCATACTTTGCAGCGGTCATCCTGAGCGATACATTTGATTTCAGGCCACTAAATAGCAATGGCAGATAGGGGTGTACAACTCCTCTAGAGCAGTTTTGAGTGAAGATCTCACAGGTAGTGATCCAAGTTGCAGTTTATTGGCGATGGCATTCCAGACCCTGGGGGCATCAATAGAAAAGGCCCTTCCTCCAATATTTGTACAGCAATAAGGAATATGAGCGAAGACCTTAGATCACATTTGTTCTTCGAAACAGTGAGGAGATCCTGCAAGTAGGCTGCTGATTTTTTTGTAAGTACATCGTGAATAAATACGATCTGATGCACAAGCCATCGCCTTCACTACCCCCGCTGCACACAGACCAGCAGGGTGAAGTTGGGCCAAATAATCTCCAAGACCGACCTATAGGAAGTGGGTGGTCACTCACACAGCAGTGGATTAACAAAGGGGATGTTCACGTGCTCTACTGCTGTGGCTACATCGCCTGCATGCACACTCGGTGGCGACGATTCTGAACCGTTTTTTCCTTCTGGGTATGAATACACTCCAAGTCAGTGTCAAGGATTCCCTATGCGCGACACGCCCTTGTACTCACCTTCATAAATCGCGACTGAGCCCGAGTTCACCTGCATAGCCGGACAGAGCGGCCCACTTGGAATGTCGTCGAATGAGTGCAACAGCTCCATGGTGTTGGCGTTGTAAAACGAAAGTTTTCCTGCGTTAAAGTCCAAGCGAACGCCGACTCTCTGCAAATGTTTAATCTCCGGATAAGCAATGCATCGGTCGCCATGTCTTGCAGAGTAATTTGAATCCCATTGAATGAACGCCAAAGACTGCTCATTCCAGCCCAGCCTGCCAGACTTTTCGTGACGATTCCGAGGAATCGACTCACGTGCGACGCCTATAAAACAGTTTTTAGAGGCTCTCACGTCCACTTCCCAGTAGTGGTCACCCGACGAGAAGTTCTCAAAGCAGAGGACTATTGGCCACCACTCAAACCTTTCTGCCTGATCAGAGTAAGGCTGAGCCGTCTGGTTCCACGTCACTGTGCTGAGATCGGCAGAAATTTGAAGCTGTCGATGTGCCGAGTTGGGGTTCAGAGTGGGCGAGCACACAACTGCAAGATAAACAAATCATTGTGTAAATCTTTACAATCACGACTCATTTTTTTGCTCGTTATCATCAGCCATGATTAAGTCGTTGTCATGAGAGGCAAAGGTGCACCTGGACATTTTGTGCCCATGCCACTGCTGGTGGAAGGATCTCGCCTAGAAGCAGCATCAGAGCCCCCCTCTTGAGTGTATTTAGCCCTCCCTTCCATGCTGGTTACATTTGCCACAGTGGCTAGAAAATGTTAACTACCTCGTCTGGTATGCATGAGGTCGTGCATTCAATCCCGACCCTGACTCATATTTTATATTTGCGTGTCTCTCTCTCTCTCCCCGGGTTTTCCCCCACATTTAGAATCAATATTATGCGTTTAGACGATTAGGCTGCTATAAATGTCAACATGATGATTATATCAGCCACTTGGTTGATCTATCCTTTGTGGTGACCAGCTCGCTTCTGAAAAAAAGCTATTACATAGCAGTCCAGTGGGGCCTTACCCGGTAAAATTAAAAAGTTTAGTTTAAAAAAAATAGTTTGTTTATATTATTCTACTACGAGTGACCACTCATTGTGCTGTAGCCAGATCTGTTGCCTCATCGTATACCAAACATTTACAACGCGGCAGGATTGGAGCACGTGGTTGCGTGCCGTGTTGCTCCAACATTTATAATCGAGGCTTCCTGGAATGCAAGTGGACAACTTAGGAATGTTCTTTGGTTCGTTCGGTAAGGAATACTACGCTTTTTTTCCGAAATGCTTTTAAACGATTGGTTTGCCTGAAGCTACATCGAACTGCGGATGTATGTTAATATACACATGGAGCTACTGCGGGCAATTAAATTAGCTCGCGTACGAGTGCTAAGTGGATCGTTGCATAGCAGAGGCTTGGGGAGGCCTTCATCCAGCAGTGGATTGACCTGGGCTAATGATGATGATGTAAAGGGGATGAGTATGATATGTATCCAGTTTCCACTGTGATTGGCCTAAATTAGTCGCAATTTACTTTGGCAACTTCACCACTGCCCCTCCTGTGAAGGTTTTCCCGCTTGAGTGAGACTCTGAGACAGTGGGCCTGCGATGCTGAGACTTAGTGGACTAATTTCTCTGTTGTGATAACTTGTTTTGTCGCTCTTATTTGCGTATCTTTAAATTTTTACTTAACTTTCGTGACTGCAGGAATTCATATTCTTGGTTCTTTCGGTAAAGTCACGTAGATAGAAAAAAATAAAGTGAATAAAAATAATAAAATAAAACCTCTAATGTAGACTGTAGCTTGGTTATTAAGTTTGGTGAGTGTACTGGCAGTCTATAATGTAGACTGTAGCAGTGGTTATTAAGCTTGGTTAATTGTACTGGCAGTCTATAATATAGACTGTAGCCTGGTTATTAAGCTGGGTGAGCGTACTGGCAGTCTATAATGTAGACTGTAGCCTGGTTATTAAGCTGGGTGAGCGTACTGGCAGTCTATAATGTAGACTGTAGCCTGGTTATTAAGCTGGGTGAGCGTACTGGCAGTCTATAATGTAGACTTATTTTGGTTCTTTCGGTAATAAAAATAAAATAAAAACAAAACCCACGACGTTTCAATCGCAACACAAGCGGTCGTCATCAGGAAAAGGGGGGTTAGCCTATAAAGGCAAACTGTTTATAAAGGTTTAGAGATGGGCGTGGCCCAAGTGTGTCAGCAGCATGGGCGGGGCAGCTGATGTTACCTCGCTCCACACATCCACACTGCGAACTGTGGAGGTTGACAAGAATCGTGACTTGATTTGTGTTACTTAACCAGACTACAGTCTACATTATAGACTGCCAGTACAGTCACTCCGATTAAGAACCAAGCTACAGTCTACATTAGTAGTTTGTATTTTTTTCAGTTTATTCACTTTATTTTTATTATTATTCTTATATCTACGTGACTTCACCAAAGGAACCAAGAATATGCGTCTCTTTAGTTTTGGTAACATTTATGTATTTGATTATCATTTAAATTTCTGAGGGTGTTCATATGCTTGGTAATTGCTATATATAATGGGATTTGTACAGCACTGTTGGATATAATTTGTATATATGTCGCTAAATTAAATCTTATTATTTCGAAGTCCTCTGGCCTGAAAAAATGAAAAAAAGTCTACGTTTAACGGATTGCAACGCTGACAAGTGTGTAAAGTATACGCACGGCTCGTCTTCAGCATGTCCAGGAAATGCCGTTCCCTGCTCCGCTGTTCTTTGAGTGTCTCCAGCAGCTCTCGGCGTTTGCCTTCCCCTCGTATCGTGATGCGCAACAGGATTGAGTCCGCGCGCATGGCAGCGTCGGGAATTGTAAACGCCCTCCAGTACTCCTCTTTCGTAACCACGTTCCTCCTCTTCAGCTCGTGCAGGAAAAGGGAGGGAGTTTTGCCGATCCACTCTCGCAACTCTGGCAACTCCCTCTCGACGTCCTTCCAGTTGCCTTTTTTGCCTCGCGCGATAATTTTACCGATGAAATCCTCTACGCTCTGCCAGAGTAAAGGCACGGCAAGTGAGTGAGCAACAATCACCAGATCATCATCAGCATGCACAACACGGCTGACCAATAGGGAGCGATCCCTCGACCGCACCCGAGCATCCATCAGCCTCCCATTTTACCTTTACCAGATGGGAATCCTCCGGTAACGCCATGAAATGCCCAGGTATGGAAAACCTCTCCACTCTCTCCACAATTGAACCCCCATAGAATTCTGGTTATTTCCTCCCCGTGCCCCCCCGTGCCCCCCCCCCCCCCCCCATATATATAAAAGCTACGACTCTACACCACTGTCAGAAAACAACTTCAATGGTGGACACCAAGAATTCCTTCCCCGCACCGAGACAACACTTCAAGCACATAAAGTCTTTCTGTTCCCCCTGACACCTTCCTCCAGAAAACCATCGACCCGTTGTGTCGGGGCTTGCGCACTCACCACATTAATGAAAAACACAACAACAACAAGAGAGTAGGATAGATCGAGTAACGTGGAATGACTTACATTAATTTCATCACGACCGGAGATATTACTGCACAGTGAATTATTTTTCAATCGCTGCAAGTATGTGAAAAGGGTGGGGGGGGGGGAGGGGTGGGGGGGTGGGGGAGTACATGATGATTAACAAACATAGAAACTTTTCATTTGCAATCAAGGTGCTTCATAATGGACATGCATTCTACATGTAGCATTAACCCCGTCTTGCTCGTCGGCAATGTCACGTGAGCATTTATTCCAATCACAGACGTTCGCCCGACTTCTCACTCCACTCAATTGCTGCCCCGGCCATCCGTATCAACACATTAACTTTAATCAATAACACAACAAAAGATGCAGCCACCTCTCTCTCTCTCTCTCGCTTGCTGTCCTCCTCCTCCTCCTCCATTCTCGACCCTTGTAACCCTCCTTTGTCCTCCTCGCTCGCCTGTCTCATCCACACCCACTCTACACTTCCGTATTGCACCACCCCCATATTGGAACTGTGGTGCCGCCGCAGCGGAGCCGCTCCAGCGGAGCCGTGCCCACCGCTGCGACGCCGTCACCGATGCCTCGGATTTCCGCCACTCTCCCGGGGTCGGTGCCTTCTCAAACGTCCGCGTTTTGCCCACTGCACAGTCGTGAGGCCGCCGCAGCAGAGCCGCTCTGCCGAGGTCGTGCCCACAGCCGTGAAGGCGCCACCGGGGGATGCCGATGCCGACGTGGTACACCCTCGTCACCCCCACCCCCCCCCCCCCGCACTAACGCACACACGCCCCACGTAGAGCAAGGAGGGGAAGTCACCCGGCCGATAGGTTTTTGTCCAGAAGTCCCTAGTGGGATCGAAGTTCATGGTTTCCTGCGGCCGGGAAATTGGGCAATCTTCCCCCTGTAGCTGACATGCACTGCGACGCCGCGACCTAATATTAAAGTTGCATGGTCACGGTAAGGGCCATCGAGCCACCGCGAGTGGAACCCACACACGCACAAGCACGGGTCAGTGGACTGGTAGCGGGAGAACAGACAGCGGACGTCGGAGAAATCACTGCGGCGACGTCACCCGAGCTGGGATCCGGGTATCGAAAGGGCGGGAAAATCCGAGCGCCTGATTGGACGGGAGGCCAAGGGACCGAAACGGCGAAATTCCTTTGTTGTAGGTAGGATAGAGGGAGGGGGATTCAGGTAGCAAGTCAGTTCTTCTTCAAAATTTTCACGGTCTATGGAGCAACAGAGTCAGCCGTTCGGGACGTCCGTGCGACGAACTCCAACGCAGCCAGGCTCCACTCTCGACGAGGCCGACCTACCATCTCCTCCTTCTACAACATTCAGCGCAGCTTAAGGGAAGTAAGCGTGTGTAAGAGAAGTGAGTCTGGAGTGAGTTAATCGGGAGCAGGGAGCGGAGCGATAGACAGTAGGTTCGGAGTGAGTGTTCACCCCGAGACGAAGTGTGTGGGGTGTTTACGTACCCGCACGATTGTTTACAATAGCGCGTAGCGCTCGCATACCGGTGTGACTGTGTTGTGTGGTCTTTTGGGAGCGTGAAGTGGAGGGCAGAGTGTGCTGGGTGTCTACGTGTATGCGCGGATGTTCACCTCGAGACGGTGTGTGGTGTTTACGTACCCACACGATTGTTTACAATAGCGCATAGCGCTCGAATACCGGTGTGACGGCGTTGCGATCGCGCACCCGTGCCATTGTGTACAGTACTGTGCGGCGCGTACGGGCATACGTGGCGATTTTCGGTGGTGCCCAGTGCTCGCGTACCCGTGATATCGCTCACAATAGTGCTTAGCGATCGCGTACCTGTGTGGCTGTGTTGCGGTCACGCGCCCGCACGATTGTCTAATCGCGAAGTAGCGAGTTAAAGCGCCGAGCGCGCGCGTATTCGCGCGACTGTTTGAGCGGGCCCGTCCACTCAGAGCTGAGCAACCCTCCCCAATCAGCGGCGCGCGCACGGCAAACGCCCCGCCCGCCCATCACTCGGCTCCAACCCCCTCGCGTGCGATTGGTGTACGGGGCTGGGCAGAGGGTAGGAGCGTGTTTGTTATTATCGGAACACGTGGAGCATGGGTGGGAGGGAAACCCGCGCCGCGCCTGTTTGTTTATGGGCGGGACGGAGATTTTACTGGCGAGCGCGCTTACAGCGGCACGCCGCCTCTGAACGGCAAAGCGCACCGCGAGCGTAAAAACAGACCACTGCGTCAATTGAAACATGCCGACGCGGGCAGCTGCAAAGTCGGGGGTGCAAGGGGGCGAGGAATTGGGGATCGGTAGCCCGGACCCCACAGAGTAGCCGGGGGGTAGTGGACAAGTGTTTCGGGGGAGTCGGAGAGCAATGGTCCTGACAATACGGTGATGGCGGGGGATGGTAGCCCCCACAGAACTGTCTCCATGGCTTCCCTGCCTCGTCTCTTCCCCCCCACCCAGCCCCTCCACCATTCTCAGTCATTGCGCGTGACATATGTACATTGTTTTTTAAATGATTAATTTGTATTCCAAACGTTTTAAGAAACGTTGATCTAACTTTGCTGCTGTGCGTTGTAGCTATCATATGGCAGGCTGTTTTTTTTATTACCAGTTTTGGGAACCGCCAGTTAAACACACAAAACAATCATCTGCCAATTGTGTGCCTTGGTCGGAAATCGTGGCAAAGTTCCATCATCACTGAACACACCGTGACGGGAAAGATGCTCGCGTGAAGATATGCCCAGTGCTTTGATTCTAAATCCAGCTGTACATTTTGGCTCAACTTTTTTTTAAAAGGATATTCATGGAAGGAACAACGAAGGCTAATTGACATTTAAAAGTAGGCAATGATAATACATTCCACGTGTAATAAGTCCAGCAGACGAATGTTGAGACGACACAGCTCCTCTTTGTTTTCCGCACGAGCTCACGCCGCGTGCAGACCACTCACGTCCAAACTCCACGTGAAAGGCGCCACCGATCGCCCCGCCTCATCCGGTGACGTCACCGCTCTCCTCGTGGGCGTTCCCTCTCTCTCCCGCCCCGCCTTCTCTTTCCGTTCGTCTGTGATGTCATCTTTATCAGTAACCTGGGTTCCCGTGGGTGTTTCCACCCCCGGATTGTGTGAGGATTAACACGACACAATTATGAAGTGGCGCATTTCCTCCGTAGATCCCAATGCACCACCGTGTATGGAAAACAGGAAATATACAGAACGTGCAGGGTAGATGGCCAGAACTAGGTGGGTAAATGCTGATTTACACACTCAGCCACTCAACCACAAACCCACTCACTCGCTGACCCACTCAATCACTCACCCAGTCACTCAACCATACACCCACTCACTCACTCAAACACACGCACTCACCTATTCACTCACTCACCCACCCACTCACCCACTCACATACCCATTTACTCACCCACTCATCCACCCACTCACTCACCCACTCAACCAGACACACACCCACTTACTAGGCCTGATCATCCCAGGATCAAAGCCTTGACCTCGGAGTCCTTAGAAATAAGGCGATTCGAAGGTCTGAGGGACCTCGTTGGAGAGTCAACACGGAAAGGTTGCTGCAGATTATAATTACGAGTGCTGCCACGCCTAATGCTTCACCGACCCGCGATACAGGACAGGCAAATAACCCTGGCTACTCACGCAGTCTGCTGAGGTTCTCATTCAGCAGTGACACCAATAACAGGAATGTATTTTGGTCAGGTCACAGACTTGGTGAGGTGCAATGACTTACACTCAAATGCTCTTCATCCATATTCAAAGATATGTTCCGGCTTCTACCACGACTCTTTTCTATATAAGAGAGAAATATACATTAGTATAGAGCATTGTTATATATATATGGTTGAGAATTATACATTACATCATACAGACCTGTCGTGATTGGCTTATGTTGATGATGACGATGATTATCATGTTATTCTCTTCTTCATATGGCTTAAAAGGTTAACGTGAAGTGTAATATCACACCCACTTATGGAGGTTCACTATTCTGGAAAGTCGCCAGATGATGATTGTTGATGTAATTACTGGCGAAACGTCACGGTCCTCAAATTGTAAATGTTGTGGATTTATTCTCCAACACACTGGTGGGCTGAAGTAGTATACTACACTATATTATACGATACACTATTTCTACTATACACCACACTACACCGTGATGATGATGAGAGAGAGAAACATGCAAACTCGAAATATACAGCAGCAGGTATCTATCATCAGGGTCTGGTATCGAACCAACGACATCCTGCATACGAGGCGAGGGAGTCAACATCCTCCTAGCCACCGCGACTTACCCCAGGGGAAGCGTTTGTGGCTGATTCTGTAGAGAAGGAGGCCCAAGGTCACCACAAGTAGAATGAGGAGCATGGCAGCACCGATGAAAACACCGGTGATAGCGCCAGCAACGTCTGAGGATTGTACACAGATAGTAGAGTCGTGTATCGTGTAGTGTATAGTGTAGTGTATAGTGTAGTGTATAGTGTAGTGTATAGTAGTGTATAGTGTAGTGTATAGTGTAGTGTATAGTGTAGTGTATAGTGTAGTGTATAGTAGTGTATAGTGTAGTGTATAGTAGTATAGTGTATAGTGGAGTGTATGTGCAGTGTGTGTGTATTGTATAGTGTAGCGTATGTCGTGTGTAGTAGTGTGGTGTGTATTGTATAGTAGTGCAGAGTAAGTGCTTAGTAGTGTAGTAGTGTAGTGTAATAAATACATAGGATTTGACAAAACAAAGTAAGTTGTAACTTAACGTGCCCTGTGCTCAATTTGTGCGTTTCGATGATTCACCTTTAAAAAAAAATCTGCCCATATCTCACCACCCCCCAGCCCCCCAGAAACGGCAACCCCAGGCTAAAAAACACCACTGGTGGAGTGAATTGTCACGGTGTGATTGCCATCAGTTTCTCTCTTGCGTAACAACGAGGTCACGGGAGCCTTCAACACCTCATGTGGCCCCAAGAGTGTACCCAGCATGGCACAGGCATCGTGGTGACGTCACCGCCATTTAGCGGTGAGCGGCTGCTGTTGTTGTTGGTCCATCGTGAGAGATGGCAACGAATTGGGGGTAGTGGTATGGGTGGTTGGCCTTCACACTTAGCACTTGCAACACGAAGTTTATTTGTTGTGTCCTGCTCTAAAACCGACAAACGCAACCGAGGATCAACGCCACAATTTGGAGTCACACTTTCTGGCAATAAAACTGGGGTTGTGTTAAGATGTCAAAACAGTAAACAGAAACCTTTTGCAAGGAGTCAATTTACTGGATTAACCACACACAGTACTTGTGGTGAGCATGCAAACAAAAACATGCTCTGGTAATATCCTCATTGTCTTTGAAACTGATTGGTCCACATGTTTTAATATCTTAACAAACCTCCTGTTCTGACTGCCAGAAAGATTAAAACCTCTTCTTAGATTTTGGTACTGGCAAGGGAGGTACCATGATGATACGAATCACATTGGCAAATGTGAATTGCAATGTTGATCCTTGGCCACGCGTGCATCACCGATTACATTCGAATGTGTAATTTTATCGAGGGTACTGTTGTTGTCTTGGTGTGGTCTGGGGCTGTTGTTGTTGTCTTGGTGTGGTCTGGGACTGTTATTGTTGTTGTCTTGGTGTGGTCTGGGACTGTTGTTGTTGTCTTGGTGTGGTCTGGGACTGTTGTTGTTGTCTTGGTGTGGTCTGGGACTGTTGTTGTTGTTGTCTTGGCGTGGTCTGGGACTGTTGTTGTTGTCTTGGTGTGGTCTGGGACTGTTATTGTTGTCTTGGTGTGGTCTGGGGCTGTTGTTCTTGTCTTAGTGTGGTCTGGGACTGTTGTTGTCTTGGTGTGGTCTGGGATTGTTGTTGTTGTCTTGGTGTGGTCTGGGACTGTTATTGTTGTCTTAGTGTGGTCTGGGGCTGTTGTTCTTGTCTTGGTGTGGTCTGGGACTGTTGTTGTTGTCTTGGTGTGGTCTGGGGCTGTTGTTCTTGCCTTGGTGTGGTCTGGGACTGTTGTTGTCTTGGTGTGGCCTGGGAGTGTTGTTGTCTTGATGTGGTCTGGGACTATTGTTGTTGTCTTGGTGTGGTCTGGGACTGTTATTGTTGTCTTGGTGTGGTCTGGGGCTGTTCTTATCTTGGTGTGGTCTGGGGCTGTTGTTCTTGTCTTGGTGTGGTCTGGGACTGTTGTTGTCTTGGTGTGGTCTGGGACTGTTGTTGTTGTCTTGATGTGGTCTGGGACTATTGTTGTTGTCTTGGTGTGGTCTGGGACTGTTGTTGTTGTCTTGATGTGGTCTGGGACTATTGTTGTTGTCTTGGTGTGGTCTGGGACTGTTATTGTTGTCTTGGTGTGGTCTGGGGCTGTTGTTCTTGCCTTGGTGTGGTCTGGGACTGTTGTTGTCTTGGTGTGGTCTGGGAGTGTTATTGTTGTCTTGGTGTGGTCTGGGGCAGTTCTTGTCTTCGTGTGGTCTGGGGCTGTTGTTCTTGTCTTGGTGTGGTCTGGGACTGTTGTTGTCTTGGTGTGGTCTCGGACTGTTGTTGTTGTTGTCTTGGTGTGGTCTGGGACTATTGTTGTTGTCTTGATGTGGTCTGGGACTGTTGTTGTTGTTGTTGTCTTGGTGTGGTGTGGGACTGTTGTTGTTGTCTTGGTGTAGTCTGGGACTGTTGTTGTCTTGGTGTGGTCTGGGGCTGTTGTTCTTGTCTTGGTGTGGTCTGGGACTGTTGTTGTTGTCTTGATGTGGTCTGGGACTATTGTTGTTGTCTTGGTGTGGTCTGGGACTGTTATTGTTGTCTTGGTGTGGTCTGGGGCTGTTGTTCTTGTCTTGGTGTGGTCTGGGACTGTTGTTGTCTTGGTGTGGTCTGGGACTGTTGTTGTTGTTGTTGTTGTCTTGGTGTGGTCTGGGACTGTTGTTGTCTTGGTGTGGTCTGGGAGTGTTGTTGTCTTGATGTGGTCTGGGACTTTTGTTGTTGTCTTGGTGTGGTCTGGGACTGTTATTGTTGTCTTGGTGTGGTCTGGGGCTGTTGTTCTTGTCTTAGTGTGGTCTGGGACTGTTGTTGTCTTGGTGTGGTCTGGGATTGTTGTTGTTGTCTTGGTGTGGTCTGGGACTGTTATTGTTGTCTTGGTGTGGTCTGGGGCTGTTGTTCTTGTCTTGGTGTGGTCTGGGACTGTTGTTGTTGTCTTGGTGTGGTCTGGGACTGTTGTTGTTGTCTTGATGTGGTCTTGGACTATTGTTGTTGTCTTGGTGTGGTCTGGGACTGTTATTGTTGTCTTGGTGTGGTCTGGGGCTGTTGTTCTTGCCTTGGTGTGGTCTGGGACTGTTGTTGTCTTGGTGTGGCCTGGGAGTGTTGTTGTCTTGATGTGGTCTGGGACTATTGTTGTTGTCTTGGTGTGGTCTGGGACTGTTATTGTTGTCTTGGTGTGGTCTGGGGCTGTTCTTATCTTGGTGTGGTCTGGGGCTGTTGTTCTTGTCTTGGTGTGGTCTGGGACTGTTGTTGTCTTGGTGTGGTCTGGGACTGTTGTTGTTGTCTTGATGTGGTCTGGGACTATTGTTGTTGTCTTGGTGTGGTCTGGGACTGTTGTTGTTGTCTTGATGTGGTCTGGGACTATTGTTGTTGTCTTGGTGTGGTCTGGGACTGTTATTGTTGTCTTGGTGTGGTCTGGGGCTGTTGTTCTTGCCTTGGTGTGGTCTGGGACTGTTGTTGTCTTGGTGTGGTCTGGGAGTGTTGTTGTCTTGATGTGGTCTGGGACTATTGTTGTTGTCTTGGTGTGGTCTGGGACTGTTATTGTTGTCTTGGTGTGGTCTGGGGCAGTTCTTGTCTTCGTGTGGTCTGGGGCTGTTGTTCTTGTCTTGGTGTGGTCTGGGACTGTTGTTGTCTTGGTGTGGTCTCGGGCTGTTGTTGTTGTTGTCTTGGTGTGGTCTGGGACTATTGTTGTTGTCTTGATGTGGTGTGGGACTGTTGTTGTTGTTGTCTTGGTGTGGTGTGGGACTGTTGTTGTTGTCTTGGTGTAGTCTGGGACTGTTGTTGTCTTGGTGTGGTCTGGGGCTGTTGTTCTTGTCTTGGTGTGGTCTGGGACTGTTGTTGTTGTCTTGGTGTGGTCTGGGACTGTTGTTGTTGTCTTGATGTGGTCTGGGACTATTGTTGTTGTCTTGGTGTGGTCTGGGACTGTTATTGTTGTCTTGGTGTGGTCTGGGGCTGTTGTTCTTGTCTTGGTGTGGTCTGGGACTGTTGTTGTCTTGGTGTGGTCTGGGACTGTTGTTGTTGTTGTCTTGGTGTGGTCTGGGACTGTTGTTGTCTTGGTGTGGTCTGGGAGTGTTGTTGTCTTGATGTGGTCTGGGACTTTTGTTGTTGTCTTGGTGTGGTCTGGGACTGTTATTGTTGTCTTGGTGTGGTCTGGGGCTGTTGTTCTTGTCTTGTTGTGGTCTGGGACTGTTGTTGTTGTTGTTGTCTTGGTGTGGTCTGGGATTATTGTTGTTGTCTTGATGTGGTCTGTCACTGTTGTTGTTGTTGTTGTCTTGGTGTGGTGTGGGACTGTCCTCTGGTCTGCACCCCTATCGTGTGTTTGTGTGCTCGATCCTGTAACTCGCTCAACGCGTGCGCCTTACCGGGAGGTCTGTGAACAAAGAGATTCGTAGCGCCTCAGATCATTCCTCCTCCTGCAAGCCCCAACACTACTATACACTACACTATACACTACACTATACACTACACTACTATACACTACGTATACACTACTATACACTACACTATACACTACACTATACACTACACTACTATACACTACACTATACACTACACTATACACTCCATACTACACTATACACTACACTATACACTACTATATACTACACTATACACTACACTACTATACACTAGACTATATGCTACACTATACAATACTCTATACACTACACTATACACTACACTACTATACACTACACTATACACTACAGTACACCACACACTACACTACTATACACTACACTACTATACACTACACTACTATACAATACATCACACATTACACTATACACTACACTTGAATGCACTACTATACACTACACTATGCACTACCCTATATACTTCACTATATACTAAACTCAACACTACACTTTTCACTACTCTTCTCGTCACGTTCATCGTTCACCTTTCCCTGCAGCTTTCCCAATCCCCGTGCGTCTCCTCCTTACCCTCCCCGACCCGTCAGCGTCGATTGTGAGCGCGTTAGAGCCGCGTGGGTGCGGCGACCGGTCGACCGAACCTGCGTCTCCCTTCGCGTCCGTGCAGGGGTCTGATGGGGCAGCCCTCTGGAAGCCGTCTCTACAGCGACAGCGAGTGTCCTGCCTGGTGGTGCATCTGCTCACGATTTTCTCGACTGCGGAACAACACCACCACCCCCGTCGTATGTGGGTTATACATTTGGTGAGCATCTACGCACACAGCGCAGAATCACGCGGCGACGCAGAGCGACGCGGGGCAATGTGGGGCAATGCAGCGCAGCGACGCGGAGTGATGCAGGCGACCGTGGATCAACGCACGGTCATGCGGCACAGTGATTCATGATTGTACATATGGAGGGAAAAACCGGAGGTCCCGGAGAAAAATCCACGCGACCACGGAGAGCGATGCCAACTCCAAATGTACAGGAGCAGGCCTCATCAGGGTCGGGATCGAACCCAGGACCTCCTGTATATCAGGCAAGGGAGTTAACATCTCCCTAGCCCATAATACAGGAATTTTTGGGTTAGATCGCGTAAATATATAAATGTCGTTAAACTCGACACCATCCGACACAGCCAACTAGTAAGGGTTGTCACGCAAACAGAACGTGTCAATTCGTCACTAGTACAGCACTAGTGTATAGTGTAGTGTATAGTGGTGTAGTGTATAGTAGTGTAGTGTATAGTGTCGTGCATAGTAGTGTAGTGTATAGTGAAGTGTATATTAGTATAGCGTATAGTCTAGTAGTGTATAGTGGTGTAGTCTATAGTAGTGTATAGTACAGTATATAGTAGTGTATAGTGTCGTATACTAGTACAGCACACTGGTGTGTTGGAGAGCCAAGCCACAACATTTACAATCTGAGTACGACGTTTCGCCAGTAATTACAACCAGCTTCATCAGGCGACAGCCAGATTTGTGGAGAAGTCCTCCACCTGTTTCGTTCCTTATATAGAGGCGTAGATGTGATGACCACCCTTGTGCGCTCTTCTTGTTCGAAGTGGGGGGGGTATCACTGAGTCAACGTACATTATGCGTGCGCATTATGCGAGCCCATTTATCTTGTACTTCCTGTCAATTGTGTCGTAAAATAGCCATACCAACGGTATTCCCTTTTCAAGTATTATTTGATGATTCGCTTCAAGCAGCACTAAGTCGGTAGCTACTCAAATGGTTAAAATTGTTTTTACGTCTTTCATTTTCGATGGATTATCTAATTAGTCTTGGCCAGTAGTAACTTGTTTTGCACAGAACTTCAACATCATCAAAATCAATTGAGTGCCCTTGTTGTCACGCATTTTGTGCTACTGCTTACAATTGTATTTGGGAGTATTTATTTTGTGTGTGTTTTTTATGTTATTTTAGTGTTGTGCTTCCTAGCCACGCTGATGATGATGAGAGAGAGAGAGAGACAAAGACTCTAAATGTACAGCAGCAGGCATCATCAGGGTCGTGATCGAACCCAGGAACGCCTGCTTACCTGGCGAGGTAGTTAACATCTCCTAGCCACCGTGATGACCATGACAGAGAGAGAGACATGCAAACTAAAAATATACAGCAGGTGTCGTCAGGGTTGGGATCGAACCCACGACCTCCTGCGAGGTAGTTAACATTTCCCTCACCGCAGTTGCACCCCCAGTGTCATGATTTGACTTTGTATCGCGAGCGGTGCATGATTCACGCAAACCCCTTGATTCCCCAAACCCGTCCCCTCCATTTTGTGAACAGGTTCAAGTCGTGTCCACAAACAACCACCCTCCCCTCTTACAATTCACGTTGCAAACGGTGCACTTCTTGCACTCGTTGGAGCTGTTCGGTTCGTCCGTGTAGTCTTCTCCAACGCGGCAAGCCGTGCAAAACGTGCCGGTCGTGTTGGAATCGCAATCCATCACCTTCCTGCTACCTGCAAGGCCGCAGCAGGGGGGTGTGTAAGTTTGAGGAGGGAAACAGACGCACCGACTGAACGAGAATACAAATCAAAAGGTTTTGGTGTTTGTTGTCCTTCCCCGCCTTGCTGTGTTCCAGACTCGCGAACCGTTCCACTTATGAACGGGTCTCAGGAACGAATTAGATTCGTAACCCGAGGACTGCCCGTCCACGACTATGCACTATACACTACAATATTATACAAACCACTGTACACTACACTATACACTACAATATTAGTTTGAAAAGTAATTTCTTTAGAACTTCTGATTATTTCTCTTCAGCTTGTTGTCACCTCCGCCCAGACTTCCGATTAGCCACGGTCGGCTAAGGGCGATGCGAAAGAAGTTCAAAATAGACAAATCCGTACTTCTACACACTACACTATACACTACACTCATACACTATACTCATACACACGACACTATACACTACACTACTATACATTATACTACTATACACTCCACTCCACTATAAACGACACTACTATACACTATGAACCACTATATTAGTTTCAAAAATAATTTCTTTAGAGCTGTTGCTTGTCATTGTTAAGTTTGTTCTCGATAATTGTTTTTTACCCTTTTATCTGGCAACAAAACTGACACCTTTTTTTACAAGGAGTCATGTTCTACATTGACCACAATACCTGCGGTCGGAAGGCAAACAAAAAACAACTCAGATAATGTATGCACTGTCCTTGAAATTGATTGGTCCACACCCGAGACAGCTTTATTTAGAGCCTCGTCTCACATGGTGTTGGACCAGAAGACACCAAAAGGCGCACAACTCAAAGACAATGCACCATCAGATTATGAGAGCTCGGGGTAAAGCATTTACACCATTGGAAACCTCATTTGCCAGTAACAAAATATGATAATTGGTTTTTTACCCTTTTATCTGGCAACAAAACTGACACTTTTGTTTACAAGGAGTCATGTTTACATTGACCACAATACCTGCGGTCGGAACGCAAACAAAAAACAACAACTCTGATAATGTATGCACTGTCCTTGAAATTGATTGGTCCACACCCGAGACAGCTTTCTTTAGAGCCTCGTCTCACATGGTGTTGGATCAGAAGACGCTAAAAGGCGCACAACTCAAAGACAATGCACCATCAGAGTACGAGAGCTCGGAAAAGCATTTACACCATTGGAAACCTCATTTGCCAGTAACAAAATATGATAATTGTTTTTTTACCCTTTTATCTGGCAACAAAACTGACGCCTTTTTTTACAAGGAGTCATGTTTACATTGACCACAATACCTGCGGTCGGAACGCAAACAAAAAACAACAACTCTGATAATCCTGAATAAACACAAGATCCAGGTCCGATTCAACACAGTACATAAAATCCGTGATTTAGTTCCATTTGTAAAAGATGCTGTTCCAGACATACAGTACCCGGGCGTTTACAAACTAAAGTGCCTCTGTGGTAGTAGCTACATTGGAGAAACCAAACGACATATCTCGGACCGCATCCGCGAACATAAAGCAGACTTGAAACACGGTAGGACGAACTCCTCTGCCGTGGCAGATCACTGTTATAATTCAGTGGGCTCACATGACATTGACTTCTCCAAGACGGAGGTTCTTTGCAAACCAACCGGCTACCATGAGAGATTCGTTCATGAGGCCATTCACATATACAAGCACAGAGACAATTTCAACCGAGAAGATGGATTCTGGCTTATTAACCATTGGAAAGATGTTTTAAACCATTTCTGTTCTTAATTAATTGCATTTTACGATGACCTTCAGACCGCAGCTCTTTCGCCAGCATTGACTCTTAATACCTCTCACTCCACGGTTAATGGTATGGTTTACAACATGGAGTATAATAGCGCCTCGCAGCTGTCTCTCTCCCCCTCCTCTGTTCCGACCATGGATGAACTCGTCCGTCTGAACGGGGCCCGTAGCTATCCGTGGTGCTAAAGTTGAGGGTAAGAATCCACCCATTTTTTCGCCATATAGCATTGTGATATATAACGACTTATTGTTGGTAGCTTAGCTGATTGGAGAATATAGAGTTTATTGATAACATTAAGGTAATTTATATTTTAGTTTTTTATTGGTTCACTATATAGTACTGTGAATAGCTCAGATGTGTAGGCCTTGACTTCAACATAGTCATTTCTGTGACCAGTCACTAGCTAATCACTCAGTTATTTCAATGCTAAATTCTCCTAGTTTTTTCAATGCTAAATTATCCTGTTTGATTTGTACTAAGTGCCTCGGTGAATGTGTATGCTCTGACTTTAACGTAGCTATTTCTGTGACCAGTTCCAAGCTAATCACTCAGCTATTTCAATGCTAAATTCTATGCTAATTCCTTTGTCAAGGGGTGCCTCTGCGGATGTGTATGCTTTAACTTAGCTATTTCAATGCTAAATTCTATGCTAATTCCTTTGTCAAGGGGTGCCTCTGCGGATGTGTATGCTTTAACTTTTAACATAGCTATTTCTGTGACCAGTCACAAGCTAATCACTCAGCCATTTCAATGCTAAATTATATGCTAATTCCTTTGTCAAGGCCCTTTGTTTCCTCTCACACAGCTTAAAGGTCGTGATCTGAACGTGGCTCTTTCACTCCAGCGCTGTCCTACCAGACAGTCTCGTCCCTTCACCTGATGAAGGCCACTTGTGTTGTGGCCGAAACGTCGTGAGAATATTATTGCTATTTTATTTTATCAATTTATTATTTTATTCTCATTCTACGTGACTTTACCGAAAGAACCAAAGAAGATGAACTCTGATAATGTATGCACTGTCCTTGAAATTGATTGGTCCACACCCGAGACAGCTTTCTTTAGAAACTCATCTCACATGGTGTTGGACCAGAAGACGCCAAAAGGCGCACAATTAAAAGACAATGCACCATCAGAGTATGAGAGCTCGGGGTGAGCATTTACACTATTGGAAATCTCATTTGCCAGTAACAAAATATGATAATTGTTTTTTTACCCTTTTATCTGGCAACAAAACTGACCCCTTTTTTACAAGGAGTCATGTTTACATTGACCACAATACCTGCGGTATTGTGGTTTGTTGTGTGTTGAATCTATATGGGCAGTGTTAGTCTATGGGCAGTGTTGAATCTATAAGGGAAGTGTTAGTCTATGGGTAGTGTTGAATCTGTATGGGCAGTGTTAGTCGATGGGTAGTGTTGAATGTATATTGGTAGTGTTAGTCTATGGGTAGTGTTGAATCTATATGGGAAGTGTTAGTCTATGGGCAGTGTTGAATCTATATGGGAAGTGTTAGTCTATGGGTAGTGTTGAATCTATATTGGTAGTATTAGTCTATGGGTAGTGTTGAATTTATATGGGAAGTGTTAGTCTATGGGCAGTGTTGAATCTATATGGGAAGTGTTAGTTTATGGGCAGTGTTGAATCTATATGGGTAGTGTTAGTCTATGGGCAGTGTTGAATCTATATGGGCAGTTCTAGATTTAAAGCTTTCGTGACTGCTAGGATCCATGCTCTTTGGTTCTATTGGGTAAAGTCACGTAGGTGAAAATAAAATAACAAAAAATCACGACGTTTCGGCCACAACACAAGCGGCCTTCATCAGGTGAAGGGACGAGACTGTCTGGAGGACAGCGCTGGAGTGGAAGAAGCCACGCTTAGATCACGACCTTTAAGCTGTGTGAGAAGAAAAAGACCACGCGTCTTGACAAAGGAATTAGCATATAATTTAGCATTGAAATGGCTCATTGAAATAGCTAAGTTAAAGTATACACATCCGCAGAGGTAACCCTTGACAAAGGAATTAGCGCTGGAGTGGAAAAAGCCACGCTTAGATCACGACCTTTAAGCTGTGTGAGAAGAAAAAGACCACGCGTCTTGACAAAGGAATTAGCATATAATTTAGCATTGAAATGGCTCATTGAAATAGCTAAGTTAAAGTATACACATCCGCAGAGGTACCCCTTGACAAAGGAATTAGCATCGAATTTAGCATTGAAATAGCTGAGTGATTTGCTTGTAACTGGTCACAGAGATAGCTATGTTAAAGTTAGAGCATATACATTCACCGAGGCACCTAGTACAAATCAAACAGGAGAATTTAGCGAAACACAACCACGCTCAGACATCGGACCTGTGTGCGAGCAAACAAGGTGTTCTGACAAAGAAATTAGCATAAAAATTAGCATTTGATTGGCGGATTTTAGGAAAGAGGTGGTGTACGTGCCGGTGGACTCGCAGTTTGGCGAAGGGGGGTGGAGGGGAAAGGGGGGAAGGGGGAGTTTACCTATTGATGGTGTGAAAAAGGGGAATTTATAAGAGCTGCAAAAGTTTGGGGTACGACTACTTGAAAAATATACTGTACCATTGAAATTAGTTTAATGTTTAGTTCGATTTAGAACATCTTTACAATGGTTGCTTAATTTGAAACCATCCTCTCGGTTGAAATTGTGTCTGTGTTTGTAGATCTGAATTGCTTCGTGAACAAATCTCTGATAAAAGCCCGTGGGTTTGCAAAGAACCTTGGTATCGGAGAAAATTATATCGTGATCCCCCACAGCGTTGTAACAGTGATCAGCCACGGCAGAAGAATTCGTTTTGCCATGTTTCAAATCTGATTTGTGCTCGCGAATTCGGTCAGAGACATGTCGCTTTGTCTCACCGATGTAGCAATCACCGTAGGTACAACTCAATTTGTAAACCCCAGGGTACTGTAAATCAGGAATGACATCCTTCACGGATGGGATCAGATCACGAATTTTGTGTACTGTATTGAACCGGACCTGGATCTTGTGTTTGTTTAGAATTTTGGAAATCTTTTTAGTAACGCCTGATATATATGGAAGTGTGATGGTTTTGACTGGAGTATCAAGTGGTTGTTTCTGTATGGAGGGAGAGACAGCTTGGCGGATGGTACGGTCAGAGTAACCATTCCTTTTGAGGGCCAGGTGTACATGTTTTAATTCACTGGTCAGGTGGTGTTGGTCCGAAATCCAATGAGCCCTATGGTATAAAGTTTTGATGAGATAATTCTTTTGGGCTGGGTGGTGGTGGGAATCAGGTTTCAAGTAGGAATCTGTGTGGGTGGGTTTCCTGTAGACAGAATGCCCCAATGAGCCATCAGGTCTCCTCTCAAACAGAACATCTAAGAATGGTAGCTTGCCATCTTTCTCCACTTCCATGGTGAATTTGATGGCGGGATGTCTGGAATTGATGTGGTGTAGGAAAAGGTTCAGAGCTGGGAGGCCATGTGGCCAAATGACGAAGGTGTCATCCACATATCTCTTCCACAGGGTAGGTCTGAGGGTGGAAGTCTGGATGGCGTCTGATTCAAATTTCTCCATGAAAATATTGGCTATCACTGGTGATAAGGGGGATCCCATGGGGGTACCCTCATTTTGTTTGTAGAAGGAGCCATTCCAAGTAAAGTAGGTATTGTTGAGGCAGTGCCTAACCAGTGCAGGTGTGTCGGGGTCTAGTCCATGTTGGACCAAATTTTCAATTATTTCAATGGTATCAGGTACTGGGACCTTGGTGAACAAAGAGACCACATCGAAGCTGACAAGGATATCGTCAGGGGACAGTACAACGTCTTTGACCACAGAGACCAATTGGGTTGAGTTGAGTACTGCTGAGGCAGTCTTGCCAGTGAAAGGCAGCAAGGTATCTGACAGAAAACGGTCTAGTCTATAGGTAGGGGAGTTGATCGTGGATACGATGGGTCGAAGTGGGGTGCCTTCTTTATGAATCTTGGGAAGACCATAGAATCTAGGGGGTCTTGCAGCAGAAGGTTTTAGGGAGGGACGTTTAGTTGGGTCGATTAGGGAGGTCGAACTTGTGATGATCTTGTTGGTTTTTATCGCTAGGCTATTAGAAGGGTCATTTTTTTATTTTTGAGTAACTTCCATCGTTGAGCAGATTCTGGATTTTGTTGTTGTATGAATCTTTATCCATAATAACAGTAGCGTTGCCTTTATTGGCTGAGAGGATGACTATATCACTTCTGTTTTTTAAATTCGCGAGTTCAGAGCGTTCATTTTTGCTGATGTTACTAATGGGTTTCTTAGCATTCTTAAGAATAGTGGCTATTTCAGCTCTCGCAACGTCTGCTTGGATGTGTCCTACGCCTTTGAGGGCTACATCGACCTGAGAGATGATATCATCTATTGGTATGTGTTTTGGGGTGACAGCAAAATTTAGTCCCCTAGCCAGTACTGTTTTCAGATTGTCCGAAATCGGGGTGCTACTCTGATTAATGACGATTTTGTTAACATCTAGTTTTGTTATATGTGGAACTGGGTTCTTAGGAATAGGTTTTACCCTTTTAACTGGCACAAAAACTGACACCTTTATTCAAGGCATCATGTTTGCAATGACCACAACACAAGCAGTGAAAATGCAAACAAAAAAGAAAGACAACTCTGATAATAATATGCACTGTCCTTGAATTTGATTGGTCCACACCCGAGACAGCGTTTCTTAGAGCCGCGTCTCCATTGGTGTTGGACCAAAAGACGCCAAAAGGCGTACAACTCAAAAACAGCGCACTATCAGAGTATTGAGGGCTCGGGGTGAGCATTAACATTATGAGACCTCCTTTGCCAGAAACAAGATATAGGAATAGGTTTTACCCTTTTAACTGGCACAAAAACTGACACCTTTATTCAAGGCATCACGTTTGCAATGACCACAACACAAGCAGTCAAAATGCAAACAAACATCCGCAGAGGCACTCCTTGACAAAGGAATTAGCATAGAATTTAGCATTGAAATAGCTGAGTGATTAGCTTGTAACTGGTCACAGAAATAGCTATGTTAAAGTCAGAGTATATACATTCACCGAGGCACCTAGTACAAATCAAACAGGAGAATTTAGCATTGAAATAACTAGGCGAATTTAGCATTGAAATAACTGAGTTATTAGCTTGTGACTGGTCACAGAAATGGCTATGGTGAAGTTAAGGCCTACACATCTGAGCTATTCACAGTAACTGGGTATACAATAGAATATATAATGAATACTATATAGTGAACCAATAAAAAATACTAAAATATAAATTACCTCAATGTTAGCAATAAACTCTATATTCTCCAATCAGCTAAGCTACCAACAATAAGTCGTTATATATCACAATGCTATATGGCGAAAAATGGGTGGATTCTTACCCTCAACTTTAGCAACACGGATAGCTACGGGCCCCGTTCAGACGGACGAGTTCATCCATGGTCGGAACAGAGGAGGGGGAGAGAGACAGCTGCGAGGCGCTGTTATACTCCATGTTGTAAACCATACCATTATCCGTGGTGTGAGAGGTATTAAGAGTCAATGCCAGCGAAAGAGCTGCGGCCTGAAGGTCATCGTAAAATACAATTAAGAACGGAAATGGTTTAAAACATCTTTCATTTCCATCTAGTACAAATCAAACAGGATAATTTAGCATTGAAATAGCTGAGTGATTAGCTTGTGACTGGTCACAGAAATGCATATGTTAAAGTCAATGCTTACATATCAACAGAGGCACCTAGTATATATCAAACAGGAGAATTTAGCATTGAATTAACTAAGGGATTAGCTTGTGACTGGTCATATAAATAGCTATGTTAAAGTCAAAGCCTACACATTACAGAGGCACATAGTACATAGCCATTTCTGTGACCAGTCACAAGCTAATCACTCAGCTATTTCAATGCTAAATTCTCCTGTTTGATTTATACAAGGTGCCTCTGTGGATGTGTAGGCTTTGACTTTAACATAGCTATTTCTATGACCAGTCACAAGCTAATCCCTCAGTTATTTCAATGCTAAATTCTCCTGTTTGATTTATACAAGGTGCCTCTGTGGATGTGTAGACTTTAACTTTAACAATAAAATGCTAATTTTTATGCTAATTCATTTTTCAAGGCGCTCTGTTTCTTCTCACACAGCTTAAAGATCGCGGTCAGAGCTTGGCTGTGTTCGCTCCAGCGCTGTCCTCCAGACAGTCTCGTCACTTCACCTAATGAAGGCCACTTGTGTTGTGGCCGAAACGTCGTGAGAATTTTATTGTGTTATTTTATTAATTAATTATTTAATTCTCATTCTACGTGACTTTACCGAAAGAACCAAAGAAGATGAATCCTTGCAGTCACGAAAGCTTTAAATCGAAACTGCCCATACAGATTCAACACTACCCATAGACTAACACTTCCCATATAGATTCAACACTACCCATAGACTAACACTGCCCATATAGATTCAACACTGCCCATAGACTAAGACTTCCCATATAGATTAAACACTACCTATAGACTAACACTCCCCATATAGATGCAACACTGCCCATAGACTAACACTTCCCATATAGATTCAACACTGCCCTTAGACTAACACTCCAACACTGCCCATACAGATTCAACACTGCCCATAGACTAACACTTCCCATATATATTCAACACTGCCCTTAGACTAACACTCCCCATATAGATCCAACACTGCCCATACAGATTCAACACTGCCCACAGACTAACACTACCCATATCGATTCAACACTGCCCATAGATTAACACTGCCCATATAGATTCAACACTGCCCATAGACTAAAACTTCCCATATAGATTCAACACTGCTCATAGACTAACACTGCCCATATAGATTCAACACTGCCCATAGACTAACACTGCCCATATAGATTCAACACTATCAATAGACTAACACTACCCATAGACTAACACTACCAATATAGATTCAACACTACCCAAAAACTAACACTTCCCATATAGATTCAACACTGCCCCTAGACTAACAATTCCCATATAGATTCAACACTGCCTATAGACTAACACTTCCCATAGAGATTCAACACTGCCCATAGACGAACACTTCCCATATAGATTCAACACTGCCCATATGGATTCAACACTGCCCATAGACTAACACTTCCCATATAGATTGAACACTGCCCATAGACTAACACTGCCCATACACTAACACTACCAATATAGATTCAACACTGCCCATACACTAACACTACCAATATAGATACAACACTACCCATAGACTAACACTGCCCATATAGATTCAACACTGCCCATAGACTAAAACTTCCCAAATAGATTCAACACTACCATAGACTAACACTCCCCATATAGATTCAACAATGCCCATAGACGAACACTTCCCATAGATTCAACACTGTCCTTAGACTAACACTCCCCATATAGATCCAACACTGCCCATACAGATTCAACACTGCCTATAGACTAACACTACCCATATCGATTCAACACTGCCCATAGATTAACACTGCCCATATAGATTCAACACTGCCCATAGACTAACACTTCCCATATAGACTAACACTGCCCATAGACAAACACTGCCCATAGACTAACACTGCCCATATCGATTCAACACTGCCCATAGACTAACACTGCCCATATAGACTAACACTGCCCATATAGATTCAACACTGCCCATAGACTAACACTGCCCATAGACTAACACTGCCCATATATCTTCTTTGGTTCTTTAGGTAAAGTCACGTAGAATGAGAATAAAATTATAAATTAATAAAATAAAATAACAATAAAATTCTCACGACGTTTCGGCCACAACACAAGTGGCCTTCATCAGGTGAAGGGACGGGACTGTCTGGAGGACAGCGCTGGAGCGAACACAGCCAAGCTCAGACCGTGACCTTTAAGCTGTGTGAGAAGAAACAGAGCGCCTTGACAAAGGAATTAGCATGAAAAATTAGCATTTAATTGTCAAAGTCAAAGCCTACACATCCACAGAGGCACCTAGTATAAATCAAACAGGAGAATTTAGCATTGAAATAACTGAGGGATTAGCTTTTGACTGGTCATAGAAAAAGCTATGTTTAAGTCAAAGCCTACACATCCACAGAGGCATCTAGTACAAATCAAACAGGAGAATTTAGCATTGAATTAACTAAGGGATTAGCTTGTGACTGGTCATATAAATAGCTATGTTAAAGTCAAAGCCTACACATTACAGAGGCACATAGTACATAGCCATTTCTGTGACCAGTCACAAGCTAATCCCTCAGTTATTTCAATGCTAAATTCTCCTGTTTGATTTATACAAGGTGCCTCTGTGGATGTGTAGGCTTTAAATTTAACAATAAAATGCTAATTTTTATGCTAATTCATTTTTCAAGGCGCTCTGTTTCTTCTCACACAGCTTAAAGATCGCGGTCAGAGCTTGGCTGTGTTCGCTCCAGCGCTGTCCTCCAGACAGTCTCGTCACTTCACCTAATGAAGGCCACTTGTGTTGTGGCCGAAACGTCGTGAGAATTTAATTGTGTAATTTTATTTTATTTATTAATTATTTTATTCTCATTCTACATGACTTTACCGAAAGAACCAAAGAAGATGAATCCTTGCAGTCACGAAAGCTTTAAATCGAAACTGCCCATACAGATTCAACACTACCCATAGACTAACACTTCCCATATAGATTCAACACTACCCATAGACTAACACTGCCCATATAGATTCAACACTGCCCATAGACTAAGACTTCCCATATAGATTAAACACTACCCATAGACTAACACTCCCCATATAGATGCAACACTGCCCATAGACTAACACTTCCCATATAGATTCAACACTGCCCTTAGACTAACACTCCAACACTGCCCATACAGATTCAACACTGCCCATAGACTAACACTACCCATATCGATTCAACACTGCCCATAGATTAACACTGCCCATATAGATTCAACACTGCCCATAGACTAAAACTTCCCATATAGATTCAACACTGCTCATAGAATAACACTGCCCATATAGATTCAACACTGCCCATAGACTAACACTGCCCATATAGATTCAACACTACCAATAGACTAACACTACCCATAGACTAACACTACCAATATAGATTCAACACTACCCAAAAACTAACACTTCCCATATAGATTCAACACTGCCCCTAGACTAACAATTCCCATATAGATTCAACACTGCCTATAGACTAACACTTCCCATAGAGATTCAACACTGCCCATAGACGAACACTTCCCATATAGATTCAACACTGCCCATATGGATTCAACACTGCCCATAGACTAACACTTCCCATATAGATTCAACACTGCCCATAGACTAACACTTCCCATATAGATTCAACACTGCCCATAGACTACACTTCCCATATAGATTCAACACTGCCCATAGACTAACACTGCCCATACACTAACACTTCCAATATAGATTCAACACTGCCCATACACTAACACTACCAATATAGATACAACACTACCCATAGACTAACAATTCCCATATAGATTCAACACTGCCCATAGTCTAACACTTCCCATATAGATTCAACACTGCCCATAGACTAACACTTCCAATATAGATTCAACACTGCCCATAGACTAACACTGCCCATATAGATTCAACACTGCCCATAGAATAACACTGCCCATATAGATTCAACACAACCATAGACTAACACTCCCCATATAGATTAAACAATGCCCATAGACGAACACTTCCCATAGATTCAACACTGTCCTTAGACTAACACTCCCCATATAGATCCAACACTGCCCATACAGATTCAACACTGCCTATAGACTAACACTACCCATATCGATTCAACACTGCCCATAGATTAACATTGCCCATATAGATTCAACACTGCCCATAGACTAAAACTTCCCATATAGATTCAACACTACCAATAGACTAACACTACCCATAGACTAACACTACCAATATAGATTCAACACTACCCAAAAACTAACACTTCCCATATAGATTCAACACTGCCCCTAGACTAACAATTCCCATATAGATTCAACACTGCCCATAGACTAACACTTCCCATAGAGATTCAACACTCCCCATAGACGAACACTTCCCAAATAGATTCAACACTGCCCATATGGATTCAACACTGCCCTTAGACTAACACTTCCCATATAGATTCAACACTGCCCATAGACTACACTTCCCATATAGATTCAACACTGCCCATAGACTAACACTGCCCATACACTAACACTTCCAATATAGATTCAACACTGCCCATACACTAACACTACCAATATAGATTCAACACTGCCCATAGACTAACACTGCCCATATAGATTCAACACTGCCCATAGACTAAGACTTCCCAAATAGATTCAACACTCCCCATAGACTAAAACTTCCCATATAGATTCAACACTGCCCATATAGATTCAACACTGCCCATAGACTAACACTGCCCATATAGATTCAACACTACCATAGACTAACACTCCCCATATAGATTCAACACTGCCCATAGACTAACACTTTCCATATAGATTCAACACTGTCCTTAGACTAACACTCCCCATATAGATCCAACACTGCCCATACAGATTCAACACTTCCCATAGACTAACACTACCCATATCGATTCAACACTGCCCATATAGATTCAACACTGCCCATAGACTAAAACTTCCCATATAGATTCAACACTGCCCATAGACTAACACTGCCCATATAAATTCAACACTGCCCATAGACTAACACTGCCCATATAGATTCAACACTACCCATAGACTAACACTACCCATAGACTAACACTACCAATATAGATTCAACACTACCCAAAAACTAACACTTCCCATATAGATTAAACACTGCCCCTAGACTAACAATTCCAATATAGATTTAACACTGCCTATAGACTAACACTGCCCATATATATTCAACACTACCCATAGACTAACACTACCCATAGACTAACACTACCAATATAGATTCAACACTACCCAAAAACTAACACTTCCCATATAGATTCAACACTGCCCCTAGACTAACAATTTCCATATAGATTTAACACTGACCATAGACTAACACTTCCCATAGAGATTCAACACTGCCCATAGACGAACACTTCCCATATAGATTCAACACTGCCCATATGGATTCAACACTGCCCATAGACTAACACTTCCCATATAGATTCAACACTGCCCATAGACTAACACTTCCCATATAGATTCAACACTGCCCATAGACTACACTTCCAAAAGAGATTCAACACTGCCCATAGACTAACACTGCCCATACACTAACACTACCAATATAGATTCAAAACTACCCATAGACTAACAATTCCCATATAGATTCAACACTGCCCACATAGATTCAACACTGCCCATAGACTAACACTGCCCATATAGATTCAACACTACCATAGACTAACACTCCCCATATAGATTCAAAACTGCCCCTAGACTAACAATTCCCATATAGATTCAACACTGCCCATAGACTAACACTTCCCATAGATATTCAACACTGCCCATAGACGAACACTTTCCAAATAGATTCAACACTGCCCATATGGATTCAACACTGCCCATAGACTAACACTTCCCATATAGATTGAACACTGCCCATAGACTACACCTCCCCTTTCGATTCAACACTGCCCATAGACTAACACTGCCCATACACTAACACTTCCAATATAGATTCAACACTGCCCATACACTAACACTACCAATATAGATTCAACACAACCCATAGACTAACAATTCCCATATAGATTCAACACTGCCCATAGACTAACACTACCAAAATAGATTCAACACTACCCAAAGACTAACACTTCCCATATAGATTCAACACTGCCCCTAGACTAACAATTCCCATATAGATTCAACACTGCTCATAGACTAACACTTCCCATAGAGATTCAACACTGCCCATAGACTAACACTTCCCATATAGATTCAACACTACTCATAGACTAACACTCCCCATATAGATTCAACACTGCACATAGACTAACACTGCCCATATAGATTCAACACTGCCCATAGACTAACACTGCCCATATAAATTCAACACTGCCCAAAGACTAACACTGCCCATATAGATTCAACACTACCCATATAGATTCAACACTGCCCATAGACTAAAACTTCCTATATAGATTCAACACTGCCCATAGACTAACACTGCCCATATAAATTCAACACTTCCCATAGACTAACACTGCCCATATAGATTCAACACTACCCATAGACTATCACTACCCATAGACTAACACTACCAAAATAGATTCAACACTACCCAAAAACTAACACTTCCCATATAGATTAAACACTGCCCCTTGACTAACAATTCCCATATAGATTCAACACTGCCTATATACTAACACTACCCATAGACTAACACTACCAATATAGATTCAACACTACCCAAAAACTAACACTTCCCATATAGATTCAACACTGCCCATAGACGACCACTTCCCATATAGATTCAACACTGCCCATATGGATTCAACACTGCCCATAGACTAACACTTCCCATATAGATTCAACACTGCCCATAGACTAACACTTCCCATATAGATTCAACACTGCCCATAGACTACACTTCCAAAAGAGATTCAACACTGCCCATAGACTAACACTGCCCATACACTAACACTACCAATATAGATTCAAAACTACCCATAGACTAACAATTCCCATATAGATTCAACACTGCCCACATAGATTCAACACTGCCCATAGACTAAGACTTCCCATATAGATTCAACACTCCCCATAGACTAAAACTTCCCATATAGATTCAACACTGCACATAGACTAACACTGCCCATATATATTCAACACTGCCCATAGACTAACACTGCCCATATAGATTCAACACTACCATAGACTAACACTCCCCATATAGATTCAAAACTGCCCCTAGACTAACAATTCCCATATAGATTCAACACTGCCCATAGACTAACACTTCCCATAGAGATTCAACACTGCCCATAGACGAACACTTCCCAAATAGATTCAACACTGCCCATATGGATTAAACACTGCCCAAAGACTAACACTTCCCATATAGATTCAACACTGCCCATAGACTACACTTCCCATATAGATTCAACACTGCCCATAGACTAACACTGCCCATGCACTAACACTTCCAATATAGATTCAACACTGCCCATACACTAACACTACCAATATAGATTCAACACTACCCTTAGACTAACAATTCCCATATAGATTCAACACTGCCCATAGCCTAACACTACCAAAATAGATTCAACACTACCCAAAGACTAACACTTCCCATATAGATTCAACACTGCCCCTAGACTAACAATTCCCATATAGATTCAACACTGCCCATAGACTAACACTTCCCATATAGATTCAACACTACCCAAAAACGAACACTTCCCATATATATTCAACACTGCCCCTAGACTAATAATTCCCATATAGATTCAACAATGCCCATAGACTAACACTTCCCATATAGATTCAACACTGCCCATATGGATTCAACACTGCCCAAAGACTAATACTTCCCATATAGATTCACACTGCCCATAGACTAACACTTCCCATATAGATTCAACACTACCCATAGACTAACACTCCCCATATAGATTCAACACTGCACATAGACTAACACTGCCCATATAGATTCAACACTGCCCATAGAATAACACTGCCCATATAAATTCAACACTGCCCATAGACTAACACTGCCCATATAGATTCAACACTACCCATAGACTAACACTACCCATAGACTAACACTACCAATATAGATTCAACACTACCCAAAAACTAACACTTCCCATATAGATTCAACACTGCCCATAGACGAACACTTCCCATATAGATTCAACACTGCCCATATGATGAAGGGACGAGACTGTCTGGTAGGACAGCGCTGGAGTGAAAGAGCCACGTTCAGAACGTTGTCCTACCAGACAGTCTCGTCCCTTCACCTGATGAAGGCTGCTTGTGTTGTGGCCAAAACGTCGTGAGAATATTATTGTGTTATTTTATTTGATCAATTTATTATTTTATTCTCATTCTACGTGACTTCACTGAAAGAACCAAAGAAGATGAATCATTGCAGTCACGAAAGCTTCAAATCGAAACTGCCCATTTGGATTCAACACTGCCCATAGACTAACACTTCCGATATAGATTCAACACTGCCCATAGACCAACACTGCCCATACACTAACACTATCAATATAGATTCAAAACTAACCATAGACTAACAATTCAAATAAAGATTCAACACTGCCCACATAGATTCAACATTGCCCATAGACTAAGACTTCCCATATAGATTCAACACTCCCCATAGACTAAAACTTCCCATATAGATTCAACACTGCCCATAGACTAACACTGCCCATATAGATTCAACACTACCATAGACTAACACTCTCCATATAGATTCAAAACTGCCCCTAGACTAACAATTCCCATATAGATTCAACACTGCCCATAGACTAACACTTCCCATAGAGATTCAACACTGCCCATAGACGAACACTTCCCAAATAGATTCAACACTGCCCATATGGATTCAGCACTGCCCATAGACTAACACTTCCCATATAGATTCAACACTGCCCATAGACTACACTTCCCATATAGATTCAACACTGCCCATAGACTAACACTGCCCATACACTAACACTTCCAATATAGATTCAACACTGCCCATACACTAACACTACCAATATAGATTCAACACTACCCATAGACTAACAATTCCCATATAGATTCAACACTGCCCATAGACTAACACTACCAATATAGATTCAACACTACCCAAAGACTAACACTTCCCATATAGATTCAACACTGCCCCTAGACTAACAATTCCCATATAGATTCAACACTCCCCATAGACTAACACTTCCCATATAGATTCAACACTACCCATAGACTAACACTCCCCATATAGATTCAACACTGCACATAGACTAACACTGCCCATATAGATTCAACACTGCCCATAGACTAACACTGCCCATATAAATTCAACACTGTCCATAGACTAACACTGCCCATATAGATTCAACACTACCCATAGACTAACACTACCCATAGACTAACACTACCAATATAGATTCAACACTACCCAAAAACTAACACTTCCAATATAGATTCAACACTGCCCCTAGACTAACAATTCCCAAATAGATTCAACACTGCCCATAGACTAACACTTCCCATAGAGATTCAACACTGCCCATAGACGAACACTTCCCATATAGATTCAACACTGCCCATATGGATTCAACACTGCCCATAGACTAACACTTCCCATATAGATTCAACACTGCCCATAGACTAACACTTCCCATATAGATTCAACACTACCCATAGACTAACACTCCCCATATAGATTCAACACTGCACATAGACTAACACTGCCCATATGGATTCAACACTGCCCATAGACTAACACTTCCCATATAGATTCAACACTGCCCATAGACTACACTTCCCATATAGATTCAACACTGCCCATAGACTAACACTGCCCATACACTAACACTTCCAATATAGATTCAACACTGCCCATACACTAACACTACCAATATAGATTCAACACTACCCATAGACTAACAATTCCCATATAGATTCAACACTGCCCATAGACTAACACTCCCCATATAGATTCAACACTGCACATAGACTAACACTACCCATATAGATTCAACACTGCCCATAGACTAACACTGCCCATATAAATTCAACACTGCCCATAGACTAACACTGCCCATATAGATTCAACACTACCCATAGACTAACACTACCCATAGACTAACACTACCAATATAGATTCAACACTACCCAAAAACTAACACTTCCCATATAGATTCAACACTGCCCCTAGACTAACAATTCCCATATAGATTCAACACTGCCCCTAGACTAACAATTCCCATATAGATTCAACACTGCTCATAGACTAACACTTCCCATAGAGATTCAACACTGCCCATAGACTAACACTTCCCATATAGATTCAACACTACCCATAGACTAACACTCCCCATATAGATTCAACACTGCACATAGACTAACACTGCCCATATAGATTCAACACTGCCCATAGACTAACACTGCCCATATAAATTCAACACTGCCCAAAGACTAACACTGCCCATATAGATTCAACACTACCCATATAGATTCAACACTGCCCATAGACTAAAACTTCCTATATAGATTCAACACTGCCCATAGACTAACACTGCCCATATAAATTCAACACTTCCCATAGACTAACACTGCCCATATAGATTCAACACTACCCATAGACTATCACTACCCATAGACTAACACTACCAAAATAGATTCAACACTACCCAAAAACTAACACTTCCCATATAGATTAAACACTGCCCCTTGACTAACAATTCCCATATAGATTCAACACTGCCTATAGACTAACACTGCCCATATAGATTCAACACTACCCATATACTAACACTACCCATAGACTAACACTACCAATATAGATTCAACACTACCCAAAAACTAACACTTCCCATATAGATTCAACACTGCCCCTAGACTAACAATTTCCATATAGATTTAACACTGACCATAGACTAACACTTCCCATAGAGATTCAACACTGCCCATAGACGACCACTTCCCATATAGATTCAACACTGCCCATATGGATTCAACACTGCCCATAGACTAACACTTCCCATATAGATTCAACACTGCCCATAGACTAACACTTCCCATATAGATTCAACACTGCCCATAGACTACACTTCCAAAAGAGATTCAACACTGCCCATAGACTAACACTGCCCATACACTAACACTACCAATATAGATTCAAAACTACCCATAGACTAACAATTCCCATATAGATTCAACACTGCCCACATAGATTCAACACTGCCCATAGACTAAGACTTCCCATATAGATTCAACACTCCCCATAGACTAAAACTTCCCATATAGATTCAACACTGCACATAGACTAACACTGCCCATATATATTCAACACTGCCCATAGACTAACACTGCCCATATAGATTCAACACTACCATAGACTAACACTCCCCATATAGATTCAAAACTGCCCCTAGACTAACAATTCCCATATAGATTCAACACTGCCCATAGACTAACACTTCCCATAGAGATTCAACACTGCCCATAGACGAACACTTCCCAAATAGATTCAACACTGCCCATATGGATTCAACACTGCCCAAAGACTAACACTTCCCATATAGATTCAACACTGCCCATAGACTACACTTCCCATATAGATTCAACACTGCCCATAGACTAACACTGCCCATGCACTAACACTTCCAATATAGATTCAACACTGCCCATACACTAACACTACCAATATAGATTCAACACTACCCATAGACTAACAATTCCCATATAGATTCAACACTGCCCATAGACTAACACTACCAAAATAGATTCAACACTACCCAAAGACTAACACTTCCCATATAGATTCAACACTGCCCCTAGACTAACAATTCCCATATAGATTCAACACTGCCCATAGACTAACACTTCCCATATAGATTCAACACTACCCAAAAACTAACACTTCCCATATATATTCAACACTGCCCCTAGACTAATAATTCCCATATAGATTCAACAATGCCCATAGACTAACACTTCCCATATAGATTCAACACTGCCCATATGGATTCAACACTGCCCAAAGACTAATACTTCCCATATAGATTCACACTGCCCATAGACTAACACTTCCCATATAGATTCAACACTACCCATAGACTAACACTCCCCATATAGATTCAACACTGCACATAGACTAACACTGCCCATATAGATTCAACACTGCCCATAGAATAACACTGCCCATATAAATTCAACACTGCCCATAGACTAACACTGCCCATATAGATTCAACACTACCTATAGACTAACACTACCCATAGACTAACACTACCAATATAGATTCAACACTACCCAAAAACTAACACTTCCCATATAGATTCAACACTGCCCATAGACGAACACTTCCCATATAGATTCAACACTGCCCATATGATGAAGGGACGAGACTGTCTGGTAGGACAGCGCTGGAGTGAAAGAGCCACGTTCAGAACGTTGTCCTACCAGACAGTCTCGTCCCTTCACCTGATGAAGGCTGCTTGTGTTGTGGCCGAAACGTCGTGAGAATATTATTGTGTTATTTTATTTGATCAATTTATTATTTTATTCTCATTCTACGTGACTTCACTGAAAGAACCAAAGAAGATGAATCATTGCAGTCACGAAAGCTTCAAATCGAAACTGCCCATTTGGATTCAACACTGCCCATAGACTAACACTTCCGATATAGATTCAACACTGCCCATAGACCAACACTGCCCATACACTAACACTACCAATATAGATTCAAAACTAACCATAGACTAACAATTCAAATAAAGATTCAACACTGCCCACATAGATTCAACACTGCCCATAGACTAAGACTTCCCATATAGATTCAACACTCCCCATAGACTAAAACTTCCCATATAGATTCAACACTGCCCATAGACTAACACTGCCCATATAGATTCAACACTACCATAGACTAACACTCTCCATATAGATTCAAAACTGCCCCTAGACTAACAATTCCCATATAGATTCAACACTGCCCATAGACTAACACTTCCCATAGAGATTCAACACTGCCCATAGACGAACACTTCCCGAATAGATTCAACACTGCCCATATGGATTCAGCACTGCCCATAGACTAACACTTCCCATATAGATTCAACACTGCCCATAGACTACACTTCCCATATAGATTCAACACTGCCCATAGACTAACACTGCCCATACACTAACACTTCCAATATAGATTCAACACTGCCCATACACTAACACTACCAATATAGATTCAACACTACCCATAGACTAACAATTCCCATATAGATTCAACACTGCCCATAGACTAACACTACCAATATAGATTCAACACTACCCAAAGACTAACACTTCCCATATAGATTCAACAGTGCCCCTTGACTAACAATTCCCATATAGATTCAACACTCCCCATAGACTAACACTTCCCATATAGATTCAACACTACCCATAGACTAACACTCCCCATATAGATTCAACACTGCACATAGACTAACACTGCCCATATAGATTCAACACTGCCCATAGACTAACACTGCCCATATAAATTCAACACTGCCCATAGACTAACACTGCCCATATAGATTCAACACTACCCATAGACTAACACTACCCATAGACTAACACTACCAATATAGATTCAACACTACCCAAAAACTAACACTTCCAATATAGATTCAACACTGCCCCTAGACTAACAATTCCCAAATAGATTCAACACTGCCCATAGACTAACACTTCCCATAGAGATTCAACACTGCCCATAGACGAACACTTCCCATATAGATTCAACACTTCCCATATAGATTCAACACTGCCCATAGACTAACACTTCCCATATAGATTCAACACTACCCATAGACTAACACTCCCCATATAGATTCAACACTGCACATAGACTAACACTGCCCATATGGATTCAACACTGCCCATAGACTAACACTTCCCATATAGATTCAACACTGCCCATAGACTTCACTTCCCATATAGATTCAACACTGCCCATAGACTAACACTGCCCATACACTAACACTTCCAATATAGATTCAACACTGCCCATACACTAACACTACCAATATAGATTCAACACTACCCATAGACTAACAATTCCCATATAGATTCAACACTGCCCATAGACTAACACTACCAAAATAGATTCAACACTACCCAAAGACTAACACTTCCCATATAGATTCAACACTGCCACTAGACTAACAATTCCCATACAGATTCAACACTGCCCATAGACTAACACTTCCCATATAGATTCAACACTACCCATAGACTAACACTCCCCATATAGATTCAACACTGCACATAGACTAACACTACCCATATAGATTCAACACTGCCCATAGACTAACACTGCCCATATAAATTCAACACTGCCCATAGACTAACACTGCCCATATAGATTCAACACTACCCATAGACTAACACTACCCATAGACTAACACTACCAATATAGATTCAACACTACCCAAAAACTAACACTTCCCATATAGATTCAACACTGCCCCTAGACTAACAATTCCCATATAGATTCAACACTGCCCCTAGACTAACAATTCCCATATAGATTCAACACTGCTCATAGACTAACACTTCCCATAGAGATTCAACACTGCCCATAGACGAACACTTCCCGAATAGATTCAACACTGCCCATATGGATTCAGCACTGCCCATAGACTAACACTTCCCATATAGATTCAACACTGCCCATAGACTACACTTCCCATATAGATTCAACACTGCCCATAGACTACACTTCCCATATAGATTCAACACTGCCCATAGACTAACACTGCCCATACACTAACACTTCCAATATAGATTCAACACTGCCCATACACTAACACTACCAATATAGATTCAACACTACCCATAGACTAACAATTCCCATATAGATTCAACACTGCCCATAGACTAACACTACCAATATAGATTCAACACTACCCAAAGACTAACACTTCCCATATAGATTCAACAGTGCCCCTTGACTAACAATTCCCATATAGATTCAACACTCCCCATAGACTAACACTTCCCATATAGATTCAACACTACCCATAGACTAACACTCCCCATATAGATTCAACACTGCACATAGACTAACACTGCCCATATAGATTCAACACTGCCCATAGACTAACACTGCCCATATAAATTCAACACTGCCCATAGACTAACACTGCCCATATAGATTCAACACTACCCATAGACTAACACTACCCATAGACTAACACTACCAATATAGATTCAACACTACCCAAAAACTAACACTTCCAATATAGATTCAACACTGCCCCTAGACTAACAATTCCCAAATAGATTCAACACTGCCCATAGACTAACACTTCCCATAGAGATTCAACACTGCCCATAGACGAACACTTCCCATATAGATTCAACACTTCCCATATAGATTCAACACTGCCCATAGACTAACACTTCCCATATAGATTCAACACTACCCATAGACTAACACTCCCCATATAGATTCAACACTGCACATAGACTAACACTGCCCATATGGATTCAACACTGCCCATAGACTAACACTTCCCATATAGATTCAACACTGCCCATAGACTACACTTCCCATATAGATTCAACACTGCCCATAGACTAACACTGCCCATACACTAACACTTCCAATATAGATTCAACACTGCCCATACACTAACACTACCAATATAGATTCAACACTACCCATAGACTAACAATTCCCATATAGATTCAACACTGCCCATAGACTAACACTACCAAAATAGATTCAACACTACCCAAAGACTAACACTTCCCATATAGATTCAACACTGCCACTAGACTAACAATTCCCATACAGATTCAACACTGCCCATAGACTAACACTTCCCATATAGATTCAACACTACCCATAGACTAACACTCCCCATATAGATTCAACACTGCACATAGACTAACACTACCCATATAGATTCAACACTGCCCATAGACTAACACTGCCCATATAAATTCAACACTGCCCATAGACTAACACTGCCCATATAGATTCAACACTACCCATAGACTAACACTACCCATAGACTAACACTACCAATATAGATTCAACACTACCCAAAAACTAACACTTCCCATATAGATTCAACACTGCCCCTAGACTAACAATTCCCATATAGATTCAACACTGCCCCTAGACTAACAATTCCCATATAGATTCAACACTGCTCATAGACTAACACTTCCCATAGAGATTCAACACTGCCCATAGACTAACACTTCCCATATAGATTCAACACTACCCATAGACTAACACTCCCCATATAGATTCAACACTGCACATAGACTAACACTGCCCATATAGATTCAACACTGCCCATAGACTAACACTGCCCATATAAATTCAACACTGCCCAAAGACTAACACTGCCCATATAGATTCAACACTACCCATATAGATTCAACACTGCCCATAGACTAAAACTTCCTATATAGATTCAACACTGCCCATAGACTAACACTGCCCATATAAATTCAACACTTCCCATAGACTAACACTGCCCATATAGATTCAACACTACCCATAGACTATCACTACCCATAGACTAACACTACCAAAATAGATTCAACACTACCCAAAAACTAACACTTCCCATATAGATTCAACACTGCCTATAGACTAACACTGCCCATATAGATTCAACACTGCCCCTAGACTAACAATTTCCATATAGATTTAACACTGACCATAGACTAACACTTCCCATAGAGATTCAACACTGCCCATAGACGACCACTTCCCATATAGATTCAACACTGCCCATATGGATTCAACACTGCCCATAGACTAACACTTCCCATATAGATTCAACACTGCCCATAGACTAACACTTCCCATATAGATTCAACACTGCCCATAGACTACACTTCCAAAAGAGATTCAACACTGCCCATAGACTAACACTGCCCATACACTAACACTACCAATATAGATTCAAAACTACCCATAGACTAACAATTCCCATATAGATTCAACACTGCCCACATAGATTCAACACTGCCCATAGACTAAGACTTCCCATATAGATTCAACACTCCCCATAGACTAAAACTTCCCATATAGATTCAACACTGCACATAGACTAACACTGCCCATATATATTCAACACTGCCCATAGACTAACACTGCCCATATAGATTCAACACTACCATAGACTAACACTCCCCATATAGATTCAAAACTGCCCCTAGACTAACAATTCCCATATAGATTCAACACTGCCCATAGACTAACACTTCCCATAGAGATTCAACACTGCCATTAGACGAACACTTCCCAAATAGATTCAACACTGCCCATATGGATTCAACACTGCCCAAAGACTAACACTTCCCATATAGATTCAACACTGCCCATAGACTACACTTCCCATATAGATTCAACACTGCCCATAGACTAACACTTCCCATGCACTAACACTTCCAATATAGATTCAACACTGCCCATACACTAACACTACCAATATAGATTCAACACTACCCATAGACTAACAATTCCCATATAGATTCAACACTGCCCATAGACTAACACTACCAAAATAGATTCAACACTACCCAAAGACTAACACTTCCCATATAGATTCAACACTGCCCCTAGACTAACAATTCCCATATAGATTCAACACTGCCCATAGACTAACACTTCCCATATAGATTCAACACTACCCAAAAACGAACACTTCCCATATATATTCAACACTGCCCCTAGACTAATAATTCCCATATAGATTCAACAATGCCCATAGACTAACACTTCCCATATAGATTCAACACTGCCCATATGGATTCAACACTGCCCAAAGACTAATACTTCCCATATAGATTCACACTGCCCATAGACTAACACTTCCCATATAGATTCAACACTACCCATAGACTAACACTCCCCATATAGATTCAACACTGCACATAGACTAACACTGCCCATATAGATTCAACACTGCCCATAGAATAACACTGCCCATATAAGTTCAACACTGCCCATAGACTAACACTGCCCATATAGATTCAACACTACCCATAGACTAACACTACCCATAGACTAACACTACCAATATAGATTCAACACTACCCAAAAACTAACACTTCCCATATAGATTCAACACTGCCCATAGACGAACACTTCCCATATAGATTCAACACTGCCCATATGATGAAGGGACGAGACTGTCTGGTAGGACAGCGCTGGAGTGAAAGAGCCACGTTCAGAATGTTGTCCTACCAGACAGTCTCGTCCCTTCACCTGATGAAGGCTGCTTGTGTTGTGGCCGAAACGTCGTGAGAATATTATTGTGTTATTTTATTTGATCAATTTATTATTTTATTCTCATTCTACGTGACTTCACTGAAAGAACCAAAGAAGATGAATCATTGCAGTCACGAAAGCTTCAAATCGAAACTGCCCATTTGGATTCAACACTGCCCATAGACTAACACTTCCGATATAGATTCAACACTGCCCATAGACCAACACTGCCCATACACTAACACTACCAATATAGATTCAAAACTAACCATAGACTAACAATTCAAATAAAGATTCAACACTGCCCACATAGATTCAACACTGCCCATAGACTAAGACTTCCCATATAGATTCAACACTCCCCATAGACTAAAACTTCCCATATAGATTCAACACTGCCCATAGACTAACACTGCCCATATAGATTCAACACTACCATAGACTAACACTCTCCATATAGATTCAAAACTGCCCCTAGACTAACAATTCCCATATAGATTCAACACTGCCCATAGACTAACACTTCCCATAGAGATTCAACACTGCCCATAGACGAACACTTCCCAAATAGATTCAACACTGCCCATATGGATTCAGCACTGCCCATAGACTAACACTTCCCATATAGATTCAACACTGCCCATAGACTACACTTCCCATATAGATTCAACACTGCCCATAGACTAACACTGCCCATACACTAACACTTCCAATATAGATTCAACACTGCCCATACACTAACACTACCAATATAGATTCAACACTACCCATAGACTAACAATTCCCATATAGATTCAACACTGCCCATAGACTAACACTACCAATATAGATTCAACACTACCCATAGACTAACACTTCCCATATAGATTCAACACTGCCCCTAGACTAACAATTCCCATATAGATTCAACACTCCCCATAGACTAACACTTCCCATATAGATTCAACACTACCCATAGACTAACACTCCCCATATAGATTCAACACTGCACATAGACTAACACTGCCCATATAGATTCAACACTGCCCATAGACTAACACTGCCCATATAAATTCAACACTGCCCATAGACTAACACTGCCCATATAGATTCAACACTACCCATAGACTAACACTACCCATAGACTAACACTACCAATATAGATTCAACACTACCCAAAAACTAACACTTCCAATATAGATTCAACACTGCCCCTAGACTAACAATTCCCAAATAGATTCAACACTGCCCATAGACTAACACTTCCCATAGAGATTCAACACTGCCCATAGACGAACACTTCCCATATAGATTCAACACTTCCCATATAGATTCAACACTGCCCATAGACTAACACTTCCCATATAGATTCAACACTACCCATAGACTAACACTCCCCATATAGATTCAACACTGCACATAGACTAACACTGCCCATATGGATTCAACACTGCCCATAGACTAACACTACCAAAATAGATTCAACACTACCCATAGACTAACACTTCCCATATAGATTCAACACTACCCATAGACTAACACTCCCCATATAGATTCAACACTGCACATAGACTAACACTACCCATATAGATTCAACACTGCCCATAGACTAACACTGCCCATATAAATTCAACACTGCCCATAGACTAACACTGCCCATATAGATTCAACACTACCCATAGACTAACACTACCCATAGACTAACACTACCAATATAGATTCAACACTACCCAAAAACTAACACTTCCCATATAGATTCAACACTGCCCCTAGACTAACAATTCCCATATAGATTCAACACTGCCCATAGACTAACACTTCCCATAGAGATTCAACACTGCCCATAGACAAACACTTCCCATATAGATTCAACACTGCCCATATGGATTCAACACTGCCCAAAGACTAACACTTCCCATATAGATTCAACACTACCCATAGACTAACACTGCCCATATAAATTCAACACTGCCCATAGACTAACACTGCCCATATAGATTCAACACTACCCATAGACTAACACTACCCATAGACTAACACTACCAATATAGATTCAACACTACCCAAAAACTAACACTTCCCATATAGATTCAACACTGCCCCTAGACTAACAATTCCCATATAGATTTAACACTGCCCATAGACTAACACTTCCCATAGAGATTCAACACTGCCCATAGACGAACACTTCCCATATAGATTCAACACTGCCCATATGATGAAGGGACGAGACTGTCTGGTAGGACAGCGCTGGAGTGAAAGAGCCACGTTCTGAACATGGCTCTTTCACTCCAGCGCTGTCCTACCAGACAGTCTCGTCCCTTCACCTGATGAAGGCTGCTTGTGTTGTGGCCGAAACGTCGTGAGAATATTATCGTGTTATTTTATTTTATCAATTTATTATTTTATTCTCATTCTACGTGACTTCACCGAAAGAACCAAAGAAGATGAATCATTGCAGTCACGAAAGCTTTAAATCGAAACTGCCCATTTGGATTCAACACTTCCCATAGACTAACACTTCCGATATAGATTCAACACTGCCCATAGACTAACACTTCCCATATAGATTCAACACTGCCCATAGAATACACTTCCAATATAGATTCAACACTGCCCATAGACCAACACTGCCCATACACTAACACTACCAATAAAGATTCAAAACTACCCATAAACTAACAATTCCCATATAGATTCAACACTGCCCACATAGACTCAACACTGCCCATAGACTAAGACTTCCCATATAGATTCAACACTCCCCATAGACTAAAACTTCCCATATAGATTCAACACTGCACATAGACTAACACTGCCCATATATATTCAACACTGCCCATAGACTAACACTGCCCATATAGATTCAACACTACCATAGACTAACACTCTCCATATAGATTCAAAACTGCCCCTAGACTAACAATTCCCATATAGATTCAACACTGCCCATAGACTAACACTTCCCATAGAGATTCAACACTGCCCATAGACAAACACTTCCAAAATAGATTAAACACTGCCCATATGGATTCAACACTGCCCATAGACTAACACTTCCCATATAGATTCAACACTGCCCATAGACTACACTTCCCATATAGATTCAACACTGCCCATACACTAACACTTCCAATATAGATTCAACACTGCCCATACACTAACACTACCAATATAGATTCAACACTACCCATAGACTAACAATTCCCATATAGATTCAACACTGCCCATAGACTAACACTTCCAATATAGATTCAACACTACCCAAAGACTAACACTTCTCATATAGATTCAACACTGCCCCTAGACTAACAATTCCCATATAGATTCAACACTGCCCATAGACTAACACTTCCCATATAGATTCAACACTACCCATAGACTAACACTCCCCATATAGATTCAACACTGCACATAGACTAACACTGCCCATATAGATTCAACACTGCCCATAGACTAACACTGCCCATATAAATTCAACACTGCCCATAGACTAACACTGCCCATATAGATTCAACACTACCCATAGACTAACACTACCCATAGACTAACACTACCAATATAGATTCAACACTACCCAAAAACTAACACTTCCAATATAGATTCAACACTGCCCCTAGACTAACAATTCCCATATAGATTCAAAACTGCCCATAGACTAACACTTCCATAGAGATTCAACACTGCCCATAGACGAACACTTCCCATATAGATTCAACACTGCCCATATGGATTCAACACTGGCCATAGACTAACACTTCCCATATAGATTCAACACTGCCCATAGACTAACACTTCCCATATAGATTCAACACTACCCATAGACTAACACTCCCCATATAGATTGAACACTGCACATAGACTAACACTGCCCATATAGATTCAACACTGCCCATAGACGAACACTTCCCAAATAGATTCAACACTGCCCATATGGATTCAACACTGCCCATAGACTAACACTTCCCATATAGATTCAACACTGCCCATAGACTACACTTCCCATATAGATTCAACACTGCCCATAGACTAACACTGCCCATACACTAACACTTCCAATATAGATTCAACACTGCCCATACACTAACACTACCAATATAGATTCAACACTACCCATAGACTAACAATTCCCATATAGATTCAACACTGCCCATAGACTAACACTGCCCATATAGATTCAACACTACCATAGACTAACACTCTCCATATAGATTCAAAACTGCCCCTAGACTAACAATTCCCATATAGATTCAACACTGCCCATAGACTAACACTTCCCATAGAGATTCAACACTGCCCATAGACGAACACTTCCCAAATAGATTCAACACTGCCCATATGGATTCAGCACTGCCCATAGACTAACACTTCCCATATAGATTCAACACTGCCCATAGACTACACTTCCCATATAGATTCAACACTGCCCATAGACTAACACTGCCCATACACTAACACTTCCAATATAGATTCAACACTGCCCATACACTAACACTACCAATATAGATTCAACACTACCCATAGACTAACAATTCCCATATAGATTCAACACTGCCCATAGACTAACACTACCAATATAGATTCAACACTACCCAAAGACTAACACTTCCCATATAGATTCAACACTGCCCCTAGACTAACAATTCCCATATAGATTCAACACTCCCCATAGACTAACACTTCCCATATAGATTCAACACTACCCATAGACTAACACTCCCCATATAGATTCAACACTGCACATAGACTAACACTGCCCATATAGATTCAACACTGCCCATAGACTAACACTGCCCATATAAATTCAACACTGCCCATAGACTAACACTGCCCATATAGATTCAACACTACCCATAGACTAACACTACCCATAGACTAACACTACCAATATAGATTCAACACTACCCAAAAACTAACACTTCCAATATAGATTCAACACTGCCCCTAGACTAACAATTCCCAAATAGATTCAACACTGCCCATAGACTAACACTTCCCATAGAGATTCAACACTGCCCATAGACGAACACTTCCCATATAGATTCAACACTGCCCATATGGATTCAACACTGCCCATAGACTAACACTTCCCATATAGATTCAACACTGCCCATAGACTAACACTTCCCATATAGATTCAACACTACCCATAGACTAACACTCCCCATATAGATTCAACACTGCACATAGACTAACACTGCCCATATGGATTCAACACTGCCAATAGACTAACACTTCCCATATAGATTCAACACTGCCCATAGACTACACTTCCCATATAGATTCAACACTGCCCATAGACTAACACTGCCCATACACTAACACTTCCAATATAGATTCAACACTGCCCATACACTAACACTACCAATATAGATTCAACACTACCCATAGACTAACAATTCCCATATAGATTCAACACTGCCCATAGACTAACACTACCAAAATAGATTCAACACTACCCAAAGACTAACACTTCCCATATAGATGCAACACTGCCACTAGACTAACAATTCCCATACAGATTCAACACTGCCCATAGACTAACACTTCCCATATAGATTCAACACATCCCATAGACTAACACTCCCCATATAGATTCAACACTGCACATAGACTAACACTACCCATATAGATTCAACACTGCCCATAGACTAACACTGCCCATATAAATTCAACACTGCCCATAGACTAACACTGCCCATATAGATTCAACACTACCCATAGACTAACACTACCCATAGACTAACACTACCAATATAGATTCAACACTACCCAAAAACTAACACTTCCCATATAGATTCAACACTGCCCCTAGACTAACAATTCCCATATAGATTCAACACTGCCCATAGACTAACACTTCCCATAGAGATTCAACACTGCCCATAGACAAACACTTCCCATATAGATTCAACACTACCCATAGACTAACAATCCCCATATAGATTCAACACTGCACATAGACTAACACTTCCCATATAGATTCAACACTACCCATAGACTAACACTGCCCATATAAATTCAACACTGCCCATAGACTAACACTGCCCATATAGATTCAACACTACCCATAGACTAACACTACCCATAGACTAACACTACCAATATAGATTCAACACTACCCAAAAACTAACACTTCCCATATAGATTCAACACTGCCCCTAGACTAACAATTCCCATATAGATTTAACACTGCCCATAGACTAACACTTCCCATAGAGATTCAACACTGCCCATAGACGAACACTTCCCATATAGATTCAACACTGCCCATATGATGAAGGGACGAGACTGTCTGGTAGGACAGCGCTGGAGTGAAAGAGCCACGTTCTGAACATGGCTCTTTCACTCCAGCGCTGTCCTACCAGACAGTCTCGTCCCTTCACCTGATGAAGGCTGCTTGTGTTGTGGCCGAAACGTCGTGAGAATATTATTGTGTTATTTTATTTTATCAATTTATTATTTTATTCTCATTCTACGTGACTTCACCGAAAGAACCAAAGAAGATGAATCATTGCAGTCACGAAAGCTTTAAATCGAAACTGCCCATTTGGATTCAACACTTCCCATAGACTAACACTTCCGATATAGATTCAACACTGCCCATAGACTAACACTTCCCATATAGATTCAACACTGCCCATAGAATACACTTCCAATATGGATTCAACACTGCCCATAGACCAACACTGCCCATACACTAACACTACCAATAAAGATTCAAAACTACCCATAAACTAACAATTCCCATATAGATTCAACACTGCCCACATAGATTCAACACTGCCCATAGACTAAGACTTCCCATATAGATTCAACACTCCCCATAGACTAAAACTTCCCATATAGATTCAACACTGTACATAGACTAACACTGCCCATATATATTCAACACTGCCCATAGACTAACACTGCCCATATAGATTCAACACTACCATAGACTAACACTCTCCATATAGATTCAAAACTGCCCCTAGACTAACAATTCCCATATAGATTCAACACTGCCCATAGACTAACACTTCCCATAGAGATTCAACACTGCCCATAGACAAACACTTCCAAAATAGATTAAACACTGCCCATATGGATTCAACACTGCCCATAGACTAACACTTCCCATATAGATTCAACACTGCCCATAGACTACACTTCCCATATAGATTCAACACTGCCCATAGACTAACACTGCCCATACACTAACACTTCCAATATAGATTCAACACTGCCCATACACTAACACTACCAATATAGATTCAACACTACCCATAGACTAACAATTCCCATATAGATTCAACACTGCCCATAGACTAACACTTCCAATATAGATTCAACACTACCCAAAGACTAACACTTCTCATATAGATTCAACACTGCCCCTAGACTAACAATTCCCATATAGATTCAACACTGCCTATAGACTAACACTTCCCATATAGATTCAACACTACCCATAGACTAACACTCCCCATATAGATTCAACACTGCACATAGACTAACACTGCCCATATAGATTCAACACTGCCCATAGACTAACACTGCCCATATAAATTCAACACTGCCCATAGACTAACACTGCCCATATAGATTCAACACTACCCATAGACTAACACTACCCATAGACTAACACTACCAATATAGATTCAACACTACCCAAAAACTAACACTTCCAATATAGATTCAACACTGCCCCTAGACTAACAATTCCCATATAGATTCAAAACTGCCCATAGACTAACACTTCCATAGAGATTCAACACTGACCATAGACGAACACTTCCCATATAGATTCAACACTGCCCAAATGGATTCAACACTGGCCATAGACTAACACTTCCCATATAGATTCAACACTGCCCATAGACTAACACTTCCCATATAGATTCAACACTACCCATAGACTAACACTCCCCATATAGATTGAACACTGCACATAGACTAACACTGCCCATATAGATTCAACACTGCCCATAGACGAACACTTCCCAAATAGATTCAACACTGCCCATATGGATTCAACACTGCCCATAGACTAACACTTCCCATATAGATTCAACACTGCCCATAGACTACACTTCCCATATAGATTCAACACTGCCCATAGACTAACACTGCCCATACACTAACACTTCCAATATAGATTCAACACTGCCCATACAATAACACTACCAATATAGATTCAACACTACCCATAGACTAACAATTCCCATATAGATTCAACACTGCCCCTAGACTAACACTTCCCATATAGATTCAACACTACCCATAGACTAACACTCCCCATATAGATTCAACACTGCACATAGACTAACACTACCCATATAGATTCAACACTGCCCATAGACTAACACTGCCCATATAAATTCAACACTGCCCATAGACTAACACTGCCCATATAGATTCAACACTACCCATAGACTAACACTACCCATAGACTAACACTACCAATATAGATTCAACACTACCCAAAAACTAACACTGCCCATATAAATTCAACACTGCCCATAGACTAACACTGCCAATATAGATTCAACACTACCCATAGACTAACACTACCCATAGACTAACACTAACAATATAGATTCAACACTACCCAAAAATTAACACTTCCAATATAGATTCAACACTGCCCCTAGACTAACAATTCCCATATAGATTCAACACTGCCCATAGACTAACACTTCCCATAGAGATTCAACACTGCCCATAGACGAACACTTCCCATATAGATTCAGCACTGCCCATATGGATTCAACACTGCCCATAGATTAACACTTCCAATATAGATTCAACACTGCCCATAGACTAACACTTCCCATATAGATTCAACACTGCCCATAGACAACACTTCCAATATAGATTCAACACTGAACATAGACTAACACTGCCCATACACTAACACTTCCAATATAGATTCAACACTGCCCATAGACTAACACTACCCATAGACTAACACTACCAATATAGATTCAACACTACCCAAAAACTAACACTTCCAATATAGATTCAACACTGCCCCTAGACTAACAATTCCCATATAGATTCAACACTGCCCATAGACTAACACTTCCAATATAGATTCAACACTACCCAAAGACTAACACTTCTCATATAGATTCAACACTGCCCCTAGACTAACAATTCCCATATAGATTCAACACTGCCCATAGACTAACACTTCCCATATAGATTCAACACTACCCATAGACTAACACTCCCCATATAGATTCAACACTGCACATAGACTAACACTGCCCATATAGATTCAACACTGCCCATAGACTAACACTGCCCATATAAATTCAACACTGCCCATAGACTAACACTGCCCATATAGATTCAACACTACCCATAGACTAACACTACCCATAGACTAACACTACCAATATAGATTCAACACTACCCAAAAACTAACACTTCCAATATAGATTCAACACTGCCCCTAGACTAACAATTCCCATATAGATTCAAAACTGCCCATAGACTAACACTTCCATAGAGATTCAACACTGCCCATAGACGAACACTTCCCATATAGATTCAACACTGCCCATATGGATTCAACACTGGCCATAGACTAACACTTCCCATATAGATTCAACACTGCCCATAGACTAACACTTCCCATATAGATTCAACACTACCCATAGACTAACACTCCCCATATAGATTGAACACTGCACATAGACTAACACTGCCCATATAGATTCAACACTGCCCATAGACGAACACTTCCCAAATAGATTCAACACTGCCCATATGGATTCAACACTGCCCATAGACTAACACTTCCCATATAGATTCAACACTGCCCATAGACTACACTTCCCATATAGATTCAACACTGCCCATAGACTAACACTGCCCATACACTAACACTTCCAATATAGATTCAACACTGCCCATACACTAACACTACCAATATAGATTCAACACTACCCATAGACTAACAATTCCCATATAGATTCAACACTGCCCATAGACTAACACTGCCCATATAGATTCAACACTACCATAGACTAACACTCTCCATATAGATTCAAAACTGCCCCTAGACTAACAATTCCCATATAGATTCAACACTGCCCATAGACTAACACTTCCCATAGAGATTCAACACTGCCCATAGACGAACACTTCCCAAATAGATTCAACACTGCCCATATGGATTCAGCACTGCCCATAGACTAACACTTCCCATATAGATTCAACACTGCCCATAGACTACACTTCCCATATAGATTCAACACTGCCCATAGACTAACACTGCCCATACACTAACACTTCCAATATAGATTCAACACTGCCCATACACTAACACTACCAATATAGATTCAACACTACCCATAGACTAACAATTCCCATATAGATTCAACACTGCCCATAGACTAACACTACCAATATAGATTCAACACTACCCAAAGACTAACACTTCCCATATAGATTCAACACTGCCCCTAGACTAACAATTCCCATATAGATTCAACACTCCCCATAGACTAACACTTCCCATATAGATTCAACACTACCCATAGACTAACACTCCCCATATAGATTCAACACTGCACATAGACTAACACTGCCCATATAGATTCAACACTGCCCATAGACTAACACTGCCCATATAAATTCAACACTGCCCATAGACTAACACTGCCCATATAGATTCAACACTACCCATAGACTAACACTACCCATAGACTAACACTACCAATATAGATTCAACACTACCCAAAAACTAACACTTCCAATATAGATTCAACACTGCCCCTAGACTAACAATTCCCAAATAGATTCAACACTGCCCATAGACTAACACTTCCCATAGAGATTCAACACTGCCCATAGACGAACACTTCCCATATAGATTCAACACTGCCCATATGGATTCAACACTGCCCATAGACTAACACTTCCCATATAGACTCAACACTGCCCATAGACTAACACTTCCCATATAGATTCAACACTACCCATAGACTAACACTCCCCATATAGATTCAACACTGCACATAGACTAACACTGCCCATATGGATTCAACACTGCCAATAGACTAACACTTCCCATATAGATTCAACACTGCCCATAGACTACACTTCCCATATAGATTCAACACTGCCCATAGACTAACACTGCCCATACACTAACACTTCCAATATAGATTCAACACTGCCCATACACTAACACTACCAATATAGATTCAACACTACCCATAGACTAACAATTCCCATATAGATTCAACACTGCCCATAGACTAACACTACCAAAATAGATTCAACACTACCCAAAGACTAACACTTCCCATATAGATGCAACACTGCCACTAGACTAACAATTCCCATACAGATTCAACACTGCCCATAGACTAACACTTCCCATATAGATTCAACACATCCCATAGACTAACACTCCCCATATAGATTCAACACTGCACATAGACTAACACTACCCATATAGATTCAACACTGCCCATAGACTAACACTGCCCATATAAATTCAACACTGCCCATAGACTAACACTGCCCATATAGATTCAACACTACCCATAGACTAACACTACCCATAGACTAACACTAACAATATAGATTCAACACTACCCAAAAACTAACACTTCCCATATAGATTCAACACTGCCCCTAGACTAACAATTCCCATATAGATTCAACACTGCCCATAGACTAACACTTCCCATAGAGATTCAACACTGCCCATAGACAAACACTTCCCATATAGATTCAACACTACCCATAGACTAACAATCCCCATATAGATTCAACACTGCACATAGACTAACACTTCCCATATAGATTCAACACTACCCATAGACTAACACTGCCCATATAAATTCAACACTGCCCATAGACTAACACTGCCCATATAGATTCAACACTACCCATAGACTAACACTACCCATAGACTAACACTACCAATATAGATTCAACACTACCCAAAAACTAACACTTCCCATATAGATTCAACACTGCCCCTAGACTAACAATTCCCATATAGATTTAACACTGCCCATAGACTAACACTTCCCATAGAGATTCAACACTGCCCATAGACGAACACTTCCCATATAGATTCAACACTGCCCATATGATGAAGGGACGAGACTGTCTGGTAGGACAGCGCTGGAGTGAAAGAGCCACGTTCTGAACATGGCTCTTTCACTCCAGCGCTGTCCTACCAGACAGTCTCGTCCCTTCACCTGATGAAGGCTGCTTGTGTTGTGGCCGAAACGTCGTGAGAATATTATTGTGTTATTTTATTTTATCAATTTATTATTTTATTCTCATTCTACGTGACTTCACCGAAAGAACCAAAGAAGATGAATCATTGCAGTCACGAAAGCTTTAAATCGAAACTGCCCATTTGGATTCAACACTTCCCATAGACTAACACTTCCGATATAGATTCAACACTGCCCATAGACTAACACTTCCCATATAGATTCAACACTGCCCATAGAATACACTTCCAATATGGATTCAACACTGCCCATAGACCAACACTGCCCATACACTAACACTACCAATAAAGATTCAAAACTACCCATAAACTAACAATTCCCATATAGATTCAACACTGCCCACATAGATTCAACACTGCCCATAGACTAAGACTTCCCATATAGATTCAACACTCCCCATAGACTAAAACTTCCCATATAGATTCAACACTGTACATAGACTAACACTGCCCATATATATTCAACACTGCCCATAGACGAACACTTCCCAAATAGATTCAACACTGCCCATATGGATTCAACACTGCCCATAGACTAACACTTCCCATATAGATTCAACACTGCCCATAGACTACACTTCCCATATAGATTCAACACTGCCCATAGACTAACACTGCCCATACACTAACACTTCCAATATAGATTCAACACTGCCCATACACTAACACTACCAATATAGATTCAACACTACCCATAGACTAACAATTCCCATATAGATTCAACACTGCCCATAGACTAACACTGCCCATATAGATTCAACACTACCATAGACTAACACTCTCCATATAGATTCAAAACTGCCCCTAGACTAACAATTCCCATATAGATTCAACACTGCCCATAGACTAACACTTCCCATAGAGATTCAACACTGCCCATAGACGAACACTTCCCAAATAGATTCAACACTGCCCATATGGATTCAGCACTGCCCATAGACTAACACTTCCCATATAGATTCAACACTGCCCATAGACTACACTTCCCATATAGATTCAACACTGCCCATAGACTAACACTGCCCATACACTAACACTTCCAATATAGATTCAACACTGCCCATACACTAACACTACCAATATAGATTCAACACTACCCATAGACTAACAATTCCCATATAGATTCAACACTGCCCATAGACTAACACTACCAATATAGATTCAACACTACCCAAAGACTAACACTTCCCATATAGATTCAACACTGCCCCTAGACTAACAATTCCCATATAGATTCAACACTCCCCATAGACTAACACTTCCCATATAGATTCAACACTACCCATAGACTAACACTCCCCATATAGATTCAACACTGCACATAGACTAACACTGCCCATATAGATTCAACACTGCCCATAGACTAACACTGCCCATATAAATTCAACACTGCCCATAGACTAACACTGCCCATATAGATTCAACACTACCCATAGACTAACACTACCCATAGACTAACACTACCAATATAGATTCAACACTACCCAAAAACTAACACTTCCAATATAGATTCAACACTGCCCCTAGACTAACAATTCCCAAATAGATTCAACACTGCCCATAGACTAACACTTCCCATAGAGATTCAACACTGCCCATAGACGAACACTTCCCATATAGATTCAACACTGCCCATATGGATTCAACACTGCCCATAGACTAACACTTCCCATATAGACTCAACACTGCCCATAGACTAACACTTCCCATATAGATTCAACACTACCCATAGACTAACACTCCCCATATAGATTCAACACTGCACATAGACTAACACTGCCCATATGGATTCAACACTGCCAATAGACTAACACTTCCCATATAGATTCAACACTGCCCATAGACTACACTTCCCATATAGATTCAACACTGCCCATAGACTAACACTGCCCATACACTAACACTTCCAATATAGATTCAACACTGCCCATACACTAACACTACCAATATAGATTCAACACTACCCATAGACTAACAATTCCCATATAGATTCAACACTGCCCATAGACTAACACTACCAAAATAGATTCAACACTACCCAAAGACTAACACTTCCCATATAGATGCAACACTGCCACTAGACTAACAATTCCCATACAGATTCAACACTGCCCATAGACTAACACTTCCCATATAGATTCAACACATCCCATAGACTAACACTCCCCATATAGATTCAACACTGCACATAGACTAACACTACCCATATAGATTCAACACTGCCCATAGACTAACACTGCCCATATAAATTCAACACTGCCCATAGACTAACACTGCCCATATAGATTCAACACTACCCATAGACTAACACTACCCATAGACTAACACTAACAATATAGATTCAACACTACCCAAAAACTAACACTTCCCATATAGATTCAACACTGCCCCTAGACTAACAATTCCCATATAGATTCAACACTGCCCATAGACTAACACTTCCCATAGAGATTCAACACTGCCCATAGACAAACACTTCCCATATAGATTCAACACTACCCATAGACTAACAATCCCCATATAGATTCAACACTGCACATAGACTAACACTTCCCATATAGATTCAACACTACCCATAGACTAACACTGCCCATATAAATTCAACACTGCCCATAGACTAACACTGCCCATATAGATTCAACACTACCCATAGACTAACACTACCCATAGACTAACACTACCAATATAGATTCAACACTACCCAAAAACTAACACTTCCCATATAGATTCAACACTGCCCCTAGACTAACAATTCCCATATAGATTTAACACTGCCCATAGACTAACACTTCCCATAGAGATTCAACACTGCCCATAGACGAACACTTCCCATATAGATTCAACACTGCCCATATGATGAAGGGACGAGACTGTCTGGTAGGACAGCGCTGGAGTGAAAGAGCCACGTTCTGAACATGGCTCTTTCACTCCAGCGCTGTCCTACCAGACAGTCTCGTCCCTTCACCTGATGAAGGCTGCTTGTGTTGTGGCCGAAACGTCGTGAGAATATTATTGTGTTATTTTATTTTATCAATTTATTATTTTATTCTCATTCTACGTGACTTCACCGAAAGAACCAAAGAAGATGAATCATTGCAGTCACGAAAGCTTTAAATCGAAACTGCCCATTTGGATTCAACACTTCCCATAGACTAACACTTCCGATATAGATTCAACACTGCCCATAGACTAACACTTCCCATATAGATTCAACACTGCCCATAGAATACACTTCCAATATGGATTCAACACTGCCCATAGACCAACACTGCCCATACACTAACACTACCAATAAAGATTCAAAACTACCCATAAACTAACAATTCCCATATAGATTCAACACTGCCCACATAGATTCAACACTGCCCATAGACTAAGACTTCCCATATAGATTCAACACTCCCCATAGACTAAAACTTCCCATATAGATTCAACACTGTACATAGACTAACACTGCCCATATATATTCAACACTGCCCATAGACTAACACTGCCCATATAGATTCAACACTACCATAGACTAACACTCTCCATATAGATTCAAAACTGCCCCTAGACTAACAATTCCCATATAGATTCAACACTGCCCATAGACTAACACTTCCCATAGAGATTCAACACTGCCCATAGACAAACACTTCCAAAATAGATTAAACACTGCCCATATGGATTCAACACTGCCCATAGACTAACACTTCCCATATAGATTCAACACTGCCCATAGACTACACTTCCCATATAGATTCAACACTGCCCATAGACTAACACTGCCCATACACTAACACTTCCAATATAGATTCAACACTGCCCATACACTAACACTACCAATATAGATTCAACACTACCCATAGACTAACAATTCCCATATAGATTCAACACTGCCCATAGACTAACACTTCCAATATAGATTCAACACTACCCAAAGACTAACACTTCTCATATAGATTCAACACTGCCCCTAGACTAACAATTCCCATATAGATTCAACACTGCCCATAGACTAACACTTCCCATATAGATTCAACACTACCCATAGACTAACACTCCCCATATAGATTCAACACTGCACATAGACTAACACTGCCCATATAGATTCAACACTGCCCATAGACTAACACTGCCCATATAAATTCAACACTGCCCATAGACTAACACTGCCCATATAGATTCAACACTACCCATAGACTAACACTACCCATAGACTAACACTACCAATATAGATTCAACACTACCCAAAAACTAACACTTCCAATATAGATTCAACACTGCCCCTAGACTAACAATTCCCATATAGATTCAAAACTGCCCATAGACTAACACTTCCATAGAGATTCAACACTGACCATAGACGAACACTTCCCATATAGATTCAACACTGCCCATATGGATTCAACACTGGCCATAGACTAACACTTCCCATATAGATTCAACACTGCCCATAGACTAACACTTCCCATATAGATTCAACACTACCCATAGACTAACACTCCCCATATAGATTGAACACTGCACATAGACTAACACTGCCCATATAGATTCAACACTGCCCATAGACGAACACTTCCCAAATAGATTCAACACTGCACATATGGATTCAACACTGCCCATAGACTAACACTTCCCATATAGATTCAACACTGCCCATAGACTACACTTCCCATATAGATTCAACACTGCCCATAGACTAACACTGCCCATACACTAACACTTCCAATATAGATTCAACACTGCCCATACAATAACACTACCAATATAGATTCAACACTACCCATAGACTAACAATTCCCATATAGATTCAACACTGCCCCTAGACTAACACTTCCCATATAGATTCAACACTACCCATAGACTAACACTCCCCATATAGATTCAACACTGCACATAGACTAACACTACCCATATAGATTCAACACTGCCCATAGACTAACACTGCCCATATAAATTCAACACTGCCCATAGACTAACACTGCCCATATAGATTCAACACTACCCATAGACTAACACTACCCATAGACTAACACTACCAATATAGATTCAACACTACCCAAAAACTAACACTGCCCATATAAATTCAACACTGCCCATAGACTAACACTGCCAATATAGATTCAACACTACCCATAGACTAACACTACCCATAGACTAACACTAACAATATAGATTCAACACTACCCAAAAATTAACACTTCCAATATAGATTCAACACTGCCCCTAGACTAACAATTCCCATATAGATTCAACACTGCCCATAGACTAACACTTCCCATAGAGATTCAACACTGCCCATAGACGAACACTTCCCATATAGATTCAGCACTGCCCATATGGATTCAACACTGCCCATAGATTAACACTTCCAATATAGATTCAACACTGCCCATAGACTAACACTTCCCATATAGATTCAACACTGCCCATAGACAACACTTCCAATATAGATTCAACACTGAACATAGACTAACACTGCCCATACACTAACACTTCCAATATAGATTCAACACTGCCCATAGACTAACACTACCCATAGACTAACACTACCAATATAGATTCAACACTACCCAAAAACTAACACTTCCAATATAGATTCAACACTGCCCCTAGACTAACAATTCCCATATAGATTCAACACTGCCCATAGACTAACACTTCCCATAGAGATTCAACACTGCCCATAGACGAACACTTCACAAATAGATTCAACACTGCCCATTTGGATTCAACACCGCCCATAGACTAATACTTCCCATATAGATTCAACACTGCCCACAGACTACACTTCCCATATAGATTCAACACTGCCCATATACTAACACTGCCCGTACACTAACACTTCCAATATAGATTCAACACTGCCCATACACTAACACTACCAATATAGATTCAACACTACCCATAGACTAACAATTCCCATATAGATTCAACACTGCCCATAGACTAACACTTCCCATATAGATTCAACACTACCCATAGACTAACACTCCCCATATAGATTCAACACTGCACATAGTCTAACACTGCCCAAATAGATTCAACACTGCCCATAGACTAACACTGCCCATATAAATTCAACACTGCCCATAGACTAACACTGCCAATATAGATTCAACACTACCCATAGACTAACACTACCCATAGACTAACACTACCAATATAGATTCAACACTACCCAAAAATTAACACTTCCAATATAGATTCAACACTGCCCCTAGACTAACAATTCCCATATAGATTCAACACTGCCCATAGACTAACACTTCCCATAGAGATTCAACACTGCCCATAGACGAACACTTCCCATATAGATTCAGCACTGCCCATATGGATTCAACACTGCCCATAGATTAACACTTCCAATATAGATTCAACACTGCCCATAGACTAACACTTTCCATATAGATTCAACACTGCCCATAGACAACACTTCCAATATAGATTCAACACTGAACATAGACTAACACTGCCCATACACTAACACTTCCAATATAGATTCAACACTGCCCATAGACTAACACTACCCATAGACTAACACTACCAATATAGATTCAACACTATCCAAAGACTAACACTTCACATATAGAATCAACACTGCCCCTAGACTAACAATTCCCATATAGATTCAACACTGCCCATAGACTAACACTCCCCATATAGATTCAACACTGCCCATAGACTAACACTCCCCATATAGATCCAACACTGCCCATACAGATTCAACACTGCCCATAGACTAATACTACCGATATCGATTCAACACTGCCCATAGACAAACACTGCCCATATAAATTCAACACTGCCGATAGACTAACACTTCCCATATAGATTCAACACTTCCCATAGACTAAGACTCCCCATATAGATTTAACACTGCCCATACAGATTCAACACTGCCCATAGACTAATACTACCGATATCGATTCAACACTGCCCATAGACAAACACTGCCCATATAAATTCAACACTGCCGATAGACTAACACTTCCCATATAGATTCAACACTTCCCATAGACTAAGACTCCCCATATAGATTTAACACTGCCCATACAGATTAAACGCTGCACATAGACTAACACTGCCCATATAGATTCAACACTGCCCTTAGACTAACACTGCCCATATAGATTCAACACTGCCATAGATTAACACTGTCCATATAGATTCAACACTGCCCTTAGACTAACACTCCCCATATAGATCCAACACTGCCCATACAGATACATCGCTGCCCATAGACTAACACTACCCATATCGATTCAACACTGCCCATAGATTAACACTGCCCATATAGATTCAACACTGCCCATAGACTAAAACTTCCCTTATAGATTCAACACTACCCATAGACTAACACTCTCCATATAGATTCAACACTGCACATAGACTAACACTGCCCATATAGATTCAACACTACCCATGGACTAACACTCCCCAAATAGATTCAACACTGCCCATAGACTAACACTCCCCATATAGATCCAACATTGCCCATATAAATGCAACACTGCCGATAGACTAACACTTCCCATATAGATTCAACACTGCCCATAGACTAAGACTCCCCATATAGATTTAACACTGCCCATACAGATTAAACGCTGCCCATAGACTAACACTACCCATATAGATTCAACACTGCCCATAGACTAACACTGCCCATATAGATTCAACACTGCCCTTAGACTAACACTTCCCATATAGATTCAACACTGCCCATAGACTAAGACTCCCCATATAGACTAACACTGCCCATATAACTTCAACACTGCCCATAGACTAAGACTTCCCATATAGATTCAACACTGCCCATAGACTAACACTGCCCATATAGATTCAACACTGCCCTTAGACTAACACTGTCCATATAGATTCAACACTACCATAGATTAACACTGTACATATATCTTCTTTGGTTCTTTCGGTAAAGTCACGTAGAATGAGAATAAAATAATAAATTGATAAAATAAAATTACACAATAATATTCTCACGACGTTTCGGCCACAACACAAGCGGCCTTCATCAGGTGAAGGGGCGAGACTGTCTGGTAGGACAGCGCTGGAGTGAAAGAGCCACGTTCAGATCACGACCTTTAAGCTGTGTGAGAGGAAACAAAGCGCCTTGACAAAGGAATTAGCATATAATTTAGCATTGAAATGGCTGAGTGATTAGCTTGTGACTGGTCACAGAAATGGCTATGTTAAAAGTTAAAGCATACACATCCGCAGAGGCACCCCTTGACAAAGGAATTAGCATAGAATTTAGCATTGAAATAGCTAAGTTAAGGCATACACATCCGCAGAGGCACCCCTTGACAAAGGAATTAGCATAGAATTTAGCATTGAAATAGCTGAGTGATTAGCTTGTGACTGCTACAGAAATAGCTATGTTAAAGTCAGAGCATACACATTCACCGAGGCACTTAGTACAAATCAAACAGGATAATTTAGCATTGAAATAACTAGGCGAATTTAGCATTGAAATAACTGAGTGATTAGCTTGTAACTGGTCACAGAAATAGCTATGTTAAAGTCAGAGCATACATATTCACCGAGGCACTTAGTACAAATCATACCGAACTCGATCAGTTAGACAAGACACTCTACAAATCACACTTAAAATTGACATCAACAATGTCTACATCGGATTGGGAACATGTAGACAACATGATTACCTCTTCGGCTGCCACTATATCGACCAAATGTAGGGACAATTTGATTTCCAAATTCAATCACCTCTCCAGCAAAAAATCGGATCCACACACCGAAAAGATAGACGTCAACAAAGTCGTAATTAATCGCAGTAACAGTTCCATTTCTGATGGTCTGAAATCCGTTTTAGCTAAAGGTCTAAATTTTGCTGTCACACCGAGACACTTAGCGGTTAATGATATCATTGCCCATGTCGACGTTGCACTCAAGGGCTTGAGTCACATCTCTGCAGATGTAGCACGATCTGAAATCGCTGCAACCCTCAAAAACGCTAAGTTGCCACCCAGCAACATCAGCAAAGACGAACGTTTTGAATTATCTCAATTAAAAAAGAGGGATGATATTGTCGTCGTCTCAGCCGACAAGGGCAATGCCACTGTCATCATGGACAAAACAGAATATAACAACAAAATTCAAGAACTACTCAACAATGGCAGCTATACAAAAATAAAAAGAGATCCCACCAACAGCCTGGTCACCAAAACGAACAAAATCATCTCTGATTCAACAGCATTAATTGATGAGATCAAACAGTTCTCGTTGAAACCCTCTGCTGCCAGACCACCAAGATTATATGGCCTTCCAAAGATACACAAAGAGGATACACCCCTTCGTCCCATCGTCTCTACTATCAACTCCCCCACCTACAAACTGGCACGTTTTCTTGCTGATATACTGCGACCTTTCACTGGAAAAACCACCTCTGCGGTACTAAATTCTACTCACCTGGTATCGACAATAAAAGGCATTTCCCTGTCCCCAGACGACCTGCTTGTCAGTTTTGATGTGGTGTCCTTGTTCACCAAAGTCCCGGTACCTGACACCATCGCTATCATTGAATACCTGGTTCATCAAGGACTGCATACTGATGTACCCCCCCTGGTGAGACATTGCTTAACCAACACATACTTCACCTGGAATGGAACTTTCTACAAACAAACTGAGGGCACCCCAATGGTCTCCCCCCTATCTCCGGTTGTAGCCAACGTATTCATGGAAAAAGTTGAAACTGACGCCATCCAGACTGCCACTCTACGCCCGACCTTTTGGAAGAGGTACGTTGATGACACCTTTGTCATCTGGCCACATGGCCAGCCTGCTCTAGACCAATTCTGCGACCACATCAATTCCATACACCCAGCCATCAGATTTACCATGGAGGTCGAAAAAGATGGCAAACTACCCTTTTTGGATGTCCTAATTAAAAGGAGACATGATGGTTCAATGAGCCACTCTGTCTACAGGAAAGCTACCCATACAGATGCTTACTTGAAACCGGATTCCCACCACCATCCATCCCAGAAGAACTCCCTCATCAAGACTCTATGCAATAGAGCCCAATGCATTTCCGACCAGGAACACATTACCAGTGAACTCAAGCACGTACACCAGGCTCTCAGGGCTAATGGTTACTCCGACTACACAATCCGCAAAGCCATCACTCCAGTCATGAAGAAGGATCCTCTTGTGGAGCCACTCAAAACCATCACCTTACCCTACATTGCAGGGGTCACTAAAAAGATCTCCAAGATCCTGAATAAACACAAGATCCAGGTCCGATTCAACACAGTACATAAAATCCGTGATTTAGTTCCATCTGTAAAAGATGCTGTTCCAGACATACAGTACCCGGGCATTTACAAACTAAAGTGCCTCTGTGGTAGTAGCTACATTGGAGAAACCAAACGACATATCTCGGACCGCATCCGCGAACATAAAGCAGACTTGAAACACGGTAGAACGAACTCCTCTGCCGTGGCAGATCACTGTTATAATTCAGTGGGCTCACATGACATTGACTTCTCCAAGACGGAGGTTCTTTGCAAACCAACTGGCTACCATGAGAGTTTCGTTCATGAGGCCATTCACATATACAAGCACAGAGACAATTTCAACCGAGAAGATGGATTCTGGCTTAGTAACCATTGGAAAGATGTTTTAAACCATTTCTGTTCTTAATTAATTGTATTTTACGATGACCTTCAGACCGCAGCTCTTTTGCCAGCATTGACTCTTAATACCTCTCACACCACGGTTAATGGTATGGTTTACAACATGGAGAATAATAGCGCCTCGCAGCTGCCTCTCTCCCCCTCCTCTGTTCCGACCATGGATGAACTCGTCCGTCTGAACGGGGCCCGTAGCTATCCGTGTTGCTAAAGTTGATGGTAAGAATCCACCCATTTTTTCGCCATATAGCATTGTGATATATAACGACTTATTGTTGGTAGCTTAGCTGATTGGAGAATATAGAGTTTATTGATAACATTAAGGTAATTTATATTTTAGTTTTTTATTGGTTCACTATATAGTACTGTGAATAGCTCAGATGTGTAGGCCTTGACTTCAACATAGCCATTTCTGTGACCAGTCACTAGCTAATCAGTCAGTTATTTCAATGCTAAATTCGCCTATTAATTTCAATGCTAAATTCTCCTGTTTGATTTGTACTAAGTGCCTCGGTGAATGTGTATGCTTTGACTTTAACATAGCTATTTCTGTGACCAGTTACAAGCTAATCACTCAGCTATTTCAATGCTAAATTCTATGCTAATTCCTTTGTCAATGGGTGCCTCTGCGGATGTGTATGCTTTAACTTAGCTATTTCAATGCTAAATTCTATGTTAATTCCTTTGTCAAGGGGTGCCTCTGCGGATGTGTATGCTTTAACTTTTAATATAGCCATTTCTCTGACCAGTCACAAGCTAATCACTCAGCCATTTCAATGATAAATTATATGCTAATTCATTTGTCAAGGCGCTTTGTTTCATCTCACACAGCTTAAAGGTCGTGATCTGAACGTGGCTTTTTCACTCCAGCGCTGTCCTACCAGACAGTCTCGTCCCTTCACCTGATGAAGGCCACTTGTGTTTTGGCCGAAACGTCGTGAGAATATTATTGTGTTATTTTATCTTCTTTGGTTCTTTCGGTAAAGTCACGTAGCATGAAAATAAAATAATAAATTGATAAAATAAAATAACACAATATTCTCACGACGTTTCGGCCACAACACAAGCGGCCTTCATCAGGTGAAGGAACGAGACTGTCTGGTAGGACAGCGCTGGAGTGAAAGAGCCACGTTCAGATCACGACCTTTAAGCTGTGTGAGAGGAAACAAAGCACCTTGACAAAGGAATTAGCATATAATTTAGCATTGAAATGGCTGAGTGATTAGCTTGTGACTGGTCACAGAAATAGCTATGTTAAAAGTTAAAGCATACACATCCGCAGAGGCACCCCTTGACAAAGGAATTAGCATAGAATTTAGCATTGAAATAGCTAAGTTAAAGCATACACATCCGCAGAGGCACCCCTTGACAAAGGAATTAGCATAGAATTTAGCATTGAAATAGCTGAGTGATTAGCTTGTAACTGGTCACAGAAATAGCTATGTTAAAGTCAGAGCATACACATTCACCGAGGCACTTAGTAGAAATCAAACAGGATAATTTAGCATTGAAATAACTAGGTGAATTTAACATTGAAATAACTGATTTATTAGCTAGTGACTGGTCACAAAAATGACTATGTTGAAGTCAAGGCCTACACATCTGAGCTATTCACAGTACTATATAGTGAACCAATAAAAAACTCAAATATAAATTACCTTAATGTTATCAATAAACTCTATATTCTCCAATCAGCTAAGCTATTTTATCAATTTATTATTTTATTCTCATTCTACGTGACTTTACCGAAAGAACCAAAGAAGACTGCCCATATAGATTCAACACTACCATAGATTAACACTGTACATATAGAATCAACACTGCCCATAGACTAACACTTCCCATATAGATTCAACACTGCCCATAGACTAACACTGCCCATATAGATTCAACACTGCCCATAGACTAAGACTTCCCATATAGATTCAACACTGCCCATAGACTAACACTGCCGATATAGATTCAACACTGCCCATAGACTAACACTTCCCATATAGATTCAACACTGCCCAAAGATTAACACTCCCATATTGATATAACACTGCCCATACAGATTAAACACTGCCCATAGACTAACACTACCCATATAGATTCAACACTGCCCATAGACTAACACTGCCCATATAGATTCAACACTGCCCATAGACTAACACTTCCCATATAGATTCAACACTGCCCATAGACTAACACTCCCATATAGATCTAACACTGCCCATACAGATTAAACACTGCCCATAGACTAACACTACCCATATAGATTCAACACTGCCCATAGACTAACACTGCCAATATAGATTCAACACTGCCCATAGACTAAGACTTCCCATATAGATTCAACACTGCCCATAGACTAAAACTTCCCATATAGATTCAACACTGCCCATAGACTAACACTGCCCATATAGATTCAACACTGCCCTTAGACTAACACTGCCCATATAGGTTCAACACTACCATAGATTAACACTGTCCATATAGAATCAACACTGCCCATAGATTAACACTTCCCATATAGATTCAACACTGCCCTTAGACTAACACTCCCCATATAGATCCAACATTCCCCATACAGATTAAAGACTGACCATAGACTAACACTACCGATATAGATTCAACACTGCCCTTAGACTAACACTGCCCATATAGATGCAACACTGCCCATAGACTAACACTGTCCATATAGATTCAACATTGCACTTAGACTAACACTGCCCATATAGATTCAACAATGCCCAAAGACTAACACTGCCCATATAGATTCAACACTACCATAGACTAACACTCCCCATATAGGTTCAACAATGCCCATAGACTAACACTACCCATATAGATTCAACACTTCCCATAGACTAACACTTCCCATATAGATTCAACACTACCCATAGACTAACACTGCCATATATATTCAACACTACCCATAGACTAACACTGCCATATATATTCAACACTACCCATAGACTAACACTGCCCATGTAGATTCAACACTACCCATAGACTAACACTGCCCATATTGATTCAATACTACCCATAGACTAAAACTTCCCACATAGATTCAACACTGCCCATAGACTAACACTGCCCATATAGATTCAACACTACCCATAGACTAACACTGCCCATGTAGATTCAACACTACCCATAGACTAACACTGCCCATATTGATTCAACACTACCCATAGACTAAAACTTCCCACATAGATTCAACACTACCCATAGACTAACACTGCCCATATAGATTCAACACTGCCCTTAGACTAACAACACTCCCCATATAGATCCAACATTCCCCATACAGATTAAAGACTGACCATAGACTAACACTACCGATATAGATTCAACACTGCCCTTAGACTAACACTGCCCATATAGATGCAACACTGCCCATAGACTAACACTGCCCATATAGATTCAACACTGCCCTTAGACTAACACTGCCCATATAGATTCAACAATGCCCATAGACTAACACTGCCCATATAGATTCAACACTACCATAGACTAACACTCCACATATAGGTTCAACAATGCCCATAGACTAACACTGCCCATATAGATTCAACACTACCATAGACTAACACTCCCCATATAGGTTCAACACTGCCCATAGACTAACACTTACCATATAGATTCAACACTGACCATAGACTAACACTCCCCATATATATCTAACACTGCCCATAGAGATTAAACACTGCCCATAGCCTAACACTACCCATATAGATTCAACACTGCCCATAGACTAACACTGCCCATATAGATTCAACACTGCCCATAGACTAAGACTTCCCATATAGATTCAACACTGCCCATAGACTAACACTTCCCATATAGATGCAACACTGCCCATACACTAACACTGCCCATATAGATTCAACACTGCCCATAGACTAACACTGCCCATATAGATTCAACACTGCCCATAGACTAAGACTTCCCATATAGATGCAACACTGCCCATAGACTAACACGCCCCACATAGATTCAACACTCCCCATAGACTAACATTTCCCATATAGATTCAACACTGCCCATAGACTAACACTCCCCATATAGATCTAACACTGCCCATACAGATTAAACACTGCCCATAGACTAACACTACCCATATAGATTCAACACTGGCCATAGACTAACACTGCCCATATAGATTCAACACTTCCCATAGACTAACACTTCCCATATAGATTCAACACTACCCATAGACTAACACTGCCATATAGATTCAACACTACCCATAGACTAACACTGCCCATGTAGATTCAACACTACCCATAGACTAACACTGCCCATATTGATTCAACACTACCCATAGACTAACACTGCCATATAGATTCAACACTACCCATAGACTAACACTGCCCATATAGATTCAACACTGCCCATAGACTAAAACTTCCCACATAGATTCAACACTGCCCATAGACTAACACTGCCCATATAGATTCAACACTGCCCTTAGACTAACACTGCCCATATAGATTCAATACTACCATAGATTCACACTGTCCATATAGATTCAACACTGCCCATAGACTAACACTTCCCAAATAGATTCAACACTGCCCTTAGACTAACACTCCCCATATAGATCCAACACTGCCCATACAGATTAAAAACTGCCCATAGACTGACACTACCGATATAGATTCAACACTGCCCTTAGATTAACACTGCCCATATAGATTCAACACTGCCCATAGACTAAGACTTCCCATATAGATTCAACACTGCTCATAGACTAACACTTCCCTTATAGATTCAACACTGCCCATAGACTAACACTGCCCATATAGATTCAACACTGCCCATAGACTAACACTTACCATATAGATTCAACACTGCCCATAGACTAACACTGCCCATATAGATTCAACACTGCCCATAGACTAAGACTTCCCATATAGATTCAACACTGCCCATAGACTAACACTTCCCATATAGATGCAACACTGCCCATAGACTAACACTGCCCTTATAGATTCAACACTGCCCATAGACTAACACTGCCCATATAGATTCAACACTGCCCATAGACTAAGACTTCCCATATAGATGCAACACTGCCCATAGATTAACACTCCCCATATAGATTCAACACTCCCCATAGACTAACACTTCCCATATAGATTCAACACTGCCCATAGACTAACACTCCCCATATAGATCTAACACTGCCCATACAGATTAAACAATGCCCATAGACTAACACTGCCCATATAGATTCAACACTGCCCATAGACTAACACTGCCCATATAGATTCAACACTGCCCATAGACTAACACTTCCCATATAGATTCAACACTACCCATAGACTAACACTGCCATATAGATTCAACACTACCCATAGACTAACACTGCCCATGTAGATTCAACACTACCCATAGACTAACACTGCCCATATTGATTCAACACTACCCATAGACTAACACTGCCCATATTGATTGAACACTACCCATAGACTAACACTGCCATATAGATTCAACACTACCCATAGACTAACACTGCCCATATTGATTCAACACTACCCATAGACTAACACTGCCCATATTGATTCAACACTACCCATAGACTAACACTGCCATATAGATTCAACACTACCCATAGACCAGTGGTTCTTAACCTGGGTTCGATCGAACCCCAGGGGTTCGGTGAGTCGATCTCAGGGGTTCGGCAGAGCCCCCGCCACGGAGGTCCGGACACACTTGAATTATTGTGTAAATTTTTGATGACACACACGGCCCGCTTGGCCATCACTGGCTGCAGATGATCATGCTACACTGCTTGGCCAATCAGCGCTGCGGGGAATTTAGTGCGTACTCAGTAGTCAACGTGTGACTGTTGTTGTCGTACGTCGTGTGATTTCTTTAATATGTTATCCATACTATGTCGGGCAAAAGAAGAAAGTGGTCGGACGAATATGTACAACATGGATTCTCATGTATCACGGAACGTGATGGGAGTGAGCGTCCTATCTGCATGATTTGCAACGCCAAGTTGAGCAACTCTAGTCTTGCACCGGCAAAACTAAAGGAACACTTCTTGAAGCTGCATGGAGACGGGGAATACAAGAACACAACACTTGCTGAATTCAGGGTGAAGAGAGCCAGATTCGATGAAAGGGCCACTCTGCCTGCTCTTGGATTTGTACCTGTTAACAAACCGATCCTGACAGCATCGTACGAAGTTGCTTACCTGATCGCAAAGCAGGGCAAGCCACACACCATTGGTGAAACACTTGTGAAACCAGCTGCATTAAAGATGGCGAATCTGATACTCGGAACAGCGGCCGAAGGTAAATTATCCCAAATTCCCCTTTCAAATGACACCGTCAGTGACAGAATAGAAGACATGAGTAAAGACATCTTGGCTCAAGTAGTCGCGGATCTGATTTCAAGCCCGGCAAAATTCAGCCTTCAACTCGCCGAAACCACAGACGTTTCTGATCTAAGCCAGCTTGCTGTTTTTGTACGCTATGTGAAAGACGACATGATAAAAGAAGAGTTTTTATTTTGTAAGCCTCTTACAACAACAACGAAGGCAGCCGATGTGAAGAAGCTTGTGGATGACTTCTTCAGAGACAACAATCTTTCATGGGATATGGTTTCTGCAGTTTGTACGGACGGAGCTCCAGTCATGCTGGGAAGAAAGTCTGGTTTTGGTGCGCTAGTAAAGGCCGATGCACCACACATCATTGTGACGCATTGTATTCTGCACAGGCATGCGTTGGCAACAAAAACTTTACCTCCAAAAATGACAAGTATTAAAAACTGTGGTGGAATGTGTGAACTATGTGCGAAAAAGTGCTCTGAGGCACCGCATCTTCAGTGAGCTGTGTAAAGAAATGGGCTCTGAATTTGAGGTACTTCTGCTCCATTCTAATATTCGGTGGTTATCCCGGGGACAGGTGCTGAATCGTGTTTTTGCCATGCGTGTGGAATTAGCCCTGTTTTTGCAAGAGCACCAACACTGCCATGCAGATTGCTTCAAAAATCCTGAGTTCATTCTCATTTTAGCGTACATGGCTGATATATTCGCAGCTCTCAATCATCTCAATCAGCAGATGCAGGGTGGTGGAGTCAATATCATGGAAGCGGAAGAACACCTGAAGGCTTTTCAAAAAAAGCTACCGTTATGGAAACGACGAACAGAGAACAATAACTTCGCAAACTTCCCGCTTCTGGACGACTGTGCAAGTAAGATCGAAGATGTGTCTGGAATCGGAGATATTTCTGTATCCACGGAACTGAAGCAAACAATTGCCACGCACTTAGATGAGCTTGCAAAGTCTCTCGACGGATATTTCCCTACAAGAGAGTCATATCCAGCATGGGTGAGACAGCCGTTCACGTTTGCTGTTGAAACAGCAGATGTCAATGATGAATTCCTCGACGAAATCATTGAAATTCAGCAGAGCCAGGTTCAACAGCAACTCTTCAGAACAACAACGCTCTCAACGTTTTGGTGTCGACAAATGAACAAGTATCCAGTTATTGCTAAGAAAGCCCTGGATTTTTTTATACCATTTGTTACAACATATCTTTGTGAGCAATCCTTTTCGAGGATGCTGGACATAAAAACGAAGAAAAGGAACAGACTTTGCTGTGAAAATGACATGAGAGTGGCACTTGCCAAGGTGAAGCCACGCATATCTGAACTGATCTCTCAAAGGCAACAGCAGAAGTCACATTGGTTTCCAGGTATGTAATTTGTTGTGAGTTTATGCATTGTGTTGGTTTTATTCTTTGAACAAGGTAATGTTCATGCACGGCTCATTTTGTGTACCAGTAAAAAACATATCTACGTCTTGAATTTTAAAAAAATCACATTTTATTTTTCACTAAAGAGGGGTTCGGTGAATGCGCATATGAAACTGGTGGGGTTCGGTACCTCCAACAAGGTTAAGAACCACTGCCATAGACTAACACTGCCCATATTGATTGAACACTACCCATAGACTAACACTGCCCATATTGATTCAACACTACCCATAGACTAACATTGCCCATATAGATTCAACACCACCCACAGACTCAATAACGCACCTCCGATTAGCCACGTTTAGCTACAAGAAGTTCAACGTATCTACATTCAAACCTTTCGATGGTGGTATTTGAGTCAGGCCTTTCGGTCTGTGCGCGTTACCTGCTTGGCACAGCTCACAACAGAAGCCACGTGTTGACAAGTAGTGCGTTGTTTCGTTACATCCGCCTTTGATAACCTGCTTGGAAAGAAAATTCAATACGAGGATAATGTAACAACCAAAGTAATTTATGTTACCAGGTGTAACGAGGCCCCACTGAGCTGCTGTATAGTGGCTCTTTTGTTCAGAAGCGACCCTTGCCATCACAAGTGGCTGATGTCATCATCACTTAGGATTATTTTTTATCAGCGAACAAAGACTCAGAATGCGTGGTGATGTTGATTCTAAATGTGGGAGAGAAAAACCAGAGGACCCCGGACAATAATCCTCGCAACAACGGGGAGAGAGACGCAGATTTCAAATATACAGTTGCAGGCATCAGGGTCTGGGATCGAACCCACAACATTGTCCATACCGAGTGAGATAGTTAACATCTCCTAGCTCACGTGAGGTCAGGGTTGGGATCGAACACACGCCCTTCTGCATATCTGGCAAGGTAGTTAACATCTCCAGCTGGTGGTGCATCTATCGGTCATCTCAGTCAGCCAACCCATGGCACCTGCGGGGTTTGTCCCGAGACCCCTGTCAGCAGTGAGCCTTCGACACTTCACGTGGCCTCAAAGTGCACCTGGCCTGGCACAGGCACCATGGTGACGTCACCATCACTTCGTGGCTAATGGTGGGTTACTGGAATTGGCTATAACCCTGCCCATCCCATGTCAATAGTCGACACATACAGTGGGGTTGATGTGAATGGGTGTCAGTGCTGAGCTGGACGTAATGTTCACGTGAATCATCCCGCTTGAAAAGTGATCTAGGGTGCTTAAAGATACTGGGGGGAAGTTGATGAGCCCTACAATATTCCTGTTGGCCACACATTTTTGTTTGCACCTTACCTCTTGGAGCCCATTGCTGATCGTCGCACTTTTAGAGGGAAGTATCTGCAGAGCACAGGAGAAGTAAAAAAAAAATCACTATGCACATGTCCATCAACACGTTCTCAAAATACGCAATTTAAACTTAAACTGCATCCATTTCAAATTCCAAATATTAAAAAATGCACAAAATGTACAACGATAAATAATGAAGCGGTAAATCCGTAGTGAGATCAAATGAGACCTATAGAGTTGCGTAGAGACTCATAAACTAAACTAAAAAATAAGTATTGTTTTAACCAGGTGTAAGGCCGCCACCACTGAGCTGCTAAATATGTTCAGAAGCGACCCCTGGCCACCGCACCCAATGATAGCAGCTCAACCAAGTGGCTGATATCATCACGACGTTGACATTCATAGTGGCAGCCAAATAATCTAGACCCATAGAGATACATAGAGACTCATAGAGATACAGAGACCCATAGAGATACATACAGACCCAGCGAAACACCTAGAGACTCATAAGAGACACACAGATCCAGAGCGGCTCATAGAGATTCAAAGATAACCACAGACATACATAGAGACCCATAGAGATTAATGGATGCCCATAGAGGCACATATATGCCCATAGGCTAAACTAAAACTGTTTTTATTTACCAGACAGGGCCTATCTTAAGTGAGTGCAACAGGTACGGCCGTGGCCTTTAGGTCAACCACGTACATCAATCACTTTGTTCAAGTGCAGTTTGGGGAACGAGGGGTGGGGGAGCTTATAGGCAAGTGCAGCAAAAAGCGATTTCCCTGTTGAGGGAGGGAGGGAGGGAAGGCATGCGATGAGCTATGAAGCGCTTTGTCACAGAAGACCAGCAGTGTTGCACGGGGCTCAGCAAGTAACAACAACACTCACAACACACACACAATACACTCACAACCCACACACACAATACACTCACAACACACACACCCACAATACACTCACAACACACACACACAATACACTCACAACACACACACCCACAATACACTCACAACACACACACCGATAGGAGTGGAAAGTAGTGAAAAAGGTAAGCATGCGACTCGACGTGGATTTATAAATATAAATAAAGTATTTAAGCTCTCGGTTATCCGCATGCAGTTCTACGCGAGTTTGACAAATTAATAACTCTTGGATTTTTTCCTTCAGCCCAAATGTATAATCTAAAAACAGTTATACACTTTTATATCTTGGAAATAATAATTTACTGGTCACACGCTGCTTAATCTTGAAGAAATGGGTTGCTCCGGTTAATCCAATATCCCCGTGATCGCTTCTACACTGCTATCATCCACTCAGTGGGGCTGAGTTTGATTGATGTTGATTGGCTGTGGCTCTGCTATCATCGACAACAACAGTCCCAGACCACACCAAGACAACAACAACAACAGTCCCAGACCACACCAAGACAACAACAACAGCCCCAGACCACACCAAGACAACAACAACAGTCCCAGAGCACACCAAGACAACAACAACAGTCCCAGACCACACCAAGACAACAACAACAGTCCCCAGACCACATCAGGCGTTCTCTGGTTTGCGTTTCTATTCCCTGTTTTGCAATATTTTAACAAATCTTATTCCTCACTCTAGATGCACTATTTTGCAATATGTTTCTCTAATATTAATGTTCGCTTTAGTAGAAAGATAATTAATAATTAGGTAAAAACAAATTGGGCTTTTTTAATTGCTGTATTTATTGTATAATAGGGGGGTTCCCCTTTTTTCTGGCAACAAAACTGAACCTTTTTTACAAAGAATCATGTTACTGCATTAACCACAATATAATATGATGCATTGTCCTTGAAACTGATTGGTCCACACCAGAGACGGCTTTCTTTTGAGCCTCGTCTCAATTGGTGCTAGACCAGAGGACGCCAAAAGGCGTACAGCTCAATGACAATGCCACTATCAAAGTTGATTTTGACCACACGTATTGTGGTTAATGAAGACATTATTCCAAGTAAAAATAGGTTTCAGTTGCGTTGCCAGAAAAAAGGAGGAAAACCCTTTTATTATATGTTGGTACTGGCAAAGGAGGTCTAATGATGTATTTATTGTAGTTACAATTTTTTTGAGACCTGTTGCTATCGTTTTTTTATTTTACAGTTTGGTTTGTGGATGCAACCCCATTCAAGAGCTTCTTAGCTCACAGGGCAACTCTAAATAAACTGCTCTGTCCTGAAACTCTTCTGTGGCGTAAGTTCACTCACCAGCGTCGCGAACGATTGAAAGGCGATGAAACACGATGGAAGATTCATTTTTTAGGCCCCTCCGCCCGCCGTCAGTGATTTTCCTTCCCCTGCGCTGCGACTTCTTCCCTGTCGGTTGCGCCAAGCCGCTCTGGGACATTCCCCGTGCGGTCGCTTAAGCGGCACCGACTGAAGAGAGAGCTGAAAGAACGAGCGAAGTGGTTACTGATCGGCGTCGTCGGTGGCCCTGAAAACAGAAAGCAGCGATCGAGGAGATGCGTAGTCACACAATCACACGAGAGTGAGAGAAAGGGAGATCGCACGGTGTTTGCTCGGCAGCGCAGTGTTGCTAAAACCAGTCAAGCTGCATTCCACATCTTGGCCCCTGCATGGTGGTGTGAGGTTTGGCTACCCTTCACCAGCCTCCTCCACTGAGGCCGATCTTGACACCGCTGGTACCAGTCATCGGCAAGTCCACTCAGCTCCACATCCTCCTGTACCACATCACTCCATCTCTTCTCTAGCACGTGTCGCGCCCGTCTAGCCCCCTCGATCCGGCCGAACAAAAGCTGTTTGGGCATGCGGTGATTGGGCATGCGGGCTACATGGCCCAGCCAACGCAACCTTGCCGACCGGATGAGCTCACCGATGGGACCTTGCCCAGATCTTTCAAGGATTTGTGAGCTCCTCACACAATCCAGCCTGGTTAAACCCAGGATTGATCAGAGGCATGCCAGCCTAAATGTTTCTAACCGGCGGAGATGTTCCATTAGGGGGATCCACAGACACAACACAACAACCGCCATTCGCCACTAAGTGGCGGTGACGTCACCACGACGCTTGTGCCAGGCCATGTGCACCTTGAGGCCACGTGAAGTGTCAAACGCCCGCTGGCAGGAGGTCACGGGGCAGACCCAGCAGGTGCCACGGGTCGACTGACTGAGATGACCGAGATGACTGGTTGATGCACCACCTGTGCCCCCCCCCCCCCCCACACAGACACATACACACACAGACACGTACACACGTACACATACACAGATACACACACAAAAACACACACATACACACAGATACAAAGACATACACAGACACACATACACAGGCACACATACATATACACAACAACAACAACAACCGCCATTCGCCACTAAGTGGCGGTGACGTCACCACGACGCTTGTGCCAGGCTATGTGCACCCTGAGGCCACGTGAAGTATCGAACGCCCGCTGGCAGGAGGTCACGGGGCAGACCCAGGTGCCACGGGTCGACTGACTGAGATGACTGGCTGATGCACCACCTGTGCCCCCTACTGTGCCAACCTGCTGTGCTTTAGCCACCCGGCGCTCCGCTCGCTGTTGTGAGCGTCGCTCCTCCGCCCTCCGTTGTTGTTGGAGGGCGACTGCCTCCAACTGCCCAGTAGCATCCTTCACGAGCCTCCTCCACAGAGGCCGATCTTGACACCGCTGGTACCAGTCATCGGCAAGTCCACTCAGCTCCACGTCCTCCTGTACCACATCACTCCATCTCTTCTCTAGCCCGTGCCGCGCCCGCTTAGCCCCCTCAATCCGGCCAAACAAAAGCTGTTTCGGCATGCGGTGGCTGGGCATGCGGGCTACATGACCCAGCCATCGCAGCCTTGCCTGCCGGAGGAGCTCACCGATGGGACCCTGCCCAGATCTTTCAAGGATTTGTGAGCTCCTCACACAATCCAGTCTGGTTAAACCGAGGATGGATCGGAGGCAGGCCAGCCTAAATGTTTCTAACCGGCGAAGATGTTCCATTAGGGGGGTCCACGTTTCGCAAGCGTAGAGAAGGGAGGGAATGACCGTGGCCGAGAAGACCTGAAGCTTAGTGCGGAGCGACAGACCAGGTAGCTTCCACACAGCGTTACGCAACCGATGAAAAGATATTGCCGCTCGACTGATTCGGAGTGAGACCTCTGCTGTTAAACTGGAGCCAGTCATAAGCACACTGCCCAGGTATGGGAAACTCTCCACTCTCTCCACAACTGCCCCATCACCGATTGGGAGTTGTGGGGGTGGAGTGTCCGATGGTACAAAATACCCAGGCAGGTGCTTAGTTTTGGTGGGGCTGATGGTAAGGCCCCACCTCTTAGTGGCACGCTCCAGTCTCAGCAGCAGCGTCTCCAACTCCTCCTCTGACTGAGCAGCTATTACCAAGTCATCAGCATACATAACGTGGTTGAGCAATAGGGAGCCATCCCTTGACCGCACCCGGGCATCGATTAGCCTCCCATTATATCTGTACCATATGGAGATTCCCCCGGTACAGCTATTGAAGGCTTCACGAACTACGTGGTCAAAATAGATGTTAAATAATGTGGGAGCCAGAGGACATCCCTGTCGCACCCCAAGGTGTACAGGGAATGGCTCTGACTCCCGGCCACGTAGTTTTACCCGGGCCCGCTCACCATCATGAAGGTCCTTAATGATCGTGAGCAGAGGGTCAGGTACTCCAAAAGCACGAAGAACGACCCAGAGCCCAGGCCTACTGATGGTATCATAGGCCTTGACCAGGTCAATAAAGCAGAGATGTAGGTCTTGTTGGAATTCCCTACACCTCTGCTGTAGCAGACGGACAGAAAATATGGCATCTGTGCAGGACCGCCCTTTCCTGAAACCGCATTGGGGCTCCGCAAGCCTCTCCTCAGCGTGCCTGGCAAGGCGATGCTGAATAATCCTTGCCAGGACCTTTCCCGGCACACTGAGGAGTGAGATGCCCCTGTAGTTGTTACAGTCTGTGCGGTCCCCCTTCTTAAAAAGGGGGACCACCAGGGCATCCTTCCAATCCTGCGGAACCCGTCCAGTGGTCCAGACTGTTGTTATGATGTCATATAGGGCAGTCTGTGCACAAACGCCACCCTCCCTCAGCATTTCGCTTGGGAGATCATCTCTGCCCGCTGCCTTTCCTGGTCTCAGACTCCGGATCGCCTTCAATACTTCCTCAGCAGATGGCACCTCAGCCAGCCACTCACAGGGGGTGACTTCATCCAATATTTGAGGCACCGCAGCCTCAGCAGGGTCATCCTCACTTTGTGCCACGATGTTTTCCTGGCTGAGGGATTTTCCCTCCCCCAGGATCTCACAGAAATGCTCAGCAAATCTGCGAACCTGTTCCTGGGGGTCGGAAATTGGATCACCGTTTTTTCCCCTAATGATGGTAATAGGTGTGGCGCTGCAGGTTACTTTTTTGATGGAGTTAAATAGAGATTTGTGATCACGGGCCACTGAGGCAGACTCCATCTCCTCAGCAACCCGCGACCACCACCCATCCTTGCAGCGCCTCACGGCTCTCCGAACCTCCGAGCGAAGGCTGCGGTAAGCCTCCTCATTCTCTGACGTGGGATTCTGTAGCCGATGACAGTGGGCCTGTCGCTTTTTCTCAACCATCGTGAACAACTCCTCTATCATCCAGGGTGTCTGGGGAGGTCTGGACCGCGTACCCAAAGCAGCCATTGCAGCTGCATGAGTCACAGTCCTAAACCTCGCCCATTTACCCTCGACATCAGGAGGAGTCGGGGACGATGCCAATCCCAGCCGCAAGCGATGATGAAATTCTCGCTTGCAACTTTCATCAGATAACTGAGACCAGGCCACTTTAGGTTGGAATGGGGTCCTGGGTGTACACCCACCACCGGAGTGGAAGAATGGCAGGCGCATCTTACAGATGACTAGTCGATGGTCAGAGGGCAGATCAGCTCCACGGTAGGTCCTGGTGTCAAGGACATGGGCTCGCATTCGCTGGTCCGTCACTATGTAATCCAGCAGATGTTCTTGCTTGGACCCGGCATGCATCCATGATGTTGTGTGGATGCGCCGATGCCGGAACAGCGTGTTGGTAATTACAAGCCCATGGGCTGCACAAAAATCTAGCAGCCTCCTACCGTTGTTATTGAGCTGATCTGGCCCATGCCCTCCAATCACTCCAGACCAGGTGCCAGTATCATGACCAACTCGGGCATTGAAGTCACCCAACATGATGACTCTATCCCGAGGGGCCACTTTAGCCAGCACCTGTGACAGGAGGTCATAGAAGGCATCTGACTCATCGGCTTTGCCTGCATCCCTCCACGGATGTTCATCTTCGGTGGGGGCATAAGTAACCACGACCACCATTCCTCGCCTCCGGTTGATGGGAAGGCGAGCCCAAAGTAGCCTGGGGCTTACAGCTTCCCACACCTCACCGCCACGCTCCCACGCCCCCTTCATTCTTTTGTTCAAAAGAAGACCCACACCCTGTTGTTTGGCAGTCTGCTGCCCCGAGTAGAGGACTGTCCACCCCTCATGGTGGCAGGAGCCAGAGCCGGTCCACCGGACCTCCTGAATGCCGCATAGATCCAGGCGGTACCGGTCCAGCTCCCGACAGAGGAGTGGCAGCCTCTCCTCTGCAGTGAGCGTTCGAACATTCCACGTGGCCAACCGTAGTGGCTTTTCGTTGTTTCTGGAGTAGCCCCGAGGGTAGGTATTCAATCTCCTGGCTCCGCCAATTGGGGTTTGGCCAGGAGACGTCATAGACGCCTGGCCCCCCGGGGCCTCCGGCACAAGCTTAGTTGTTACATATTTCAGTTGAATTCGTAGTTTCGTGGTAATTAATTGAAGGTGGAGGGGTTACCAGCCCCTCGCACCCGTCCAGAGCCCCCGTTTAGCCCCTGTGGTGGACACATTTGCCATGAGGGGAGGAGCCAATCAAAATTGGATCTCCCCCCACAGCGCTGTCCACGACAGAGTTGCCCGTCCGGCACCGCGAGGAGGTAGGGGGTTGTTTTGCCGGACACATATACACAGACACACAGACAGACACATACACAGACACACACAGACACACGCACACAGATACACAGAAACACACGCAGATACACACACACAGACACACAGATACACAAAGACACACACAGACTGAGACAGATACACAGATATAACAGACACACACAGACAAACACACCCACACAGATACACACACGGATACAAAGACATACAACAACCGCCATTCGTCACTAAGTGGCGGTGACGTCAACACGACGTTTGTGCCAGGCCAGGCATACACAAACACATACACAGGCATACACAGACACACGCACACAGATACACAGAAACACACGCAGATACACACAAACAGACACGCACACAGACACACAGATACACACACACAGATACACAGACACATACACAGATACACACCCACACATACACACGCAGAAACACACACAGACACACACATACATACACATACATACACAGACACAAACATCCGCGTCTCACCTGTGCCACTTGGATGACGATCAGCCTGGTCCAGACAGACACAGAGGCAGCCTCAGGCAGACACAGACACAGAGACAGCCTCAGACAGACACAGACACACACAGAGGCAGCCTCAGACAGTCACAGACACACAGAGACAGCCTCAGATAGACACAGACACACAAAGACAGCCTCAGACAGACACAGAGACAACCTCAGACAGACACAGACACACAAGGACAGCCTCAGACAGACACAGACACACAGAGACAGCCTCAGACAGACACAGAGACAGCCTCAGACAGACACAGAGACAGCCTCAGACAGACACAGAGAGACAGCATCAGACAGACACAGAGACACAGAGACAGCCTCAGACAGACACAGAGACAGACACAGACACACAGACAGCCTCGGTGTGTCTCTTAACAACCCCCCCGAGGTCACCGAGCTCCTTGCTTCCTGTTCGCGTGGGACTGAAGACTTCCCTGTCCTTGAGTTTCGGTTTAACGACCGCTCCTGATTCTTATCGCTCCGTCGCGAGCCTCTAGCGGCAGGCGGTGACACGGATTTCCTTTTGTGAGAGAGAGGATGTGGAGATGACCCGAATATTCACTCCCTCGCCTGGTGTACAAGAGGTCGTGGGTTCGTTCCCCGACCTTGACGATGCCCTTGTGGATGTGGAGTCTGTGAGTGTCTCTCTCATCAGCATCATCACGGTGGTGAGATGTTGACTACCTCGCCTGGTCTACAGGAGGTCGTGGATTCAGTCCCAACCCTGACGATGCCTATTGCTGTAAATGCGGAGTCTGCGTCTCTCTTCCCATGATCGCGTGGAATTTTCTCCGGGTTCCCCCGGTTTTCCCCTCCAAATTTACCATCAACGTCACCACGCGTGCAGAGTCTCTGTTTGCTGCTAGAAATTCCTAAGTGATGATGAAATCAGCCACTGCGTAGAGCTGCGATTATTTGTGATGGCCAGAGTCACTTTTTAAAAAGAGCTTCACAGCTCAGTGGGGCCTTACACCTGGTACATAAAATAGTTTAGTTTATGGGTCTATATGGATATATGTGCGTCTCTGTGGACCTCTATGTGTATCTATGAGTCTTTGTCTGCCGCTGTAAGTTTCCACAACGGTGATGATGACGATGTCAGCCACTGCGTTGAGCTCCCATTCGTGGCCAAGTGGCTTTTGAAAAAGAGCCACGTAGCTCAGCGGGTTCTTACCTGGCAACATAATAATAGTAGCTTAGTAAATAGTTTATAGTTTACATTTTGACGTAAAACTTTAGTGACTGCAGGAATTCATTGGTTCTTTCGGTAAAGTCAAGTAGATAAAAAATAATAATAAAAAAAAACACCAATGTAGACTGTATTATTTGTATTTTTATTTTTAATTCTTATTCACTTTTTTTTCTATCTATGTGACTTTACCTAAAAAAACAGATCATAGTTTTGAGATTGTTTATAGTCACCCGTCCAGTATTACTGGTACCAGCGGTGTTAAGCGCGCCCTCTGTGGAGGAGGCTAGTGAAGGATGCCACTGGGCAGTGCCAGGCTAGGTGCACGTTGAGGAAGCTACTGGGGCAGTTGGAGGCAGTCGCCCTCCAGCAACAACAGCGGAGGGCAGAGGAGCGACGCTCACAACAACGAGCGGAGCACCATGCAGCTAAAACAGAGCAAATTGGCATAGTAGGGGGCACAGGTGGTGCATTGGTCAGTAATCTCGGTCATCTTAGTCAGTCGACCCGTGGCACCTGCTGGGTCTGCCCCGTGACCTCCTGCCAGCGGGCGTTCGACACTTCACGTGGCCTTGGGGTGCACCTAGCCTGGCACAAGCGCCGTGGTGACGTCACCGCCACTTAGTGGCGAATGGCGTTTGTTGTTGTTGTTGTTGCCTGTGTGTGTGCCTATGTCTGTGTGTCTGTCTGTGTGTGTGTCTGTGTGTGTATTTTTAGACTGCCCTATATGACATCATAACAACAGTCTGGACCACTGGACGGGTTCCGCAGGATTGGAAGGATGCCCTGGTGGTCCCCCTTTTTAAGAAGGGGGACCGCACAGACTGTAACAACTACAGGGGCATCTCACTCCTCAGTGTGCCGGGAAAGGTCCTGGCAAGGATTATTCAGCATCGCCTTGCCAGGCACGCTGAGGAGAGGCTTGCGGAGCCCCAATGCGGTTTCAGGAAAGGGCGGTCCTGCACAGATGCCATATTTTCTGTCCGTCTGCTACAGCAGAGGTGTAGGGAATTCCAACAAGACCTACATCTCTGCTTTATTGACCTGGTCAAGGCCTATGATACCATCAGTAGGCCTGGGCTCTGGGTCGTTCTTCGTGCTTTTGGAGTACCTGACCCTCTGCTCACGATCATTAAGGACCTTCATAATGGTGAGCGGGCCCGGGTAAAACTACGTGGCCGGGAGTCAGAGCCATTCCCTGTACACCTTGGGGTGCGACAGGGATGTCCTCTGGCTCCCACATTATTTAACATCTATTTTGACCACGTAGTTCGTGAAGCCTTCAATAGCTGTACCGGGGGAATCTCCATATGGTACAGATATAATGGGAGGCTAATCGATGCCCGGGTGCGGTCAAGGGATGGCTCCCTATTGCTCAACCACGTTATGTATGCTGATGACTTGGTAATAGCTGCTCAGTCAGAGGAGGAGTTGGAGACGCTGCTGCTGAGACTGGAGCGTGCCACTAAGAGGTGGGGCCTTACCATCAGCCCCACCAAAACCAAGCACCTGCCTGGGTATTTTGTACCATCGGACACTCCACCCCCACAACTCCCAATCGGTGATGGGGCAGTTGTGGAGAGAGTGGAGAGTTTCCCATACCTGGGCAGTGTGCTTATGACTGGCACCAGTTTAACAGCAGAGGTCTCACTCCGAATCAGTCGAGCGGCAATATCTTTTCATCGGTTGCGTAACGCTGTGTGGAAGCTACCTGGTCTGTCGCTCCGCACTAAGCTTCAGGTCTTCTCGGCCACGGTCATTCCCTCCCTTCTCTACGCTTGCGAAACGTGGACCCCCCTAATGGAACATCTTCACCGGTTAGAAACATTTAGGCTGGCCTGCCTACGATCCATCCTGGGTTTAACCAGACTGGATTGTGTGAGGAGCTCACAAATCCTTGAAAGATCTGGGCAGGGTCCCATCGGTGAGCTCCTCCGGCAGGCAAGGCTGCGATGGCTGGGTCATGTAGCCCGCATGCCCAGCCACCGCATGCCGAAACAGCTTTTGTTTGGCCGGATTGAGGGGGCTAAGCGGGCGCGGCACGGGCTAGAGAAGAGATGGAGTGATGTGGTACAGGAGGACGTGGAGCTGAGTGGACTTGCCGATGACTGGTACCAGCGGTGTCAAGATCGGCCTCTGTGGAGGAGGCTCGTGAAGGATGCTACTGGGCAGTTGGAGGCAGTCGCCCTCCAACAACAACGGAGGGCGGAGGAGCGACGCTCACAACAGCGAGCGGAGCGCCGGGTGGCTAAAGCACAGCAGGTTGGCACAGTAGGGGGCACAGGTGGTGCATCAGCCAGTCATCTCAGTCAGTCGACCCGTGGCACCTGGGTCTGCCCCGTGACCTCCTGCCAGCGGGCGTTCGACACTTCACGTGGCCTCAGGGTGCACATAGCCTGGCACAAGCGTCGTGGTGACGTCACCGCCACTTAGTGGCGAATGGCGGTTGTTGTTGTATCTGTGTGTCTGTGTCTGTGTGTGTATCTGTGTGTCTGTGTCTGTGTGTGTGTCTGTGTGTCTTTGTCTCTGTATCTGTGTGTGTGTCGTTGTGTATGTGTGTCTTCTCGCTAACAGCACTTGCCCGCTACGAGTCTGTTTAAGGATACACGTGGGATCTTTGTCACCGGCCATAACATGTGAAGTGAAGCTTCAAATCAAGATGTGAAGTTACCCATCACTTCTGCTTTCTTTATTGTTCTTGTGAATCAACTCCACGCCTACGTGTTTGTCCGTCTACCTGTTTGTCTGCCTGTCCCTCTGCCTGTTTGTCTGTCCGTGTAAAACATTCTGAAATCTCAACTCGTACTTTGTAGAGTTGTGTTTGTTGTTGTCATTCTCAAGCACAACAATGACATCGGTCAGAGGTTTGGTTAACACCAGTTGGGGTCTCTCCATTCTCTTTAAAAAATATTTCAGAAAAGTCTATTGGTTTATTTTTTTGTAATTATCTAAAGATTAATGATGAACCTATTTAGCGTGATTGTGTTCAGTGTTGTCCTGCCTCCCGCACCTACCAATTATCCACGGTTGTCTACGTACAGTGCCAAAAAAAGTTCAACGTACATACGTAGCGTAATAGTGCCGGCTGGTGGACAGCAGCGGCAACTGTGGTGGACAGGTCACGCTGGCAGCATAAAAGGAGCCAAGAGAGGACTCGTCTCGTCGTCGCTGCTGTCTCCGCTAGATGTTGCGCTACGAGATAGTAGTTGGTTATCTCAGTTAATTGCATGCCCATGTATGGAGTGGTTGGGTGTGGCTGCTTTGGAACGAAATGAATCCACGACTGGAAGGGGAATTGCGGTGTCTCCTCTATATGTTGATGGGCACCAACGTAGGTGCCTCACTTTTTTATTGAAAGCAAAAGAAAAACCATCGTGACATCACGGTAAAGTTTCTCAATTTCTGGGCAGTGTGGGTGATATATTTGCGTCGTGCTCGCAGTCCGGTGACACCTTCATACATTGTGTCCCCCACGTTTTTATTGCTCCGTGTGAAGTGACACTGACGACTGAGTACTCAGAGCCTCTTTATTGAAGACACAGAGCGACCTGCACTCGGCCCGGCACTTGATTCTTCACTCTGTGTAGTCGCCCCTTCCCTCAAGCGTCTCCCCCCCCCCACTCCTCGTGCTCTACCCCCTTTCATGCTCCTCGGAGCCCCATTTAAAAACTTTCTATCGCCTCCGGGCTCGCATCAGTTTCCGGAATTTTTTCCCCTTTCAAATATTTTCCTTACGATTGGTTAAAACCCCTTCCGCCTCCCGGACCCATCTTCGACGAGGCATATTTTTTTTTCCAACCGGAGGCCCCTGGCCTAATTTTTGAAAGTCAACTCAGCTGCACATTGACCTGGGGTGAGCGCTTCTCAAGTTTGGTCGTTTGCAACTGGATGAATTTAAGTGAGGGAGCTCCTGGACCGTATTTTGGGGCTCGCCAGATTTGTGCCCAGCTCTGCTGAGCGATGTCATGCCGCACAAAACCCATTTCAGAGTTTCCTGGTTACCGGTCTGGTACCACTCCCACCCCTTCTCCCTGGAGCCGATAGGCTTCTGACAGTCTGCAGATGTCCCTGCGTTTCCAGCCAACCAAAATGTGGGGTGGGGAATCACTGAATGAAGTTCAATATCAGATCGGACCCTCACAGTCAAAGCAAGAAAAATAAGAGCAGGTTGTATTGCCCTTTCTGGCATAAAACAGTCGTGTTAAGATGTTCAAACACCAAATAGAAACCTCATGCTAGGAATCGTGTCTGCATTAACCACACGCAGTACTTGTGGTGAACATTCAAACAAAAACTTGCTCTGATAATAATAAATGGTTTTGTCTCTGAGATTGATTGGTCCACACCAGAGACAGCAGACTTCTTTAGGGCCCAGTCTCACCACCAGTGTCAGGCCATAGAACGCTCAAAGGCGAGCAGCACTTTTGCATGTTCACCACAAGGACCCTGTGTGTGGTTAACGCAGTGACACAGTTCCTTGTAGAAGGTTTCTATTTGATGTTTTAACATCTTAACACGAATGTTTTAGTGCCTGAAAGGGTTAAAACCTCTTGTTATGTTTTCATACTTTAATACTCGCAAAAAAATATATCCCGTTTTGTAGCTGCTCACCCCCAGTCAAGTTTAGGATGATGTACTCTATCGGAATTCAATGGTTTTGTTTGCACTCACTGTATGGAGTTTAATACAAAATATGACTCTCACAGAATCAAGTTAAAGATGAAATAGGACATCGGAATACCGTATACACAGAATCTCAGAAATTATAAAATCGTACATTAGCATAACATTGATTCATAAGCAGCACGATCGACTATATGAACAGATTAATATAAAAATACGTAAACACCTGACATCAATACAGAGGTTTTGTATGCTCTGCGAACCGCGAAATGTAATACAAATTCCATGGGGCCATGGCGCTGCTCAAGTGATCAGCTTGCCGTCTGTTTTGTTGTACAGTACTTCATGGTGCACAATCATTTTGCCCTTATTCATGGACCCAAGCATGCAACGAGTGGTGAGAGTGAGAGGGAGTTGCGTCTGTGGTCTTGAGGAAGGGGGCGTGGCTGGGCTGAGCCCCTCCTCCTTCTAACCAGACCTCCCCCCCCATCTTCTCATTGTCATCATAATCGTCGTTAATACTTCTTAATTTTAATCGTCGTTAATATTAAAAGGTATGTAAAGTTAAAGTCGTGTTTATTTTTTATTACGTAACATATTTTAGTTAATTATAGGCAACTTAGTTAAGCTCTGATGAGACTAACCACACCCGTGGTTCCCCTACCCCCCTACAACCCATAGGCCCCCTGTAACTTTACCAAACCGCGAGGGTTTTCAGGAACCTGAACCCTCGCGGTTGGCCAGGGATTACTCTACATACATACAGGGGTCGCATGGGAGACTGCTCGAATAGGAGCCTCTCATCACTAACGACGAGCGTCTGCGTACGGCAAGGGGCATATTGAGAGACTTCTACGCAGCACGGCCATTGCAGGGTACAGCTCTCGATCAAATTTTCCTTGAAATCGATGCAGCAGCGACATGGAGTCGGCGCTGTAGAATGACAAGACGCCCGCCTCCCAGTCCACGTGAACCCCGACTCTTTTGGGAGCATCTCGCACCATCAGTTTTGTTTCCGTCTCGTTATGTACCGCCTTGTAGGCATTACCCCATTTCTTAAGGCTCCACGAAACTTCATTGAACCCAATTTTACAGGCTTTGTCATAACCTTTCCGTGGTATTGAGTCATACGTGACACCGATGACGAATTTCTCACAACCTCTCACGTCCACCTCCCAGTAGTGGCGACCGAACACGAATTTCTCAGAGCAAATGACTACTCGGTAGTGGTCAAACCTGTCTGAATTGTCAGGGTAAGGTTGGGTGTGTGGAAGTCCTGACGGTTTTAAAGTCGGCAGAAATCTGGAGGTTCCGATGTGCAGTGTTTGGGTTCAGAGTCGGCGAGCAAGTGCCTGTAAACGATAACAATGCACATGTTGTGTTAAGCGAACATTGATTATCATTTGAGAAATATACCTTGCAATTGGCAATATGTCAGTAAGAAGTACAAACATTTGCTGAAAGTTTTAGCGTACCAGGCTGCAATTTACACAGCTGACGTAGTCTTTATCAAGGTTTCCTAGGTTTCTGCCCTAGGTTCCACCCTGACTATGAAAGGCAAATCAAATAGCGCCCAAGCATATCAACCGACTGACCCAATCTCACTCTCAGTCAACTGTTCACCAAACTGTCTGATGGCTTCAGGACACGTCTGGTCGTTACCAATGGCGCCGCCGGTAATCCAGCACTTTGGGGGCGAGGGTTGGTGGATCACAAACGATTTGTGAAACTCCCTACGCAAGGGCGACAAAGTCGCCACCTGCTGCAATGCCAGGGTATAGCAGTACAGCAAGTGGATTAATCTTCATCTGGAATCCATCTATAGGGGGATTACGTGTTACCTGCTTCATACTTATTGTTTGGTGTTGATGTAACTCACTGGCTCCGTGTCCCTACCGGAAATCTGTGAAAAAAAGCTTCATAGCTCATCGGAGTCCTCATCCAGGATAAAGATTCTGATGCTCGTGGGTTTTTTCCACGTACTCCAGTTTACTGCCACAATACATGAACGCATTTTCCCTTAACGCAGCGCTTTTCAGCAATGCATCTACAACCCTAACCATTGACTTATTGCACTGTACTAAGGGTTCATATCTCATACAGATATCTTTCTTCATCGTGCATCAGTATTAGAGTTGAGTGCTAAAGATGATGCATTAATACACTCAGCAATGCACGTGGTGTGGCGTGTACAGCATTTCACGTACTCGCTCCTCATTTTCACGTACTCGCTCCTCATTTTCACGTACTCGCTCCTCATTTTCAGGAATGCCTCTTGCTTTTCACGATGTTGATGCAGAATCTCTAGGAGTTGCAGCTTCTTTTTCTTATTGCAAACGAGACGGCTTATGATGAAGTCAGCTCGTGCTGATGCGCTGGGTATGGAATAGACTTCTGAGAGCTCGGATTGTGTGATGAGACCCTGGACGAGCAACTCGTGATGTAGCAGTGCAGGGATCCTACCGATCAACTCTCGTGCCACCGGAGGTTCCTCCGTCGTCGTTCTGAGCAATTCATCTTCGCTGTCACCCTTCTCTGAATCGGTGTTGTTTGTGCGATGATCTCCACTGTTTGCAAAGTGATCACAAATCCGAATATCTTCTCTGCTCTCATCCACAATCAGGTTCTTCAATGATTGAGCTGTTATAAAATTTGCAAGAATAAACAAAACAAATTTGAGTTCTAACATTGCAATTGTTGAATGCCTTCGTCACGATTATTATTATCATCATACGTTATTTGTAAGTCATCGCTGGGAGGTCTCCCCAAGCCACTACATTTATTATGGTGCTGCGCTGACAATCAATTTCACTGTCGCAATATATTTCTGCACATTAACTGATATCACTCAATCTCCGTCTGTCACCAACAGCCACCAATGTGCCCATAACCACTCTTTGATTTATATATTATCTTTATATCTCCAAGTACAATTTAGAACAGCCACCTCCTCCATCACTTTTTGTAATTGTTTGGTTTTTTTGCTTAATTTCTGCTTTCATCTTTCGGAATTTCTGCTCCCAAATTTAGAATTAAATTAACAAAAATTAAAATACCCAAATCAAGCTTCAATAGGAAATTTCAGAGAATTGGATGTTGATGTTGCAGTGTTTGCATTATACATAAACACAGAGCTCGGTGATACCCTCGCTCCCAGCCCCACGCTTTTCTGCTATAACCTCGCATCTAGGCTCTCTCGCCTGCACTACCCCCACCACACACACACATAGCAGGTGAAGGAGGGCCAAATAACCTCCACGACCGACCCATAGGATGTGGGTGGTCACTCACTCAGCAGTGGATCAACAAATGCGATGTTCAGGTGCTCTACTGCTGTGGCTACATCGCCGACGGCGACGATTCTGAACCGTGTTTTACCTTTTGGGTATGAACACACACCAAGTCAATGCCAATGATTCCCTATGCATGACACGCCCTTGTACTCACCTTCGTAAATCGTGACTGAGGCCGAGTTCACCTGCATAGCCGGACAGAGCGGCTCACTTGGAATGTCGTTGAATGAGTGCAACAGCTCCATGGTGTTGGCGTTGTAAAACGAAAGCTTTCCTGCGTTGAAATCCAAGCGAATGCCGACTCTCTCCAAATGCGTAATCTCTGGATAAGCAATGGATTGGTCGCCATGTCTTGCAGAGTAATTCGAATCCCATTGAATAAACGCCCAAGACTGCTCATTCCAGCCCAACCTGCCAGACTTTTCTTGACATTTCCGAGGAATCGACTCACGTGCGACGCCTATAGAACAGTTTCTAGAGGCTCTCATGTCCACTTCCCAGTAGTGGTCTCCTGACGAGAAGTTCTCAAAGCAGAGGACTATTGGCCACCACTCAAACCTCTCTGCGCAATCAGAGTAAGGCTGCTCTTCCTGGTTCCACGTCACTGTGCTGTGATCGTCACAAACTTTAAGCTGTCGATGTGCCGAGTTGGGGTTCAGCGTGGGCGAGCACAAATCTGCAAGATAAGCAAATCATTGTGTAAATCTTTACAATCACGACTCATTATCGTCAGCCATGATTAAGTGGTCGCCATGAGAAGCAAAGCTGCACCTGTAAATGTCTTGCTCATGCCACTGCTGGTGGAAGGATCTCGACTAGAAGCAGCATCAGAGCCCCCCTCTTGAAGTTATTTGGCCCTCCCTTCCAAAGCTGGTTACATTTGCCGCAGTGGTTAGGAGATGTTAACTACCTCGCCTGGTATGCATGAGGTCGCGTGTTCAATCCCGACCCTGACTCTATTTTATATTTGGAGTCTGTGTATCTCTCTCCCCGTGGATTTTTCTCCGCGTTTAGAATTAATATTACGCGATTAGAGTATTAGGCTGCTATAAATGTCAACATGATGATGATATCAGCCACTTGGTTGATCTATCATTTGTAATGGCCAGGTCACTTCTGAAAAATGGCTATTACATATCAACTCAGTGGGGCTTTACCCAGTAAAATTAAATAGTTTCCTTGAAAAAAATAGTTTTAGTATAGTTTACTCTACTACTGGTGACCACTCATTGTGCTGTACCCAGCAGTATTGCCTCGTCGTGTACCAAACCATTACAACGCGACAGATTCGGAGCAAGTGGTGCCATGCCATATTGCTTGAACATTGATTATCGAGGCTCCCCGGAATGCAAGCAGGCAATTGAGGAATACTAAGCTTACTTTTTCCGAAATGCATTTAAAATATTGCTTTGCCCGAAGCTACATCTAACTGCGGATGTATGTTAATATACGCATGGAGCTACTGCCGGCGGTTAAATCAGCTCGCGCGCGAGTGCTAAGCGGATCGTTGCATAGCAGAGTCATGGGAGGTATTGGTGGCTTGGGAAGATCTTCATCCAGCAGTGGATTGACCTTGGCTAATGATCATTATGTAAAGGGGATAAGTATGATATGTATTCAGTGACCACTGAGATCGGCCTAAATTAGTCGCAATATCTTTTGGCCACTCCACCACTAGTCTGCCTGTGAAGGATTTCCCTGTTGTGATAACTTTTTTTTGGTCGATGTTGTTTGCTTCTCTTTAGTTTTGGTAATATTTATGTATTTTATTATTATTTAACTTTCTGAGGGTGTTCATATGCTCAGTAATTGCTATACATAATCGGATTTGTACAGTGCTGTGGGATTGAATTAGCATAAATGTCGCTTAATAAAATTATTATTACGAAGTGCTCTGGCCTGCAAAAGTGAATAAAGGCTACGTTTCATGGATTGCAACGCTGACGAGAGTGTAAAGTGTACGCACGGCACGACATCAGCATGTCCAGGAAATGCCGTTCTCTGCTCCGCTGTTGTTCGAGTGTCTCCAGCAGCTTTCGGTGTTTGCCGCCACCTCGTCTCATGACCGGCAACAGGATTGAGTCCGCGCGCATGTCAGCGTCGGGAATTGTAAACGCCCTCCAGTACTCCTCTTCTGTAACCACGTTCCTCCTCTTCAGCTCGTGCAGGAAAAGGGAGGGAGTTTTGCCGATCCACTCTCGCAACTCTGGCAACTCCCTCTCGACGTCCTTCCAGTTGCCTTTTTGGCCTTGCCTGATCATTTTAAAGATGAAATAATTTGCCATCTGCCAGAGTAAAGGCACGGCAAGTGAGAGTGCAGCAATCACCAGATCATCATCATCATCACGCACAACACGGCTGACCAATAGGGAGCCATCCATCGACCGCACACGAGCATTGATCAGCCTCCCATTTATTCTGATCACAGCCAGTCACTCGACTTCTCACTCGATTCAACTACTCCATTGCAACACCGGCCGCCCACATCCACACATCAACGTTCATCAATAACGTAACAAAGGATACAGCCACCTCTCTCTCTCGCTGTTCTCCTCCTTCATTCTCGAGCTGGGTAACGTTTTGGTAAACGTTGATATTACATGGCTGCTGTGTGTTGTAGTTACGGCAGGCTGTTTTTATATTATAATCAGTTTTGAGAGCCGCTGGTCAAACGCACAAAGCGATCAGCTGCTAATTGTGCATCTTGCGTCGGAAATTGTGGCATTGCTCCATCATCACTGAACACACTGTAATGGGAAAGATGCTCGCGTGAAGATATTCCAAGTGTGACTGCAGGGATTCATATTATTGGTTCTTTCGGTAGTCACGTAGAAGCCAAATAATAAAATAAAACAATAAAATTATCTCGAAGTTTCGATTGCAACACAAGCAATTATCATCAAGTGTGAAAACCACAGCAAGAAATTTTGAAAAAAGTGGCGTTTTTTTCTTAATGTTGGCACCATGGACAGCAACTGGCGGTTGTTCAGACGGACGAGTCCTTCTATGCTCGGAACGGAGGAGGGCGGAGAGAGAAAGAGAATGGAATGCGGTCTGAAAGTCATCGTAAGCGTGAACACTATCAATTAAGACCCGAAATGGTTTACCAAATCCTTCCAATGATTGCTAAGCCAGAATACATCTTCTCGGTTGAAATTGTCTCTGTGTTTGTATATGTGGATAGCCTCATGAACGAATCTCTCATGGTAGCCAGATGGCTTGCAGAGAACCTCTGTCTTGGAGAAGTGAATGTCATGTGAGCCTACTCAATTATAACAGTGATCTGCCACGGCCGAGGTGTTGGTCCTACCGTGTTTTAGGTCTGCTTTGTGTTCACGGATGAGGTCCGAGATATGTCGTTTGGTTTCTCCAATGTAACTGCTACCATAGAGGCAACTTAGTTTGTATCACATATTTTACAGACGGGACTAGATCACGGATTTTATGTACTGTTCTAGATTTAAAGCTTTCGTGACTGCAAGGATCCATACTCTTTGGTTCTCTTCGGTAAAGTCACGTAGGTAAAAAACATAAAACAACAAAAATCACGACGTTTATTTGACCTTCAGACCGCAGCTCTTTCGCTGGCATTGACTCTTAATACCTCTCACGCCACGGTTAATGGTATAGTTTACACCATGGAGTATAACAGCGCCTCGCAGCTGTCTCTCTCCCCTCCTCTGTTCCGACCATGGATGAACTCGTCCGTCTGAACGGGGCCCGTAGCTATCCGTGTTGCTAAAGTTGAGGGTAAGAATCCACCCATTTTTTCGCCTTATAGCATTGTGATATATAACGACTTATTGTTGGTAGCTTAGCTGATTGGAGAATATATAGAGTTTATTGATAACATTGAGGTAATTTATATTTTAGTTTTTTTATTGGTTCACTATATAGTATTCATTATATATTGTAGTGTATACCCGGTTACTGTGAATAGCTCAGATGTGTAGGCTTTGACTTCAACATAGCCATTTCTGTGACCAGTCACAAGCTAATCACTCAGTTATTTCAATGCTAAATTCTCCTAGTTATTTCAATGCTAAATTCTCCTGTTTGATTTGTACTAGGTGCCTCTGTGAATGTGTATGCTCTGACTTTAACATAGCTATTTCTGCGACCAGTCACAAGCTAATCACTCAGCTATTTCAATGCTAAATTCTATGCTAATTCCTTTATCAAGGCGCTTTGTTCCTTCTCACACAGCTTAAAGGTTGCGATCTGAGCGTGGCTTTTTCGCTCCAGCGCTGTCCTTCAGACAGTCTCGTCCCTTCACCTGATGAAGGCCGCTTGTGTTGTGGCCGAAACGTCGTTAGAATTTTATTGTGTTATTTTATTTTATCAATTTATTATTTTATTCTCATTCTACGTGACTTTACCGAAAGAACCAAAGAAGATATATGAACTTGCATATAAGTGAAGGTTTTTGTTTATAATAGCATATGCATGTTTTAACTCTCTCTCTCACCAACGGCTCGTGTCATGCAGGAAAAGGAATCCATGTGCCGTTGTTAAAGTGAAATTAGACAGTCGTTGATGATGCTGTATTGATATAGTGTTAAAGTTCCGAGATTGAGAGTTCACATACTATATTAGAGTTAAGGTTTAATTAGGAAATAAATTGATTAATGCAGAAGTTGTGGTGTGATTCTTTCCTATAATCTATGCATAAGAACTGGTTCTGCGATGAGATATGAACTTGGTGACCTTATGTAAACACCCTAATCCATACTCAATAAATGTTAAAGCAAAAATAATTGTATTATACTGATCGATAATACGAAGTTAAACAACGACGCCGAGTTGACTCGGGCATACTCGCATCACACTAGCATAACTGCATACAATTAATTGTAGTATCCCGATTGATAACCAACCCTCGTCAATGAGGCGGGGCTTGATTATCAAAAAGGCTGTCATTAACATAACCACACCCACTCGCATAAATTAATACGATTATCTCTTGAATTAGCATAATTTTTACGCAAAATTACACAAATTAACAAATTTTAAATTTTATTTAACTTTCATTATTTTCATAAAATTTTCATGACCCACATATACAACAGTAGAGACGATGGGACAAAGGAGTGTATCTTCTTTATGTATCTTTGGTAAGCCATATAATCTTGATGGCTTGGCACCAGAAGGTTTCAACGAAAACTGTTTGGTTTGATCAATTAATGCGGTTGAATCAGAAATGATTTTGTTGGTTTGTACGACGAGGTTGTTGGTGGGGTCTCTTTTTATTTTTGTATAGCTGCCATCGTTGAGTAGTTCTTGAAATTTGTTGTTATATTCTATTTTATCCATGATGACAGTGGCATTGCCCTTGTCGGCTGAGAAGATGACAATGTTATCCCTCTTTTTTAATTGAGATAATTAAAAACACTCATCTTTGCTAAGCTAGCTGGCATCATAGCGTTTTTTAGGGTTTCAGCGATTTCAGATCTTGCTACGTCTGCAGCGATGTGACCCAGGCCCTTGAAAGCCACGTCTACTTGGGCAATTATATCATTAACTGGTATGTGTCTAGATGTGACTTCAAAGCTTAGCCCTTTAGCTAAAACGGATTTCAGACCATCGGAAATAGAACTGTTACTGTGATGAATTACGACTTTCTTAACATCTAGCTTATTGGTGTGTGGGTCTGGTCTTTTGTTGGAGAGGAGATTAAATTTGGAAATCAAGTTGTCCTTACATTTGGTCGACATAGTGGCAGCTGAAGAAGCAGTCGTATTGTCTACATGTTCCCAATCCGATGTGGACATTGTTGCCGTCAATGATAAGTGTGATTTGTAGAGTGTCTTGTCTAACTGATCTAGTTTGGTGCGTATAAGTCTGATTTTCTTTGAGATAAGAGCTAAGCTAGTTCTAGACATAATTATTTTCGAATTAGAAGAAGTTACAGCAATAGAGGCCAGTGTAAATGCGATTGGTATTACCCCAGAGTCGCGGCATCTCCTCAGAAAGGTGAGAGACTCGATCAGCTGAGCCTTCTTATCCCGGAGTTTGTTAAAGGATCTCAAAGCTACGTGGAAACTCTCCCTGTAGAGGCGGTAAAATTTCAGTTTAAAGCTTTCGTGACTGCAATGATTCATATTCTTGGTTCATTCGTTAAAGTCACGTAGAAGGGAAATAATAAAATAATAAAAATATAAAACAATAAAATTAACACGACGTTTCAAATTTTCTTGCTGTGATTTTCACACCTGATGATTATTGCTTGTGTTGCAATCGAAACGTCGTGACAATTTTTTTTGTTTTATTTGTATTATTTTATTGTTTCCCTTCTACGTGACTTTACTGAAAGAACTAAGGATATATATTCCAAGTGTTTTGATTATCAAGGAAAATACAACCGTACGTTTAGGCTCAACTTCTGCCTTTTTTAAAAGGATATTCACGGTAGGAACAACGAAGGCTAATTGCTTTTAAAAGTAGGTAATAATAAAACATTCCACGTGTAATGAGTCCACCAGACGAAGGTTGAGACGGCACAGCTCCCTCTTTGTTTTCTGCATGAGCTCACGCCGCGTGTGGACCACTCCACTCCAAACCCCGCCAGGAAGCCGCCCCCCGATCGCCCCGCCTCAGCCGGTGACGTCACCGCTCCCCTCGTGGGCGTTCCCTCTCTCTCACGCCCCGCCTCCTATTTCCCTTCGTCTGTGACGTCATCTTTAACAGTAACCTGGGATCTTGTGGCTGTTTTGACGCCCGGATCACGTGCGTATCAACACTACACATGAAGTGGCGCATTTACTCCGTAGATCCCAATGCACCACCGTGTATGGAAGACAGGAAATATACAGAACGTACAGGGCAGATGGCCATAACTAGGTGGGTAATTGTTGATTTACCCAATCAGACACTCAGTCACCCACTCACTCACCAACTCACGCACTCACTCAACCACTCACTCAACTGAACACCCACTAACTCACCCACTAACCCACTCAATTTCTCACCGACTCAACGACTCACTCAAGCAGTCACTCAACCACTCAATCACTCAATCAACTGCACACCCACTAACTCACCCACTCACTCTCTCACCAACTCAACCACTTACTCAACCTCTCACCTACTCACTCAACCACTCACTCAATCACTCACGCACTCACTCACTCATCCACCCACTCAGCCACTCACTCACCCAATCACTCACCCACTCAGTCATCCACTCACTCATCCACTCACTTACGCACCCACCCACTCACCCACCCACTCACCCACCCACTCACCCACTCACGCACTCAACCACACACATACCCACTCACTAGGCCGATCACCCCAGCATCAGAGCCTTGACCTCGTTAGAGAGTCAACACGGACCGGTTGCTGCAGATTATAATGACGCGGTCTGCTGAGGTTCTCATTCAGAAGTGGAATCAATAACAGGAGTGTTTTTCGGTTAGGTCACATAGACATAGCGAGGTGGAATGACTTACATTCACATGATCTTCATCCGTATTCAAAGATGGGGTCTCACTTGTAGAGCAACTGCTTTCTATGTAAGAGAAAATATACATTATTATAGACCATTGTTATATACAAAAAGATGCCTGAGAATTATACATTACATCATATAGACCTGTCGTGATGGGCTTATGTTGGTGATGACGATGATTATCATCTTCTTTGGTTCTTTCGGTAAAGTCACATAGAATGAGAAAAAAATATAAATTGATAAAATAAAATAACACAATAAAATTATCACGACGTTTCGGCCACAACACAAGCGGCCTTCATCAGGTGAAGGGACGAGACTGTCTGGAGGACAGCGCTGTCCTTTAAATCGAAAGATGATTATAATATTATTCTCTTCTTCATATGGCTTAAAGCAGGGGTCCCCAACCCCCGGTCCGCGGCCTGTTAGCAACCGGGCCGCACTGCAGGAGGTTTGCGGTGAGTCCACGTGTGGCCCGCCCCATTATTTCATTTACCACTTCCGTCTGCGCCTCTTTCCCGCACGGAGTGCTTGTCTCAGTCACGTGGTGTTGGTGAGCCCCACGAGCTCTAACCCCTTGTAGCCACAATGAGTAAACAATAAACGTCGCTGGAGAGCTTCTTTGAAAAGGGGGAAAGACCCAATGATGAACCCCCCCCCCAGTCCGTGAAAAAAATATTTTCCACGGGGGTTTACTTTTCTGGCAAATCGCCCGATGATGCTGGTAAAAATAATTACCGGCAAAAAGTGACGGTACTTAAATTGTAAATGTTGTGGATTTACTTTCCAATACACTGGTGGGCTGAAGTAGTACGTAACACTATACACTGCACTATACTATACACTACACTATACACTACACTATACACTGAACTATACTATACACTACTATGTGCTACACAACTATACATTATACTAATATACACTACACTACACCGTGATGATAATGAGAGAGAGACATGCAAACTCCAAATATACAGCAGAAGGTATCGTCAGGGTCCAGCATCGAACCAACGACCTCCTGCGTACCAGGCGATGGAGTCAACACCGCGACTTACCCCAGGGGAAGCGTTTGCGGTGGATTCTGTAGACAAGGAGGCCCACGGTCACCACAAGTAAAATGGTGATCACGGCAGTACCGATGACAACATTGGCGACAGCTCCAGCAATGTCTGAGGATCGTACACGTTCAGTAGAGTAGTGTATAGTGTAGTGTATAGTAGTGTATCGTGTAGTGTATAGTGTAGTGTGTTTCGTGTATAGTGCAGTGTATAGTCTAGTATTGTGTAGTGTATATTGTATAGTCGTGTGTAAAGTGTATAGTAGTGTAGTGTATTGTAGTATGTAGTGTATAGTAGTGTGATTTGTTGTGTCTAGTAGTGTGGTGTGTAGTGGCTCGTAGTGTATTGTCTAGTAGTGTAGTGTAGTTGTAATGTAGAGTAGTTGTATAGTAGTGTAGTTGTATAGTGTAAAGTGTAGTGTAATAAATACATAGCATTTGACGAAACAAATTAAGTTGTAACTTCAACAAAAAAAAAATTCTGGCCAACCCCAGGCTAAAAACCACCACTGGTAGAGTGAATTGTCGCGGTGCGATTGCCATCAGTTTCTCTCTTGCATGGCAACGAGGCAAGGGAGACTTCGAAACCTCACGTGGCCCCAAAAGTGCACCTAGCCTGGCACAGGTGCCATGGGGACGTCACCGCCACTTAGCGGTGAGTGGCTGCTGATGTTGGTACATCGTGAGAGATGGCAACGAATTGGGGGTAGGGGTATGGGTGGTTGGCCTTCACACTTAGCAACACAAATATTAATTGTCGTCCTGCTCTAAAAACGACATACGCAACCGATGATCAACGCTACAAATTGCAGAATAAGTTTGACCCTTGACGTGAAGCTTTCTTGACTGCAGGAATTCTTATTATTTGGGTCTTTCGGTAAAGTGACGTAGATAGGTTCCATTAAAATAACAAAAAATAACAAAAAACTACGACAATCACAACACAAGCGATCATCATCAGGTGGGAAGCTAAGCAACATGTCTCAGACTGTGTTCGTGAGCATAAGGCAGATTTGAAACACGGGAAGACCAACACTTCAGCAGTATTGGATGATTGTTTTAATGCGGTTGGCTAACACGAAATTGATTTCTCTAAGACGGAGGTACTTTGCAAGTCCACTGACTATCAACAAAAACATGTTCATGAAGCCATCCATATATACAGACAAAGACACAATTTCAACTGAGAGGATGGGTACATACTCAGCAATCATTGGAAGGACGTCATCAACCAGTTTAAGTCATACCTGGCTGTGATGTTTCCATCTTGTCACCTTCCGATGTTCGTTTTATTTTACTAAAGATGGGACGAGCAATTAGAGTTCCTGCCATGTCTCCCCTGCGTTGGGCGCACCACAAGTTGTTTATTTTCTCCATGCGTCTCCCCTTCTCTTGTTTCATCTGATTTCACATTAACATCAACATCTCCGTTTGTCCTGAGACCAGGGTGCTTGTGCCCTGCCCACTTTGTACTGACCCCAGGACGTTTGGGCTACGCCCATTTTAAACCTTTAAAACAGCTTCCGTTTAGTGTCTTCCCCTCCTTTTTTCCACCTGATGATGGTCGCTTGTTTTGCGATCCAAACGTCGTGATTTTTTATGATTTTTTCATTATTTTTGAACCTATCTACGTGACTTTACCGAAAGACCCTAACAATACTACACTATACACTATACTACTATAAAATACACTATATACTACAATACTATACACTACACTATACACTACTAGACACTACACTACTATACAATACACCACTATACACTACACCTCTATACACTACACCGACCCGCCTGCATCGATTGTGAGCACGTTAGAGCCGCGTGGGTGCGGCGACCAGTCGTCCGAACCTGCTTCTCCCTTCGCTTCCGTGCAGGGGTCCGATGGGGCATCCCTCTGGAAGCCGTCTTTACAGCGACAGCGAGTGTCCTCCCTGGTGGTGCATGTCCTCTCAGTGTCTTCGGCTGGAGAACAACACCACCCCCATCACCACCACCACCGCTATACGTGGGTAGTACATTGGTGAGTGCAATCGCACGCAGCCCAAACCGCTCGCGTGCACGGCCGTACGGAACGAAGGCGCCAGGGTTGGGATCGAACCCACGACCTCCCGCGTACCAGACGAGGTAGTTAACATCTCCCTAGCCACCATGGTGCCCACAGTGGCGAGATTTGAATTCGTATCGCGAGCGGTGCGTGAATCACGCAAACCCCTCAATTCCCCGAATCCACAAAAAAAACACCCTCCCCTCTTACAATTCACGTTGCAAACGGTGCACTTCTTGCACTCGTTGGAGCTGTTCGGTTCGTCCGTGTAGCCTTCTCCCGCGCGGCAAACCGTGCAAAACGTGCCAGTTGTGTTTGAATCGCAATCCATCACCTTCCTGCTACCTGCAAGGCCGCAGCAGGGGTGGTGGGTGGGTGGGGGGAGGGAAACAGACGCACCGACTGAACGAGAATACAAATCAAAAGGTTTTGGTGTTTGTTGTCCTTCACCGCCTTGCTCTGTTCCAGACTCGCGAACCATTCCACTTAGGAACGGGTCTCAGGAACGAATTAGATTCGTAACCCGAGTACTGCCCATCCACTACTATACACTGTACACTACACTGTACACTACAGTATTAGTTTGCAGTTTATATCCTTTGGGTCTTTCGGTAAAGTCATGTAGATAGGTTTAAAGAAAATCACAAAAAACTACGACGTTTCGATCACAACACAAGCGATCGTCAGCTTTCAACCTATCTACGTGACTTTACCGAAAGACCCAAAGAATATGAATTCCTGCAGTCACGTCAGCTTTAAGTCAAGATTCAGTTTGCAGTTTGTCGTCCCCTCTCCCCGCAATTCTGAATAACTATGGTTGGCTACGCACGATGTGAAAGAAGTTCACCGCACACAAATACATACTGCTACATAATGCACTATACACACTACACTTCTATACACTCCACTACTAGACACCACACGATAGAGTACTATACACTACTATACTATGCACTACACTACTATGCACTACACTATTATACACTACTATACACTGTACTATAGAGTACACTACACAATATATAGTACACTCCAGACTATACACCACACGCTATTGACTATGCTACTACACACTACACTACTATACACCACTATATTAATTTCAAAACTCATTTCTTTAGAGCTGCTGCTTGTTGTTGTGTTGTTTGTTGTCAGTCCCCCGCACCTCCGATTACATAAATTGTTGAGTTTGTTGTACATAGAAGAATGGATACATGGAGGTGCAATTACTGAAGCAACAGATTCCTTACCTGACACCAGCGTATACGTGCATACGAACAGTCAGGAAAGTCCACCAAGGCCTCTGATCGGTGCAGGGAGGCTTCAAAGACGATTGTTCAGGAGGAGAGACTCAAAGAGGATTGTGGAGAGACTCAAAGAGGATTGGAGGAGAGATTCAAAGGTAAAAGGGGGGTTATGAGGGTTGACTGTAGGGGGCGACTTTTGACAGCAGTTGGAGGAGGATGCAGATTGGCTGAAGGGAGTGGGTTGGGCAAAGCTTCCACAAAAGTGTCGTGTATAGTGTATAGTAGTGTAGTGCCGTGAATTCACTCGGACAACAACCGTCTCTTTTTCCGCCGTCACTTTTATTCCATCGTTCCGTACACACAGTGATTCTCTTCGCGCTCCGCCAACTCGGACACTCCGATTTACTTCAGCATCGTCCGTGCATCCCCTTCCACACACAGTGGTTCTTCCTCTATCTCTTCACACACAGTGTCTCTTCCACACACAGTGGTTCTTCTTCTATCTCCTCGCACACAGTATCGCCGCTATCTCTTCACACGCAGTGACTTCCCTTTCACACACAGTGGTTCTTCTTCTATCTATTCACACAGTATCCTGTCTGTCTATTCACACACAGTGACTCCATCTATCTATTCACACACAGTGACTCTATCTATTTCCGCTAACGCTAACTCTCCCTATCGCTATTTACTGTCTTTGGGGTTCGGTTCTCTATCTATTCTTCCCTAACATTGCCAGCTGTCCTCTTCGCATCTCTCCGCCTCTCGCCAACAACTGCCCAGCAACAACTCTCTCTCCGTTCAAATCACCTCGCGTTTTATCCCCTTTCGCATTAGCCTTAATTAATTGCCACGTGGCTCGCTGGCCGTTTTCCGCCAGCTCGCACCTGTCCCCTCCGTCAGACATCGAGATGCCACCACTTAACACTAACAGCCTCTCGACCAATCACAGCCCTCGTGCCACGACTCCCTTAATTACTTCGGGTTGTTTACGCCACCCGTGACTCGACCACCTGTTCGACCTCATGTTACCCGTTCTCCTTGTCTGTCTGTATGTACTGTATGTGGCCAATTCCTATGCGTATTATTTACTCCACTACATCACCCCCCCCCCCCCGCCGTGATGAAAGAACCTAGCCGTCCCCGGCTACGATATACTCGAATTGGAGTAGTGGAGTGAAGCGGACGGAACGATGACAACATATATACATAACGCATTTGCAATACACAACCATTTTGTACAATCACACAACGACACGCACACAACACCTTTATACAGAATTCACAACCCCCAAAGTCAATGTATTGTATTCCTCCTGGAACGGGTTCCCGCTGCCGGTCCATCTCCCCTGCACGGGATACCCTGCGGTAAGGGAGGGCCTCGCTCGTCTTGCCAATGAACCCTGCGCTCATCCCTGTCCCAGCGACACTCAGCTGGCGGGGCTGTCTGTCGTTCACGGTCGGGATGGCCATTGGTCCGGATCTGTGGCCGTTCAATCGGCGTCCGGTCGGTAACCCTGCCCAAAAAGGGCGATCCTGCAGGCACACGGGGGGCAGATCTCTGGGACACGCGCACTTGTGACCTCCCCACAGGTTCGTCAGACACATCCAACACAGGCCGCTCTCGGATGGGGGATGATGCATCATATGGTAACACAAATTTCTTCAGGCGCGACTGGTGAACAAACCATGTCCGACGACCGAATTTTATTCGCACACTCTGATCCCGTAAAACCTCCACAATATCAACGGGCCCCTGACAGGGGCGGTGAAACTTCGGGGACGTTCCCACCGGCACCATGGGGCAGTGCAACCAGGCTTTATCTCCAACACTCCACGGCTCTGCCTGCCGAACAATCTTTCGTTAGCGGCTTGTCGTCGTGCCGTATTTTGCAATGCAGCCTCTCGGGCTTCACTTAGATGGTCCAAAGCCACCTGCATCAGAGCAGGCACCGTCGTAGATTTCTCCCGTTTTCGAATCCGCAATTTTACAATAGCCGACGCTTCCGGTTCCCGTCCATACATCAGAAAAAATGGCGAGTACCCCGTTGAGGCATGCGGGGCCAATCTATAAGCGGCCAGCGTCGCTGCAACATGCAGATCCCAATCATCTTGAGCGGTGTTTACTTGGTGACAAAGCATGGACGTCAGCGTCCTATGCAGTCGCTCGACCATCCCGTCAGTCTGCGGGTGATACGGGGACGTCCGGATCTTTTTGGTCCCCAGCGAGTCACACACGTCCTTAATCAATTTCGATGAAAAATTTCTGCCTTGGTCAGTAAGCAAATGTTCCGGGGCCCCCTTATCTAATACGTATCCTTTCAAGAAAGCCTCAGCGATCGACGTCCCTGACTGGTCTACTAGCGGCCATGCCATCGGCCAACGAGTTAAGTATTCCACCCCGACGAGCAAATATCTGTGCCCTCGGGGGGGTGACGGGGAACGGACCCAAAATATCTAGTGCCACAATTTCGTTCACTCTCGAAAGTTGAATCGATTGCAAAGGGACACGATATGGCCGTGTTGGCGCTTTCCTTCGTGCACATTCCTGGCACGCTTTTACATGCTGTTTCACATCGTTAAACATTCCCGGCCAGTAAAATTCACTCCCCAGTGTCAATGCGGTCTTCTTCTCCCCCAGATGCATCAATTTCTCATGTATCTCGTTAATCAGTTTCCCCTGCAACACCTTCGGGACAACAATACAAAAATTTTGTGCTTCCACATCCCAGCGAACAAGCAACCCCTCCGTTAACATCAAAAATGGGCGATCCTCCGATCCCCTTGAACGAGAGGCACACAGTCTCATCCTGGTCAGCGAGGAATCTTCCACCTGCAGTTGCTTCCACTGCTTCAATGACAACCCCAACAGTCCAATTTCTGATCCAGGGATTATCCCTGGCACCCCCGAACCCGCTGCAGCGACCGTTTGCGGAACCTCCTGCAGCGGCGGGCCGCAACGCAGCGAGCCCTCTGTGCACCGACACGTCTCAGCCGGTCGCGGCAACCTTGACAAAGCATCCGCGTTTACATGGTGCGTTCCTTTCCTATGCTGGATCGTGAAAGAGTACTCCTGGAGGGTCTCAATCCAGCGAGCCATTTGCCCCGACGGCTGATCCACGCGCAGCGAATACTGTAGCGCCGCGTGATCAGTGCGGATCAAAAATTCCCTGCCGTATAGATGCGGTCGGTACTGGCGCACAAAATGGACAATTGCCAATAATTCCCTACGCGTCACACAGTATTTTTGCTCCGCCGGCGATAACACCCGGCTGCCATATGCCACCACTCTCTCGACGCCATCAACCATTTGTGACAAAACCGCGACTATGCCCGTATCACTGGCATCCGCGTCAAGTATAAATCGCTTTGTAAAATCCGGGTATCCCAACGGCGGTGCGTCCGCCAGTGCGGCCCGCAACGCTTTAAACGATTTTTGTTCAGCAATCCCCCATTGAAACTTCACACCTTTCCCGGTCAGCGTATGCAATGGTCGAGCAATCGTGGCAAAATCCTTAACGAACCGCCGATAGTACGACGCAAAACCCACAAAGCTACGAACTTCCCCTGCTGTTTTCGGCACTGGCCATGTACGCACACAACTCGTCTTTTCCGGATCAGTGGCCACTTCTGAAGCACTAACGACGTGCCCCAAATACTTCACCGATGTTCTTAACAATTGGCACTTCTGTGGTTTAAATTTCAATCCAGCGCGCCGCACTCTGCCAAAAACGGCGCGCAGCTGTTGCAAATATTCATCGAAATTCCTACTGAAAACAATCACATCATCTAAATATATCAAGCATGACTCCCACTGCAGGCCCGACAACACCAGTTCCATTAATCGCTGGAAGGTCGCCGGCACTGAGTGGAGTCCCATCGGGAGCACGTTAAATTGATACAATCCTTGTGGTGTCCGAAATGCCGTTTTAGGTCTTGACTCCTTATCCAGGGGCAATTGCTAAAAGCCCGACAACAAATCGAGGGTCGAAAAGATTCTGGCACCAGACAGGGCGTCCAGTGAATCATCAATTCGTGGAAGCGGGTACGCTTCCGCCACCGAAACTTTATTCAATTTCCGATAGTCAACATAAAATCGCATGGTTCCGTCACGAGGACAATAGGGGCTCCCCACGGGCTGGACGATGGGGCGATAATATCCTGCTCTAGCATTTCATCAACAGATCGCCGAATACATTATTTCTCAAGAGGACCTACACGATGCGAATTTAACCTGATCGGGGGTGCGTTCCCCGTGTCAATACGATGCTGCAACAACGTCGTTCGACCCACGTCGTATTTCCCTGAACTGAACACATCCTTAAATTCCACTAGCAACGCATGCAAACTCGACCGTTGCACAGGCGATAACTCTGGGTTTTGTTTGTAAAGATCCCTTTATCATTCCGGATCGTCCTCCTCCCTTGACAACATTTCATCCTGTCCCGTAGCAAAACATGTTTTTGTTTCTGGACCCGGTGCACCTGTTGCGTGCGCCAACGTAGTGCCCCCTTGAATAACAACCTCTTCGTGCCCCGCGTTTACAATTTTAATGAAGGGATCACAATAAGTTGGTATTATGGTCAAAGCTCCTACTACGGTGGGCATTCTCGACAGAGCATTTGAGGGTGTCAACAGCACTCCCTCCTGTAGCTCATCCCAAGGCAATTCCTTCTTTAACCGTAGCGGTACCAATATTTGCGATGCAGGAGGGACGCGCACGGTGCGGCTCACCACGGCCTGCACCACAGTGTTCGCCACCGCAAATTTCGAAGGCGTCCCCAAAAATTTCATACATCTCCCCGACGGTAATTCCAAACAACCTTTTTCCACTGAAATCTTAATTGGCATCTTTTTCAAGACATCCGTGCCCAACAAACACGGTACCGCCAAGGCCGTTGAAACCAAAACACTTCCTGTCACAATAACCTCCCCAATTTGAATTGTCGCAACCACGCAGCCCATAATGCCCAAACTACCCCCGTTTGCTGCTACACATGGCCCTTCCACTGGCGCTAATGATCCAGGCGACGTCGGCAGCGACCGAAAAGTTTGCAATGAAATGAGAGTTGCCGACGCCCCGGTATCCACAATAACCCGTACCATAACACCTTGAATACATGCCATCACATCCGACGATCCCGGCGTGGCCCCCAACACACGATGTACCAACGCGCCCCACATATCCCGGCCATGCGTACTATCCGAAACCGATGAATACGGTTGAGATGACGCGGATGAGTGATGTGGATAGGGCGGCCGTGTATTGAATGCATCTCGACTCACACGGGATCCTTGGTCTTGGGGGAACTGCCCGCTGTAGTTGTTCGGCGCCCACGGAGGACCACCTCTTCGTCTCCAGCAATCGCGGGTGAGATGACCCCTCCGCCCGCACTCGTAGCATGTCCGATGCACGCCGTCTCCATATACCCCGGGACGATGCCGTCGGTCTCCGGTCGACACCCCGGCCGCCGCTGCCATCGGCGGCGTCTCGTCCACCACCACCGCCACCGTGCTCGCAGCCCCGGCAGGGGTCGTCAGCGACGGCTGCGCTACCGCCGCCGCTGGTTCGTCTCGTATATCAAGGTTGACTTGTATGTTCCTGGCGATCAGCAACGATGACACGTCGTCGTCATCATCCTTGTCCGGGAGCGACAAGACGACTTTCAGTTCCTTCGCCAGCTGTAACATCTTCTCTTGCAGCAGGGAGTCCCAGCCCTCCTCGTCCATCGCCGGGTAGGCAACCTGGGCGAGGGCCAGCAAGGCGGTGCGGAATGCCAGGGGGGACTCCGTGGCCTCCCATTTCCTCTGTTGAAATCGACGTTTGGCGACCGACCGCGGCTCGTAGACCTTCCTCATTGCCGCAATAGCACCGTCCAATGTTTTTCTGACAGCGGCAGGGAGTCCGTTAAAAGTCAACAAGGAGTCATCATCCAATGCCGTCGGCAGTGCTCGTAACGCGACACTCTCCGTCCAATTCAGGGACTCGTAAGCCGCACGGAATCTTCGTATGAATGTCGTCCAATCTCCCACTTTGGCCTCAAATCGTTGTACGTGTATCCGTCGTGGCGGTCCCTCCAACTGGTCGTCTTCGTCGTCAGAATCTTCCAACCGCTCCGGCGGAGCGGCAACCTCCGGCGGTGGACCCGGTACGGGTAGTTGAATGCGGTTCTCAGTCAAGAAGTTCTGGAATTCCTCCGACAACTTCTCCATCCTGGCCTCCCACTGGGTCATGAGGACTCGTCAATCCTCTGGCGATCCCGGGCCTTCAGCACCATCCAAACCGCTGTCACCGTCCGGAGTACTGCCGGCCATCTGGCCGGGCTGCAAATCGTCGCTGTCGCTGTCACCGCCCGAGTCCACTGGCACATTTTTTTTCTTTGCTGCTGTCCTTGACATCGTGGCGTGTTCCGTACTTTTTCTGACACCAAATGTAGTGCCGTGAATTCACTCGGACGACAACCGTCTCTTTTTCCGCCGTCACTTTTATTCCATCGTTCCGTACACACAGCAATTCTCTTCGCGCTCCGCCAACTCGGACACTCCGATTTACTTCAGCATCGTCCGTGCATCCCCTTCCACACACAGTGGTTTTTCCTCTACCTCTTCACACACAGTGTCTCTTCCACACACAGTGGTTCTTTTTCTATCTCCTCACACACAGTATCGCTGCTATCTCTTCACACGCAGTGACTTCCCTTCCACACACAGTGGTTCTTCTTCTATCTATTCACACAGTATCCTGTCTGTCTATTCACACACAGTGACTCCATCTATCTATTCACACACAGTGACTCTATCTATTTCCGCTAACGCTAACTCTCCCTATCGCTATTTACTGTCTTTGGGGTTCGGCTCTCTATCTATTCTTCCCTAACATTGCCAGCTGTCCTCTTCGCATCTCTCCACCTCTCGCCAACAACTGCCCAGCAACAACTCTCTCTCCGTTCAAACCACCTCGCGTTTTATCCCCTTTCGCTTTAGCCTTAATTAATTGCCACGTGGCTTGCTGGCCGTTTTCCGCCAGCTCGCACCTGTCCCCTCCGTCAGACATCGAGACACCACCACTTAACACTAACAGCCTCTCGACCAATCACAGCCCTCGTGCCACGACTCCCTTAATTACTTCGGGTTGTTTACGCCACCCGTGACTCGACCACCTGTTCGACCTCATGTGACCCGTTCTCCTTGTCTGTCTGTATGTGCTGTTTGTGGCCAATTCCTATGCGTATTGTTTACTCCACTACAGTAGTATGGTGTATATTGCAGTTTATAGTAGTATAATGTATAGTCGTATAGTGTATTGTCATGTATAGTAGAATAGTGTATATTAGTATAGTGCATAGTTGATGTATTGTATAGTAGTATAGTGTATAGTAGTGTAGTGTATAGTAGTGTAGTGTATAGTAGTGTAGTGTATGGTAGTGGATTGTAGAATAGTGTATAGTGTAGTAGTGTATAGTAGTGTATAGTGTAGTAGTGTATAGTGTAGTGTATAGTGTATAGTAGTGTAGTGTATGGTGTAGTGTATAGTGTATAGTAGTGTAGTGTATAGTGTAATGTATAGTGTAGTGTATTGTGTAGTGTATAGTAGTGTAGTGTATAGTGTAGTGTGTAGTGTATAGTGTAGTGTAATAGTAGTGTAGTGTCTAGTGTAGTGTATAGTAGTGTATAGTGTATAGGAGTGTATAGTAGTGTAGGGTATAGTAGTGTAGTGTAGTTGTTGCTGGAGGGCGACTGCCTCCAAGTGCCCAGTAGCAGCGTCCTTCATGAGCAGCTACCAACCACCACCACCACCACATTCCAGTTCAAAGTATTGTATTTATACTCTTTGGTTCTTTCTTTAAAGTCACGTAGGTAGAAAATAAAATAGATCACGACGTTTCAGGCGCAACACAAGCGTCCATCATCAGGTGGGAAAACATTGTTTCACTTATTTGAGTGTTTTCCTTCCACATTTTTTTCATATTTCCCAACCCAGTCCTCAATTCAAGTAAAGTATTAACTCGATTCTGGTAACTCTAATCTATGAAAGTCACTATCTAATCATCCAGATTTAAACTTATTTTTTCTTTTATAACTGCTGCTTGTTTTTGTTGTTGTGTTCAGTGTTGTTGTCTTTGCTCCCACACCTCCTATTAGCCACGGTTGGCTACGTACGTTGCGAAAAAAGTTAAACATACACTGCCCATAGATTAACCCTACCCATGTCGATTCAACACTGTCCATAGACCAACACTACCAACATAGACTAACACTGCCCATAGACTAACACTGCCCATAGACTAACACTAATCATATAGATTCAGCACTGCCTCTAGACTCAAAACTGCACCTCCGATTAGCCACGCTTGGCTACGTGCGGTGCAAAATAAATTGATAGAACCCACATTAAAACCTTTCAATGGTGGTATTTGAGTCAGGCCTTTAAGTCTGTGCGTGTTACCTGCTTGGCAGAGCTCACAACAGATGCCACTGCTTGACAAGTAGTGGGTTGTTTCGTCACATCCGCCTTTGATAACCTGCGTGGAAAAAAAACATTTAAGACGAGGAATAGTTAACAACCAAAGTAAATTGTTACCAGTTGTGACGAGGCCCCACTGAGCTGCTGTGTAGTGGCTCTTTTGTTCAGAAGCGACCCGATCATCACAAATGATGTTAGCAGCTCAACCAAGTGGCTGATGTTATTATCATCAATGTGTGGACATTTATAGCAGCAGCCCAATACTCTAAACGCATAGAGATGCGTAGAGACACATAGACGTGCATAGAAACCCATAGAGACAAATACAGATCCATAGAGACCTATAAACATAAATAGAGACCCACAGAGACCCACATAAACACATAGAGACCCATAAAGATACAAAGAGACCCACAGAGACACATAGTGATCCATAGAGACCCATAAACTAAACTATTTTACGTACCAGGTGTAAGGCCCCACTGCTGTGTAGCTCTTTTTAAGAAGCTACCTCGCCATCACAAATTATAGCTTAACCAAGAGGCTGATGACATCATCACTTAGGAATTTAAATCAGCAAACAAAGACTCTGAACGCGTGGTGATGTTGATTCTAAATGTGGGAGGGATAAACCGGAGGACCCCGGAAAACAATCATCGCAACCACTGGGAGAGAGACTCAGATGTCAAATACACAGCAGCAGGCGTCGGGGTCTGGGATGAAACCCATGTCCTCCTGCATTCCCCAATGCTCAGAGTCCTCGCCCACCGTGAATTTGTCCACCAACAGGGTCCGCTTTGGGTGTGGACAAACCGCAGACCTCCCAGCCACACTGCGCACACTCAGCTTCACGTTATTCGTTCTGCCATCGCCCCTGCCATCGAGTTACAGGACGAGGATCTGCAACCCGGGGGCTGAGGGGTTCCCAAAGGTCGACCCAGCCTCAAGTGAGCTACACGGTGCAGCAGTGTCTAGTAAAGCATCGCCACTGGGGGGAGACAAAGGCGGACAGGTGTGATGCTGGCCACCCACGCCCCCTCTGTTTGTGCCACAGTGACGGAAGTCTCCATAGGAGCTGTTCTCTACAAACAGCACTTGACAACCTGCTAGAGCCTACACGGGGGATCTTTGTCTTCGTGTGCTGCGTGTTACCAATCTGGCGACCAAAGTTCGATTCCTGCACACGGTCGAGACCAGAGACAGCGATTATCTGACCCGGTCCTGGGCCACCCCTAGGTCGACAAGCGTCAAATGGGGGAATCATTGCTTTTGAAGGCTGTATATATGTGTGTGTGTGGCATGTGTTTGAGTGTGCGTTATAACGGAGGGCACAGGAGCGATGCTCACTACAACGAGCGGAACATCGGGCGGATAATATGCTGCGATTTATGGGTACAGGTGGTGGTGCATCTACCCGTCATCTCAGTCAGTACAACCAATGGCACCTCCTTTCAGCAGCGAGAGCCTTCGACAGTTTACGTGGCCTCAAAGTGCACCTGACCTGGCACAGGCACCGTGGTGACGTCACCGTCACTTCGTGGCTAATGGCGGGTACTGGTATTGACTATAACCCTGCCCATGCGATGTCAAAAGTCGCCACACACAGTGGGCTTGATGTGAATGGGTGTCAGTGCTGAGCTGGACGTAATATTCACGTGAATCGTCCCGCTTGAAAAGTGATCTCGGGCGCTTCGAGATGCTGGGGGGCAATAAATGAGCTCTACAATATTCCATGGTGCCAACACATTTTTTTTGCACCGTTACCTCTTGTAGTCCGTTGCTGATCGTAGCACTTTCAGAGGGAAATATCTGCAGACAACAGGAAACGTAAAAAAAAACACGTTCTCAAAATACTCCATTTACACTAAAACTGCGTCTATTTCAAATTCCAAAAATAAAAAATGAGGATTAAAAAATGTTTTACCACGGTAAATGAGAAAGTGGTGAATCCATAGAGAGACTGATAGAGACCTATAGAGATACTTAGAGACTCATAGACTAAACTTAAATATTTATTTGTTTAACAAGAAGTAAGGCCACCACCAAGAAGCTGCTATGTTTGTTCAGCAGCGACCACTGGCTACCACACCCAATGATAGCAGCTCAACCAAGTGGCTAATATCATCACCACGTAGACATTCATAGCGGCAGCCCAATAATGTAGACGCATAGAGGCCAATTGAGATTCATGGAGACACATAGAGACCCACAGAGATACATAGAGACTCACAAAGATACATAGAGACCCACAGAGATACATAGAGACCCACAGAGATACATCGAGACCCACATATATACATAGAGACCCACAGAGATACATAGAGACCCACAGAGATACATAGAGACCCACAGAGATATATAGAGCCCCACAGAGATACACAGAGACTCACAGAGGCACATAGAGACCCATAGAGGTACATAGAGACCCACAGAGGTACATTGAGACCCACAGAGACACATAGAGACCAATATAGATACATAGAGACCCACATAGATACATAGAGACCCACAGAGATACATAGAGACCCACAGAGATACATAGAGACCCACAGATATACATGATGACCTATATTAAAACTAAACTACGTTGATTTTCACCGGATGTAAGGCCCCAAAACTGAGCTGCTATGTAGTGGCTCTTTTGTTGAGAAGCGACCCCGGCCATCACACGCAATGATAGCAGCTCAACCAAGTGGGCTGATGTCGTCATGATCATCATCAGCACCACGTGGGAATTTAAAGTAACAGCCAAATACTCTAAATGCGTGGTGCCGTTGATTCTAAACGTGAAGGGAAACACCGGAGGACCTGGAGAAAAAAATCCACGCGACCACAGGGTGAGAGAGAGACGCAGACTCCAAATAACAGCAGGCGACAAAGTCGGGAAAAACCCACGACCGCCTGCATACCAGACCTTGGCAGTCACTCACAACACGTTTGTCACAAACACTTCATTGTAGCTGTAAACCATAAAGAAACACAGAGCCCCCATATAGGGAAATACAATAAACTCTGCCGATTTTGGTCAGAAAACCCCTCGACACAACACGCAATGATAGCAGCTCAACCAAGTGGCTGATATCATCACGACGTTGACCTTTATAGCGGCAGCCAAATAATGTAGACGGATAGAGATACATAGAGACCCATAGAGACACATATACACCCATATAGGTACATAGAGACCCACAGAGATACATAGAGGCCCATAGAAATACATGGAGGCCTATAGAGATACATTGAGATCAATAGAGATACATATATACCGACAGAGGCACATAGAGACCCATAAGAGACACACACAAATTCATCGAGACCCATAAAAATGCATAGAGATCCACAGAGACACATATAGACCATAGAGGCATATAGAGGCCTATCGACTAAACTAAAACATGCTTTTATTTACCAGACAGGGCCCATCTTAAGCGAGTGGCACAGGTATGGCCTTTAGATCAATCACGTACATCAATAACTTTGTTAAAGTGCAGTTTGGGGAACGAGGGGGGGAGCTTATACGCAAGTGCAGCAAAAAGCGATTGGACTGTCGAGGGAGGTAGGGAGGAATGCGATCAGCTATGAAGCGCTTTGTCACAGATGTCCAGCAGTGTGGCACGGGGCTCAGAAAGTTACAACAACAAACACAATATACACACAATACACACCGATAGGAGTGCAAAGTAGTGAAAAAGGTAAGCATGCCATTAGGCATACATTAATGAATATAAATATAAAGTTTTTAAGCTCTCGGTTATCAGCACTCAGGTTTATTCGAGATTTTGACATAAATTAATAATTCGTGGATTTTTCCCTTCAGCCCAAATGTGTAATCTAAAAACAGGTATACACTTTGATATGTTGTAAATGCTTATTTATAGGTCACACGCTGCTTAATCCCGAACATTTGTGTTGCTCCAGTTAATCCGAAATCCGCGTGATCGCCACTACAGTACAGTAGTTGCAATATCTTTACACACAGAGGGCTGAGCGGTGGCTCTGCTATCATCCACTTAGTGGGCCGATTCTTCTGCTGGGTGGGTGCCAGGAAAGTGATATTATCACTGAGCACGCGCATCATCCGTCGGTCGAACATTCTCAATCGAAAGAGTAACAATTGAAATCGTCATCAGTTGTGCATCATTGTGAGCGATTTGTTAGATCATTTAATTGGTGAGTTTGATTTTTTTTTACTTTGTCGTGGCAGAGAAAACAATTCATTCCACATAAATTAGTTGTTTTTTGACATAGACATCCATGGAAAATTCGCGAGAAGAAACGAGTGTCTATTGGACATGAATTCTTGGCGGTTTATCAACACTAAATTTAAGCTTAGGGCAAGGCAACACAACAACAGTCGCAGACCACACCAAGACAACAACAACAACAGTCGCAGACCACATGAAGACAACAACAGTCCCGGATCACACAAAGACAACAACATCAACAGTCCCAGACCACACCAAGACAACAACAACAGTCCCAGACCACACCAAGACAACAACAGTCCCAGACCACACCAAGACAACAACAACAGTCCCAGACCACACCAAGACAACAACAACAACAGTCCCAGACCACACCAAGTCAACAACAACAACAGTCCCAGACAACACCAAGACAACAACAACAGTCCCAGACCGCACCAAGACAACAACAACAGTCCCAGACCACACCAAGACAACAACAGTCCCGGACCTCACCAGGCGTCCTCCGGTTTGTGAAGGCGCCGTGCGTAAGTTCACTCACCAGCGTCGCGAACAATTGAAGGGCGATGAAACACGACGGAAGATTCATTTTTTACGCCCTTCAGCCCCACGTCGGTGATTTCCCTTCATCTGCGGTGTGGTTCCTTCGCTGTCGGTCGCGCCAAACCGCTCTGGAACACTCCCCGTGTGGTCACCGTCGTCTTTGGCGACTTGGGCGTTTTCGGCGACCTTTGAGTCGGAGGGCGGCGATCGAGGCGTTGTGCACTCACACGAGAGAACGAGCGTGCGGTGTTTGATCAGCACCGCAGTGTGTTGTAAAACCATTAAAGTTGCGTTCCAGGTCCGAGCCCCTGCTGTGCTCAACTCTACCAACGTCTTTGGTGCAGCGTGGAAGAGGAGATCCAAAATGCCCACTGGAGGGTCTCTCTTCATGCTCCCTCTCATGCGGGCTGTTGTGACGAGATGTTGACTAAGTTCAGTTCAATTTCGATTTAAAGCTTTCGTGACTGCAATGATTCATCTTCTTTGGTTCTTTCGGTAAAGTCACGTAGAATGAGAATAAAATAATAAATTGATAAAATAAAATAACTGTCCTACCAGACAGTCTCGTCCCTTCACCTGATGAAGGCCGCTTGTGTTGTGGCCAAAACGTCGTGAGAATATTATTGTGTTATTTTATTTTATCAATTTATTATTTTATTCTCATTCTACGTGACTTTACCAAAAGAACCACAGAAGAAGTTCAGTTCAGTTTATTTATTTGGCATAGCCCTGTGAGCCATTCGGCTCTTGAATCGGGTGCAACCACAACAAACAAAAACAAAAAACACGAACAAGAAAAACATCTTAAAGTGACTATGTGACTGTGCAGACAGAAAATCCATGAAAAAAACAGCAAAATATTCCTGAAAAAGCACCCTACACCAACCTCGCCTGGTACGCAGGAGGTCGTGGGTTTGATTCCGACCCTGACGATGCCTGCTGCTGCATTGTTTGAGTCTGCGTCTCTATCTCATCATCACCACGGTGGCTAGGAGATGTTAATTACGTCACCTGGTACGCAGGGGGTTGTGGGAGGATTGTCTGAGTGAGTGGCAGGCTGATTGTAAGGTTGAAGTATTGACTGAGTGAGTGGCAGGCAGATTGTAAGGGTGAAGGATTGACGGAGTGAGTGACAGGCTGATTGTAAGAGTGCAGGATTGACTGAGTGAGTGTTGCTGGCTGATTGTCAGGTTGAAGGAATGACTGAGTGAGTGGCAGGCTCGGAATGAATTCACATTTGAGAGAATGCCCAACAAGGAGACGGAGCGATGAGACCGCTTCGTGTGGTGTTGCCTGGTGGATTATTCACAACGCAAGTGAGATTTTGCCAGCCAGCTTAAATAGCTCTTGTGTGTGCGTATGTTGAACTTCTTTCGCACCGTACGTAGCCAACCGTGGCAGTGTTGAGTCTATGGGCAGTGTTGGATCTATATGGGCAGTAACTAGATTCGCAGCTTTCGTGACTGCAGGAATTACTCTTTGGTTCTTTGAGTAAAGTCACGTAGAAAATATAATCAATGGGGACTGACCCAGGCTGCAATGTACGCCTGGCTAACACGAGAAATGTTTTGTATGTAAAAGTGAAAACCACGACACAATATCACTCATAGCACAGGTTGTGTTGGGGTTAGATCGCGTGTATATAAATGTGTTGTGGAACCCTGCCGCCTGATGATGCCGGTTGTAATAACTGGCGAAACGTCACGGTACTCAGATTGTCAATGTTGTGGCTCTACTCTCCAATACACCGGTTAGTGCTGTACTAGTATACTTCACTATACACTACACCACTATACTATACACTACACTATACATTACACTACTATACATTACACTACATCACTACACTATACACTTCACTGCTATACATTACACTACTATCCACTACACCACTACACTATACACTATTGTTGTACTTGTGACGAATTGGCCACGTTCTGTTTACGTGACAAACCTTACTAAAAGGCTGTGTGGTGGCGGGTTTAACGACACATTAATATTTGTGCGATCTAACACACAAAAACCTGTATTATGAAAACCACAATGTTAATACTGTATACAAGGTTTTATTATAGTATTAAGGTTATAGTATTTTATTATAGTATTACACAACACTATCACGGTTGGTCACTTATTAGGGACCCTTGCCCGAACACGGGGGTGGGGGGGGTTATGGTCTCATAAATCCGTGACGTTGTGAACTCAACGGCAATGGGGAAACGAGAGAGTTGGTGAGGCAGTTCACGAAACGACAATCCCCCTATTATTTCGTTTCGTGGTATCAACCCGAAACGTTGAACGGGAAGTATTTTGAATGTAAAATAAGGTATGATAGGTACGACGTTGTTCTTTAAATATTTGCTGATGAATTGTGACAGAACAGAGTTTTATAATCGAGCAGCGTCTACAACGGGTGCTCGTACTCATCAGCTAGTGGAGAACTCGATAGGGCGTCCGTGAGAGAGAGGCCAGGGGGTGACCGATGAAATTTTGCGAAATTAATTCGATGTTTAATAAAATGACCAGGAGGGTGCAGGAATAAATTAAAGAGGACCGAAGAGTGGTCGGAGATTCCTGGATCCGTCACAGTGAGTTCAGACAGTGGAAGCCCAAGAGAAGAAAACTAAATCTAAAGTAAGTTCACCATGCTGCGTGTGCTGTTAGACATGCTGCAAGAAATCAAAAGAGTCAAGGATGGCCAATAAGTCACTGACATGAGGTTTGGATGGTGGATCACCGTGAACATTTGAAGTCACCAATGATGAGAATCCGTTCAGAACGAGCCACACAACACCGAGAGGAACTCAGAGAACTGAGAGAAATGTGTAAATTAACCTTGGAGAAGCGATAGAGCAATATTAACAATGCCGGCTGGGTACAAATTGGCCTCCAAATGACTGGAACGTTGGCAATGGGACAGGTTTTACAAACGCAGAATCAGCATGATATAAAATCAGGTCACCTGCCCCGACCTGACGACCGTGGATCCTCACGAGAACAGAAACCAGTCGCCTCGTTCCAGTGGTGGAGCAAGTGGGGGAGGGGGGGGGGTGGTGGGACGTGCCCCCCCCCCCCCAATGATCCGATCAAAATACCTCATTTCGATCAAATAATTGGGGGTTTATTAGTAATAAATCTGCATTTTGCGACCCCCATTGCTACTGTGTAGCATATCATTACGTGCCGGGGACTCTATGAGATGATAGGACAAAAGTCTAAGTCCATAATTGGCAATAAGTAACGGCAAAGCGGTTTTAAGTGACTCACAGAATTGTGCGAAGTTGCGTCTACAGTCCACGACTTCCCTGAAGGCATTCACCTTCAGCGAGTGCGATGCAGAGCGCACACAGTTCAAATTCGACCCTCGATCGATGGCTGCAGAAGCGTCCGGGGGGGACAAGTCCTAACTTACTAACAACTCTATCGTTTTTCATTGCTGGAGGGGTTGCCCACCTGCTACCTGAAAACCCTGGCTCTGCCACTGCCTCGTTCAGTGAAAAATAGTCAAGAGGCCTGTGCCAGGTCTCAGTCAGACGTAGGAAGTCACGACGGCGCTCCGTGATGAATTTGTCTCACCGCAAACGCCTCGCTTGTGATAGAACCCTGCACGTTAAGTAACGCTGCATGAGCACAACCAGTTACGGGGCCCTTCAACGGTGATCGTGCAAAAGGCCCCAATGGGAAACGAACAGGAAGAGGCTCCAATGGAATTGGTGGTGGCTGTGATAGAAACAGATCCGATGTAATAATAGGGGTTTCCCCTTGTTTCTGGCAACAAAACGGAAACCTTTTTACGAGGAATCATGTGTGCATTAACCACAATACTTGTAGTCAAAATGAAAAAAAAATCCGATGTTGTGACGTCATTTGCGAGCGATCTGATGATTTTGCTACGACCAGCCCCACGTGACGAATATCTTGCGTTCGCCTGAGAATACCCAGGGAATGAGACGGGGACATTTGTGCATCACAGCAATCAAAAAACAGAGCGCGAACTCAACGATACATTTCTCAACCTCTGTAGACTGTCAATTAATTAATCGATTTTTATTTTCCATCGTGCCGATATCGCCGTCACCATTACAACGGGAAGGGAACGGTACAGCAGCGACAGGAATGAAGACAGAAACCCATCACGACCTTAGCATAAAACACCAATCGAGCAGAGTCAATTGCAACCGTGCACAAAGTAAACTCCCCATGAGCTGTTTTGCATTTCCCCAGGTGCAAGGGCCACTGAGCCGTGTAGCTCTTTTTCAGAAGTGACCCCTCGCTCTCGCAAATGGTTGCAGCTCAACCCAAGTGGCATTTCGTGGAGACATTTACAGCAGCAGCATCCAAATAACGTGAACACCTCTTTTGTTTGCATGTTTTGCCACAAGCACTGTGCGTGGGTTAATGAAGACTGATGCCTTGCAAAAAAGGTTTCTATTTGGTGTTTGAACATCTTAACGCCTCCGATGTTTTATTGCCATAAAGGGTGAAACCTGTTAAAGAAGATCTCATCACCAACGAGTGTGTGACCTGATCTGAAATGTTTCAACAACAGAATCGCTATGATGATCACCACCCCCACCACCATCTCCATCCGTGCATCTAGCAATCACCATCTTACGATGTATAATGCAGATAACGATAACGACAAGAACGCATTTGTCGTAACTTAACATGTATTGTAACTTAACACAACCTTTACAAACATTTATTTAGTAAAAACATACCCTTTACAATTTGTAAATCCTCGACTACTTTTCTGCACTGTACGTCACAATTCCTCGCTTCGTGACTGCAGGAATTCAAATTCTTGGTTCTTTCAGTGAAGTCAGGTAGATAGAAAACCAAAAAAATAAAAAAATAAAATAACACAATAAAAAATATAATTGGCACGTTTTGTTTAGGGCGATAAAACCTGAAGGATTGGCTGTGTCGGGTGGTCATGGGTTCAACGACACGTTGATATTCACGCGATTTTAACCCCGGCAAGAAATCAGGGGAACGTAACCGCCAAGAATTCCCCGTGAGCGACACTATCAAGCACGTCTTCACACCGCATCGCTCGTCGCGCGAGTTTACAAGGAGCGTGCATCATGGTTTGTTTATCGGCCAGCTGTGTCTGAGTCCATAATTGGCTAGAGTGGTCATCACCGAAAGCCTCAAACTACGCAAACCATTTTTACTTAAAACTTTGCGCGACTGCAGGAATTCACATTCTTGGGTCGTTCGTTAAAGTCGTGTAGATAGACAAATAAAATAAAAAATAACAGATGAGATTTAAAAAAATAAAAAAAATGTTAAATAAAAATAGTACATTGAAAATAATAAAATAAAAAAACCCCACGACGTTTCGAACGCAACACAAGCGGCCTTCATCAGGCGAGACTGCACCTTAAAGAACCAAGAATACGCAAACCACCTCGCTTCGGAACCTGGAGCATCAGAAACTATCAGTCCACGAGGTGCAATTTTCACACACACGTTAAAGACCTTGAGTATCATGGGCCTCCAGGGGGTACGTCGGCGTGGTGCCGGTGAAACGACTGCAAGAAACCACACCATCTTTTGGTGGGGGGGCTTGCTGACGTCTCTCTCCCCGGCTTGGTGAGGTGGCTATTGCCCTTGATTGGACAGCCAAGTCGGCCCTCCATGACAAAGGTTCTTGAGTTTAGATTGCGTAAATATCTCTGCATCTTTTTAGGAGTTTCTCCAGTTTAACACGTCGGCTTTCGCCTGTTAAACTGACTAACCGCTATGGGGAGGGTACTTTTCTTCAAACTAGAAAACTGGACAAACTCCTAAAAAGATGCAGAGTTATTTACGCGATCAAACCCAAAAACCGCTTATGGATGGTATTGGCACCCTGTGAATGACAGGCTACTGATGGCTAAATTCAGGCACTCTCTAGGCGATTTGTCCATTGCTTTCCACATTGGTGGGATCTACAGATGAAATGCACCACTCTACAAATATAACTTATTATATTATTACTATGCGCATGTTATTAAAAAAAATGTGCAATACGATTAAAAAACCACTTCGGATGGCTATCCAGGACACCCACGAACATCTACACAGTAGATTGTATTCATGGTTTATCTGTGAACTTCATTTTGCTAACCTCCAGGTACAGTGAGGCGTTTGCCTACCTTCTCCCACACCTCCGATTAGCACGGTTAGCTACATAGAGTGCGAAAGACGTTCAGGCATACAGTGATCCGTTGCCAGTGCCTGGCCAGCTGGGTGTTCAGGCAGTATTTGCTGGAAATACGCGAGCTGCTAACGTACGTGTACACCCCCAGGTTATTTTCATCCTGCACCTGGTGAGTCGGTACTGCCAGCAGCTGCCAACGCCGAAACAAATCGGGCGGCGGTCGACTAATCCGGCAAACTCAGTGTCTGAGTTTGGGTCTGTAGAACCCTTGGTGGAGGCAATACCATCAGAATATCTCCTCAGACCATGCACTGCATCCAGCATCATCTCCAGCCGTCTAGACGTAGTCTTGACATGGAATACAGATGAGTTTGTACGAGAGGCTGAGGCTGCGCAACTCTCCCTCACTTAAATCCAATTCAAATGTGCAAGTCGCGACACCGTCCTCCAAAGTCCAGCTGCAAGCGGCAGATGTGGATGCACTGGGAACTGTAGCCATGGACCCACATACAGGGTTCATGGCTGCAGCGGAAGCGGCAGTGGAACTCGGCAGCAGCCTGAGCGTCTTGAGCAGCCCTATTCAGGATGACACTGTTCACCTGCCCAGCACGAGGAAGGGGCTACACAAGGTTCCCCTAAACAGTCTGCTTCGCATTAGCCTGGGCAGCCTACGGCAGCTGGAACGGATCCCACCTCAGCGGCAACTTCGGCCCCACAATCGGTAAAGAAGACGGAAGTTACGTACCAACTTGCCCTCGGTAATCCTTACGTGGACCCAACTATCTCTGTGAAAGGTCAGAAACTGTCAGCTGTAGACAAGCCCATCTAGCTTATTAGTACTCTTTCACGTGCTGTTCACATTAATGATCGCCAACGGTCGTGCAGCCTTTGGTCGTCCGCGAGATTCCGTGTGGGAAAGGACAGGCTTCAGGCTGGCCACTAAACTGAAGGTTTACCAGCCGGTCATACTACCAACTCTTACTTATGGCCTGCGAAACCTGGACAGCGTCCCAACGCCATGCCAGGACACTCAATCACTTTGACATAAACTGTTTGAGGAATCCCAGATACTGAAGTAGTCCACAGTCGCGCTGAGATGCTGAGCAATCCCACACACCTCAATAAAGCACTGCTCAGACGGTCCGGCTATGTGACCAGGATGCCTGCTACTCGTCTCCCGAAGCGGATCTTTTTTGGAGATCTGAAGAATGGGAAGCGAGCACGATACGAGCCGAAGAAATGCTTCAAAGACACCCCGAAGGCCTCCTTCAATTGCTTACACGTCGATCAAAAGTCATGGGAAAGCCTTACTTCACCTGGAATGGAACATTCTACAAACAAACTGAAGTCATACTCTTTGATTCTATTCGGTAAAGTCACGTAGGTAAAAAAAAACCAATAAAAAAATCACGACGTTTCGGCCACAACACAAGTGGCCTTCATCAGGTGAAGGGACCGGACTGCCCAGAGGACAGCGTTGTAGTGAAAACAGCCAATCCCAGGTCGCGTCCTTTAAGCTGTGTGGGAGGAAACAAAGGTGCCTTGACAAAGGAATTAGCATAAAAATAAGCATGATGTACGTAGGAGGTACATGATGGACCATGATGGACCAGGCGCGGGGGAAGACCATGATGGACCAGGAGCGGGGGGAGGGGAGTTTACATATTGTTGGTGTGAAGGGAAATAAGCAGCTGTGAAATTTTGGGATACCACTACTTGAAATAATATACTGTACCATTGAAAATGAGTTTAATGTTTGGTTTGATTTAGAACATCTTTCCAATGATTGCTTAATTTGAAACCATCCACTCGGTTGAAATTGTGTTTGTGTTTGTAAATCTGAATTGCCTCGTGGACAAATCTCTAATAAAAACCCGTGGGTTTGTAGAGAACCTTGGTATCGGAGAAAACGATCGTGATCACCCACAGCGTTGTAACAGTGATCAGCTATGGCAGAAGAATTCGTTCTGCCGTGTTTCAAATCTGATTTGTGCTCGCGAATTCGGTCAGAGACATGTCGTTTCGTCTCCCCGATATAGCAATCACCACAGGTGCAGCTCAATTTGTAAACCCCGGGGTACTGTAAGTCAGGAATGACATCCTTCACGGATGGGATCAGGTCACGGATTTTGTGTACTGTATTGAACCGGACCAGGATCTTGTGTTTGTTTAGAATTTTGGAGATCTTTTTTAGTAACGCCTGCTATATATGGTAGTGTGATGGTTTTGATCGGAGTGTCAAGTGGTTGTTTCTGTATGGAGGGAGAAACAGCTTGGCGGGTGGTACGGTCAGAGTATCCGTTCCTCTTGAGGGCCAGATGTACATGTTTTAATTCACTGGTCAGGTGGTGTTGGTCCGAAATGCAATGAGCCCTGTGGTATAACGGGCTCTCCCTTATCTCCAGTTGTAGCCAATATTTTCATGGAAATGTTTTAGATGGATGCCATCCAGGCATCCACTCTACACCCGTCCCTTTGGAAGAGGTAATTGATGACACGTTTGTCATCTGGCCACATGGCCGACCGGCTATAAGCTAATTGCTCAACCACATCAATTCCAAACACCCTGCCATCTAATTCAAAATGGAGGTAGAAACTGATGGCAAGCTACCTTTCTTGGATGTCCTAATAAAAAAGAGACTAGTTGGCTCAATGAGCCATTCTGTCTACAGGAAAGTAACCCATACTGACGCCTACCTAAAACTTGATTCCCACCACCATCCATCCCAGAAGAATTCCCTCCTCAAAACGCTACACCATAGAGCTCATTAGTATCTCCGAACATGAACACCTAACCAGTGAACTCAAACACGTACGCCAAGCTCTCAAGGCGAATGGATATTCTGACTACACAATCCGCAAAGCCATCACCCCAACTGTGAGGAAGGATCTATCTGATGATCCAATCAAAACCATCACCCTGCCATACATAGCAGGGGTAACCAAACATATTTCCAAAATCATGAACAAACAAGATCCAGGTTCGATTTAACACAGTACGTAAAATTCGTGATCTGATCCCATCTGTGAAAGACAAGATTCCTGACATGCAATATCCCAGCATCTACAAACTAATCTGTATATGCGGCAGCAGTTAAATTGGGGAAACTAAGCGACATGTCTCGGTTCGTGTTCGTGAAAATAAGGCAGATTTGAACCATGGTCAGACCAATACTTCTGCTGTGGCTGATCATTATTTGAATGCGGCTGGCTCACACGGAATGCATTTCTCTAAGGCGATGGTACTTTGCAAGCCTACTGGCTATCAACCAAGATTAGTTCATGAAGCCATCCAAATATACAGACACAGACAAAGTTTCAAAAGAGAGGAAGGTTATAGACTCAGAAATCATTGGAATGATGTCATCAACCACTTTGGGTCATGACTTCATTTGTGTTTTCTTGTTTACCTCCACCGTCAGCAGTGTGGGTGTGTGGAGCAAGGTGCAATGCTTTGATTGGTGTAGACCTACTGCTGGTGTCGGAGCCCTCTCCTACATTAACATTAGCTGCCCATGCCCATCTCTAAACCTTTATAAACAGCCTAAACTCGAGGCTAACCTCAATGTTTTTGATGACGATTGCTTGTGTTGCGATCGAAACATTGTGATATTTTCATTCACTTTATTTGTATTATTTTATTTTTCTATGCGACTTTACCGAAGGAATAGAATATAAATAGGCAACTTTGTGAAGCTATGCTTACTCTGATCATGGCCGAGGTTCCCCTGACCCCTACAACCCATGGTCCCCCTGTAACTTTACCAACTGTGCATTTACCAAACCGCGAGGATTTTCAGGAACCCAACACTCGCGGTTGGCCAGGGAGTTACTCTACATACATATAGGGGTCAATTGAGTGAGCACTGTGATAGGAGCCTCTCATCTCTAACAACGAGCATCTGCGTACATCAACGGGCATATCGTGAGACTTCTACGCTGCACGGCCATTGCAGGGTACAGCTCTCGATCAAATTTTCCGTGAAATCGATGCAGCAGCGACATGGAGTCGGCGCTGTAGAATGACAAGACGCCCGCCTCCCAGTCCAGGTGAACCCCGACTCTTTTGGGAGCATCTCGCACTGACAGGTTTGTTACCATCCCATTATGTACCGCTGTGTAGTCATTGCACCATTTCCTAACGCTCCACGAAACTTCATTGCACCCAATTTTACAGGCTTTGTCATCACCTTTCCGTGGTATCGCGTCATACGTGACACCGATGTTGAATTTCTCAGAACCCCTCACGTCCACCTCCCAGTAGTGGCGACCCGATGAGAATTTCTCAGAGCAAATGACCACTTGGTAGTGGTCGAATCGGTCTGAGTTGTCAGGGTAAGGTTGGGTGTGTGTGGAGGTCCTGACGGTTTTAAAGTCGGCAGAAATCTGGAGGTTCCGATGTGCCGTGTTTGGGTTCAGAGTCGGCGAGCAAGTGCCTGTAAACGATAATAATGCAAAGTGTTAAGCGAACATTGATTACTTTTGAGAAATACACTTTGCATTTGGCAATGTCAGTAAGAAGTACAAACATTTGCTGAAAATTTTAGCGTGCCGGGCTGCACTTCACACAGCTGATGTAGTCTTTATCAGGGGTGCCTAAGTTTCTGCCCTAAGTTCCTGCGCTGACTATGAAAGGCAAATCAATTAGAGCAAGGGGCGGAGCCAGGATTTTCAGCCCGGGGTGACATTCGACAAATTTTAATTTCAAGAATGATTAGAGAGTCAGGCTGTTGAACTAGACGCCATCGGTTAGCGACACACTCTGACAATGCAGTTGCACGGGGTCCGCCAGACCAAGTGTCGTACACTTATACGCAGAATGTTTCAGATTTTCGATTTTTTATTTTTTCGGGGGTAACAATTGTCTACCCTGTCACCCCCTGGCTCCGTCCTGATTAGAGCCCAATGTGTCAACCGACTGACCCAATCTCACTCTCAGTAAACTGTCCACAAAACTGTCTGAGGGCTTCAGGACACGTCTGGTCGTTACCAATGGCGCCGCCTGTAATCCAGTACTTTGGGGGCGAGGGTTGGTGGATCACAGATTCGTGAATCTCACTACGCAAGGGCGACAAAGTCGCCACCTGCTGCCATGCCAGGGTATGGCAGTACAGCAAGTGGATTCATCTGGAATCCATCTATACGAGGATTACGTGTTACCTGCTTCATACTCATTGTTTGGTGTTGATGTAACTCGCTGACTCCGTGTCCCTACTGGACATCTGTGGAAAAGAGTTTCATAGCTCATCGGAGTCCTCATCCAGGATAAAGATTCTGATGCTCGTGAGTTTTCTCCACGTACTCCAGTTTACTGTCACAATGCATGAATGCATTTTCGTTTGACGCGGAGCTTTTCAGCAACGCGTCTACCATGCTAAACGATGACTTTGCACTGTACTAAGGGTTCATATCTCATACGCATATTTTTATTTAACGTACATCAGCATTAGAGTTGAGTGACAAAGGTGGTGCATGAATGAACTCAACAATGCAAGTTGTGTGGCGTGTACAGCATATCACGTACTCGACTCGCTCCTCATTTTCAGGAATGCCTCTTGCTTTTCACGATGTTCACACAGAATCTCTTGGAGTTGCGGGCTCTCTTCATGCTTGCGATCGAGGTGGCTGATGATGAAGTCAGCTCGTGCTGACGCGCGGGGTATCGAATAGACTTCTGAGAGCTCGGACTGCGTGATGAGACCCTGGACGAGCAACTCGTGGTGTAGCATTGCAGGGATCCTACTGATCAACTCTCGTGCCACCGGAGGTTCCTCCATCCTCGTTCTGAGCAATGCATCTTTGCTGTCACACTTCTCTGCATCAGTGTTTTTTGTGCGATGAACTCGACGGTTTGCAAAGTGATGAAAAATCTTAATGTCTTCTCTGTTCTCATCCACAGTCAGGCTCGTCAATGCTTGAGCTGTTAAAATATTTGTAAGAATATATAAAATAAATGTGAGTTCTTACTTTGCAATTGTTTAATGCATTCGTCACGATTATTATCATCATCATACATTGTTTTTACATCATTGCTGGGAGGTCTCCCGAAGCCACTACCATTTATTATGGCCCTGTACTGATAATTAATTTCACTGTCACAATATATTTCTGCACGTTAACTTATATCACTCCATCTCTGTCTCTGTCACCAACAGCTATCAATGTGCCCACAACCACTCTTTGCTTTATACATTATCTTTATATCTCCCAGTATAATTTAGATCAGCCACCTCCTCCATCACTTTTCGTAATTTTTAGGCTTCTTTAATTTCCGCTTTCATATTTCGGCATCTGTGCTTCCGATTTTAGAATTAAATTGAAAGAGAAAAAATACGAAAATAAAGCCTCGATACGAAATTTCAGACAATTGTAAATTGTTGTCGTTGTTTGTTTGTTTCAGATTGAGACAATCTGCCTTCTTCGCTTCCGGAGTGGTGACACGAACACTACCGCAGTGTTTCAGGAACCACCGCTGTGTTTGCGTTCTACAGAAACACAGAGCTCGGTGGTACCCTCGCTCCCAGCTCCTCGCTCTACTGCTATAACCTCGCGTCTAGACTCACTCGCCTTCACTACCCCCGCCACACACAGACATAGCAGGTGAAGGAGGGCCAAATAACCTCCATGACCGATCCATAGGATGTTGGTGGACACCCACCCAGCAGTGGATTAACAAAGGGGATGTTCACGTGCTCTACTGCTGTGGCTACATCGCCTGCATGCACACTCAGCGGCGACGATTCTGAACCGTTTTTTTTCCTTCTGGATATGAATACACTCCAAGTAAGTGTCAAGGGTTCCCTATGTGTGACACGCCCTTGTACTCACCTTCGTAAATCGCGACTGAGCCCGAGTTCACCTGCATAGCCGGACAGAGCGGCCCACTTGGAATGTCGTCGAATGAGTGCAACAGCTCCATGGTGTTGGCGTTGTAAAACGAAAGTTTTCCTGCGTTAAAGTCCAAGCGAACGCCGACTCTCTGTAAATGTTGAATCTCTGGATAATTAATGCATTTGTCGCCATGTCTTGCAGAGTAATTTGAATCCCATTGGACTAACGCCCAAGACTGCTCATTCCAGCCCAGCCTTCCAGACTTTTCTTGACGATTCCTAGGAATAGATCCACTTGCGACGCCGATGTAACAGTTTTTAGAGGCTCTCACGTCCACTTCCCAGTAGTGGTCACCTGACCAGGAGGTCTCGAAGCAGAGGACTATTGGCCACCACTCAAACCTCTCGGCATGATCAGAGTAAGGCTGAGCCGCCTGGTTCCACGTCACTGTGCTGAGATCGGCAGAAACTTGAAGCTGTCGATGTGCCGAGTTGGGGTTCAGCGTCGGCGAGCACAAATCTGCAAGATAAGCAAATTATTGTGTTAATATTTACAATCACGACTCAGTTTTTTGCTCATTATCGTCAGCCATGATTAAGTTGTCGCCATGAGAGGCAGAGGTGCACCTGTAAATTTCTTGCCCATGCCACTGCTGGTGGAAGGATCTCGACTCGAAGCATGTGCCACAGTGGCCAGTAGTTTTTTCAGTTTCAGTTTATTTATTTTGGTATAGCCCTGTGAGCCAATCGGCTCTTGAATCGGGTGCAACCACAACAAAAAAAAACACGAACAAGAAAAACATCTTAAAGTGACTATGTGACTGTGCAAATAGAAAATACATGAAAAAAACAGAAAAATATTCCTGAAAAAAGCACCGTACACCAACGCTGTGGGATGCAAGTCAAACAACAACAACAACCACAAGAAAACTTAGATTAAGGCCATCAGTCTAACTCCGTACTACAACAAAACAAACATGTCCAAACCAAAAAAACTTTTCCAAATCACCAAAAAATAAAGCCATAATTGCAACATAACAGTGATCACAGGGACTGTAGATGTTAACTACCTTGCCTGATATGCATGAGGTCGTGCGTTCAATCCTGAACCTGACTCATATTTTATATTTGGAGTCTGCGTTTCTCTCTCTCCTCCCGTGGTGGTTGCGTCGATTTTTATCCGGGTCCCCCGGGTTTTTCCTCCACATTTAGAATCAATATTACATGTTTAGAGCATTTGGCTGCTATACATTTCCACATGATGATATAAGCTTCTAGATTGAGCTATCATTTGTGGTGGCCAGTTCCCTTCTGAAAAATAGCTACTACATACCAGCTCAGTGGGGCCTTACCCAGTTAAATTAAATAGTTTAGTTAAAAAAATAGTTTTAGTTTAGTTTACTCTACAAACGGTGACCACTCATTGTGCTGTAGCCAGCAGTATTGCCTAGTCGTGTACCAAACCTTTACACCGTGGCAGCATCGGAGCACGTGGTGCCGTGCCATGTTGCTCGAACATTGATTATCGAGGCTCCCCGGAAAGCAAGCAGACAATTGAGGAATACTACGCTAACGTTTTACGAAGTGCATTCAAACTATTGCATTGCCTGAAGCTACATCGAACTGTGGATGTATGTTAATATATACGCATGGAGCTACTGCCGGTGATTATATCAGCTCGCGAGCGAGTGCTAAGTGGATCATTGCATAGCAGGGTCATGGGAGGTATTGGAGGCATGGGGAAGCCTTCATCCAACAGTGGATTGACCTTGGCTGACAATGATGATGTAAAGGGGATGAGTATGATATGTATCCAGTGTCCACTGAGATCGGCCTAAATTAGTCACAACTTTGGTGGCCACTCCACCATTGCCCCTCCTGTGAAGGTTTTCCCACTTGAGTGAGATGTTGGGACTGAGGGCCTGCGATGCTGAAATTTAGTGAACTAATTTCTCCGTTGAGATAACTTTTTTTTGTCGTTGTTGTTTGTGTCTCTTTAGTTTTGGTGACATTTATCTATTTGATTATTATTGTTTACTTTCTTACGGTGTTCATATGCTCGGTAATTGCTAGATATATAATCGGATATGTAAAGCGCTGTGAGTTATAATTAGCATGAAATGGCGCCATATTAAATCTAACTAATATTACGAAGAGCTCGGGCCTGAAAAAAGTGAAAAAAGTCTACGATTAATGGATTGCAACTCTGACGAGTGTGTAAAGTGTACGCACGGCTCGTCTTCAGCATGTCCAGGAAATGCCGTTCCCTGCTCCGCTGTTGTTCGAGTGTCTCCAGCAGCTTTCGGTGTTTGCCTTCCCCTCGTCTCATGACGGGCAACAGGATTGAGTCCACGCGCTTGGCGGCATCGGGAATTGTAAACGCCTTCCAGTACTCCTCTTCCGTAACCACATTCCTCCTCTTCAGCTCGTGCAGGAAAAGAGAGGGAGTTTTGCCGATCCACTCTCGCAACTCTGGCAACTCCCTCTCGACGTCCTTCCAGTTGCCCTCTTGATCTGCCTTGATCATTTGGCCGATGAAATCCTCTGCGCATTGCTAGAGTGAAGGCACGTCAAGTGAGTGAGCAGCAATCGCCAGATCATCATCATTATCATCATCACGCACAACACGGCTGACCAATAGGGAACCATTCCTCGACCGTGCCCGAGCATCGATCAGCCTCCCATGTTAACTTTACCAGATGGAAATTCCTCCGGTACAGCCATGAAATTCCCAGGTACAGAAAACCTCTCCACTCTCTCCATAACTGATCTCCCCGTAAAATGCTGGTTGCTTCCTCACCTCACCCCCCCCCCCCCATATATATTTACACAAAAGCTACCACTATACACAACCGTCAGAGAACACCTTAAAGGATGGACACCGAGAATTCCCTCCTCATAACCTAGACAACACTTCATGCACCTAAAGTCCACGTCCTCTCCTCTCCCACGGTCTTTCTGTACCCCCCCACCCAACTTCCTCCAGAAAACCATGGACCCGTTGTGTCGGGGCTTGCGCGCTTACCACAATAATGAAAAACACAACAACAACAAGAGTGTGGGATAGACTTAGCAACGTAGAATGACTTACATTTAGTTCATCATGACTGGAGATATTACTGCGCTGTGAATTATCTCTCAACAGCTGCAAGCATATGGAGGGGGGGGGGAAGTACAAGATAACAAGCAAAAAATACAAACTTTTCATTTGCAATCAAGGTGCTTCATAATGAACATGCATTCTACATGTAGCAGTAACCCCGTCTTACTCCTCGGTAATATCACGTGAGCATTGATTCTGATCACAGACGTTCGCCTGACTTTTCACTCCATTCAAATACTCAATTGCTGCCCCGGGCGCTCGCATTAACACATCAACTTTCATCAATAACGCAACAAAAGATACAGCCACGTCTCTCTCTCTCGCTGTCCTCCTCCTCCATTCTGGAGCCTTGTAACCCTCCTTGGCCTCCTCGCTCGCCTGCCTCGTCCACGCCCACGCCACACTTCCGTCTTGCCCCCACCCCCCTACCGGAATTGTCTCCATGGCGACCCTGCCTCGTCTCTCCCCTACCCAGCCCCTCCACCATTCTCGATTATTGCGCTGACCATCGCGATACAGGACAGGCAAATGACCCTGGCGACTCACGCGGTCTGCTGAGGTTCTCATTCAGCAGCGACACCAATAACAGGGGTGTGTTTTTGTCAGGTCACATAGACTTAGCGAGGTAGAATTATCTTCTTTGGTTCTTTCGGTAAAGTCACGTAGAATGATAATAAAATAATAAATTGATAAAATAAAATAACACAATAATATTCTCACGACGTCTGGTAGGACAGCGCTGTCCTACCAGACAGTCTCGTCCCTTCACCTGATGAAGGCCGCTTGTGTTGTGGCCGAAACGTCGTGAGAATATTATTGTGTTATTTTATCAATTTATTATTTTATTATCATTCTACGTGACTTTACCGAAAGAACCAAAGAAGATGAATCATTGCAGTCACGAAAGCTTTATAAAGAGGTAGAATTACTTACATTCAAGACCTCTTCATGTATATTCCTCCGAATTGCACCACGACTCCTTTCTATATGAGAGAAATATACATTATTATACAGCATTGTTTTATCTTATATATAACAGTCTCCGCACTCGCGCGCGCTTATGAGGGATTTGGCTCTCTGACGGTGGGGTTCACGTAGAAAAAAGTTTGCCAGGCAGCACGCCCGGTGCGAATCGGCTATTCCGTTTTCCCATCCATAAACTTTTAATTTGTTAAATTAGCGATTTAGTGCCATTCTTATTTTAATTATTTACTCATTGCGCGAGCTCGACCGTACCAACTGACGACAAATGTCTGGGGGGGTGGGGACCCTGCCAAGTGATGTGCGTTCGGTCAAGCTCACGGGGGACATTCTCTTTAACGCGTTTAACATGCAATAAATATACACACACAACATGCAATAACATACACATCACGCTGTGGATATTTCTTCACAGTGTGATGTCCTCTACGCTCCCCCCCCAACACGATGCGTGCAGTTACTGCTATAAAGTCCGTAGACATTAATATTAGTACAGCGCTTAGATAGCATTATTGTAGTATTATTGTTTATTATTAAACAAATACGTTGCCACGTATTCTAATAATTATGTTTGTGTGCACAAAACTAATTTATTATTATTAGGTTGATAAATATTCCTTTTTCCTGTGCTTTTATGACGCTACGACGATCTACTGCCAGTCTGTGATGTGGCCTGCTGGCTGCTGATTAATTAACGTCAGTGCACTGGCACTCTATTATCTACACTGCTAATTTATCTTTGACCATTATGAGTGTATGCCAGTCTATAATCTGTTGCCTGCTTCTTTACCTCACTCATTGTGTACTGTCATGTCGACTGTATTCTGCTTTTTCAACTGCTGACCGTATTTCCAGCTTTTTATGTCGACTGTAGCAATGCTTATGTCATTGAGTCGGCGTACTGGCAGTCTATAATCTACACTGTAGCCTGCTTCTCAACCTATTTCTGCTTATTTCTTCAATGTATTTCTATTGTTTCAATTGCTCACATCACACTATTTACTAATATGTAGTACTGCGATACTGATAGCTGTGCCATCATCAGGGATTGCTGTACACGTAGATGTGTGTGTGTGTGAGTCGATGTGTGTGTGTTTGAGTCCATATGTGTGTGCGTGTAGGTCCATGCGTGTGTTTAAGTGTGTGTACGTCGAAGTGTTCGTGTTTGTGGCTCAGTCCAAGTGTGCATGTCAAGTCCATTTGTGTGCGTATCAGTCGCTGTATGTGTGTGTGTAAGTCGATATGTGTGTTAATCCATGTGTGTGTATCCAAAGTATATGTCTGTGTGTCACAGTCCATATGTGTATGTGTGAGTAGGGCAATGTGTGTGTCAGTCTATGTATGTGTGTGTAACTAATAAGCTTATGCCGGAGGCCCCGGGGGGGAAAGGCGTCTATGACGTCTCCTGGCCAAACCCCAATTGGCGGAGCCAGGAGATTGAATCTCTACCCTCGGGGCTCCTCCAGAAACCTCGAAAAGCCACTACGGATGGCCACGTGGAATGTTCGAACACTCACTGCGGAGGAGAGGCTGCCACTCCTCTGTCGGGAGCTGGACCGGTACCGCCTGGATATCTGTGGCATTCAGGAGGTCCGGTGGACCATTTCTGGCTCCTGCCACCATGAGGGGTGGACAATCCTCTACTCGGGGCAGCAGACTGCCAAACAACAGGGTGTGGCTCTTCTTTTGAACAAAATAATGAAGGGGGCGTGGGAGCATGGCGGTGAGGTGTGGGAAGTTGTAAGCCCCAGGCTACTTTCGGCTCGCCTTCCCATCAACCGGAGGCGAGGAGTGGTGGTCGTGGTTACTTATGCCCCCACCGAAGACGAACATCCGTGGAGGGATGCAGGCAAAGCCGATGAGTCAGATGCCTTCTATGACCTCCTGTCACAGGTGCTGGCTAAAGTGGCACCTCGGGATAGAGTCATCATGTTGGGTGACTTCAATGCCCGAGTTGGTCATGATGCTGGCACCTGGTCTGGAGTGATTGGAGGGCATGGGCCAGATCAGCTCAATAACAATGGTAGGAGGCTGCTAGATTTGTGTGCAGCCCATGGACTTGTAATTACCAACATGCTGTTCCGGCATCAGCACATCCACACAACATCATGGATGCATGCCGGGTCCAAGCAAGAACATCTGCTGGACTACATAGTGACGGACCAGCAGATGCGAGCCCATGTCCTTGACACCAGGACCTACCGTGGAGCTTATCTGCCCTCTGACCATCGACTAGTCATCTGTAAGATGCGCCTGCCATTCTTCCACTCCGGTGGTGGGTGTATACCCAGGACCCTATTCCAACCTAAAGTGGCCTGGTCTCAGTTATCTGATGAAAGTTGCAAGCGAGAATTTCATCATTGCTTGCGGCTGGGATTGGCATCGTCCCCCACTCCTCCTGATGTCGAGGGTAAATGGGCGAGGTTTAGGACTGTGACTCATGCAGCTGCAATACCTGCTTTGGGTACGCGGTCCAGACCTCCTCAGAGACTCTGGCTGACAGAGGAGGTGTTCAGGATGGTTGAGAAAAAGCGACAGGCCCACTGTCATCGGCTACAGAATCTCACGTCAGAGAATGAGGAGGCTTACCGCAGCCTTCGCTCGGAGGTTCGGAGAGCTGTGAGGCGCTGCAAGGATGGGTGTTGGTCGCGGGTTGCTGAGGAGATGGAGTCTGCCTCAGTGGCCCGCGATCACAAATCTCTATTTAACTCTATCAAAAAAGTACCCTGCAGCGCCACACCTATTACCATCATTAGGGGAAAAAACGGTGATCCAATCTCCGACCCCCAGGAACAGGTTTGCAGATTTGCTGATAATTTCTGTGAGGTCCTGGGGGAAGGAAAATCCCTCAGCCAGGAAAATATCGTGGCACAAAGTGGGGATGGCCCTGCTGAGGCTGCGGTGCCTCAAATATTGTAAGAAGTCACCCCTTGTGAGTGGTTGGCTGAGGTGCCATCTGTTGAGGAAGTACTGAAGGCGATCCAGAGTCTGAGACCAGGAAAGGCAGCGGGCAGAGATGATCTCCCAAGCGAAATGCTGAGGGAGAGTGGCGTTTGTGCACAGACTGCCCTATATGACATCATAACAACAGTCTGGACCACTGGACGGGTTCCACAGGATTGGAAGGATGCCCTGGTGGTCCCTCTTTTTAAGAAGGGGGACCGCACAGACTGTAACAACTACAGGGGCATCTCACTCCTCAGTGTGCCGGGAAAGGTCCTGGCAAGGATTATTCAACATCACCTTGCCAGGCACGCTGAGGAGAGGCTTGCGGAGCCCCAATGCGGTTTCAGGAAAGGGCGGTCCTGCACGGATGCCATATTTTATGTCCCTTTGCTACAGCAGAGGTGTAGGGAATTCCAGCAAGACCTACATCTCTGCTTTATTGACCTGGTCAAGGCCTATGATACCATCAGTAGGCCTGGGCTCTGGGATGTTCTTCGTGCTTTTGGAGTACCTGACCCTCTGCTCACGATCATTAAGGACCATCATGATGGTGAGCGGGCCCGAGCAAAACTACGTGGCCGGGAGTCAGAGCCATTCCCTGTACACCTTGGGGTGCGACAGGGATGTCCTCTAGCTCCTACATTATTTAACATCTATTTTGACCACGTAGTTCGTGAAGCCTTCAATAGCTGTACCAGGGGAATCTCCATATGGTACAGATATAATGGGAGGCTGATCGATGCCCGGCTGCGGTCAAGGGATGGCTACCTATTGCTCAACCACGTTATGTATGCCGATGATTTGGTAATAGCTGCTCATTCAGAGGAGGAGTTGGAGATGCTGCTGTTGAGACTGGAGCGTGCTACTAAGAGATGGGGCCTTACGATCAGCCCCACCAAAACTAAGCACCTGCCTGGGTATTTTGTACCATCGAACACTCCACCCCCACAACTCCCAATCGGTGATGGGGCAGTTGTGGAGAGAGTGGAGAGTTTACCATACCTGGGCATTGTGCTTATGACCGGCTCCAGTTTAACAGCAGAGGTCTCACTCCGAATCAGTCGAGCGGCAATATCTTTTCATCGGTTTTGTAATGCTGTGTGGAAGCTACCTGGTCTGTCGCTCCGCACTAAGCTTTAGGTCTTCTCGGCCACGGTCATTCCCTCCCTTCTCTACGCTTGCGAAACGTGGACCCCCCTAATGGAACATCTTTGCTGGTTAGAAACATTTAGGCTGGCCTGCCCACGATCCATCCTGGGATTAACCAGGTTGGATTGTGTGAGGAGCTCACAAATCCTTGAAAGATCTGGGCATGGTCCCATCGGTGAGCTCCTCCTGCAGGCAAGGCTGCGATGGTTGGGTCATGTAGCCCGCATGCCCAGCCACCGCATGCCTAAACAGCTTTTGTTCAGCCGGATCGAGGGGTCTAAACGGGCGTGCCAAGGGCTGGAGAATAAATGGAGTGATGTGGTACAGAAGGACGTGGAGCTGAGTGGACTTGCCCATGACTGGTACCAGCAGTCTCAACATCGGCCTCTGTGGGGAGGCTCGTGAAGGACGCTGCTACTGGGCAGTTGGAGGTAGTCATCCTCCAAAAACAATGGAGGGCGGAGAAGTGACGCTCACATCAACGAGCGGAGTGCCGGGTGGCTAAAGCACAGAAAGTTGGCACAGTAGGGGGCACAGGTGGTGCATCAGCCAGTCATCTCCCTCAGTCGACCTGTGGCACCTGGGTCTGCTCCGTGACCTCCTGCGAGTGGCCGTTCTTCACTTCATGTGGCCTCAAGGTGCACATAGCCTGGCAAAAGCATCGTGGTGTCGTCACCGCCACTTAGTGGCGAATGGCGGTGGTTGTTGTATGGCTCGATGTGCGTGTGTGAGTCGATGTGTCTGTGTGTTAGTCTATGTGTCAGTTGATGTGTGTACAGCAATCTGTGTATGTTTGTGACAGTCCATGTATGTGTGTGTGCGTCGATATGTGTGTGTGCGTCGATATGTGTGTGTGTGTGTATGTCCATGTGTGTATGTGTAGGTCTATGTGTGTGTCAGTCGATGTGTGTGTCTTTGTAAGTCTATATGTGTGTAGGTCAATTTGCATCTCAGTCTATGTTTGTGTGTGAGTCCATATGTGCGTTTGTGGAAGTCAATGTCTTTGTGTGTGTGGGTCAATGTCTGTGTGTGTAGGTCGATGTGTGTGTGTTTGTCTTTTCGCCGGGGCAACGCCTGGTATTTACCGCTAGTCTAACCTATAAAAGGCATTTTTTGTCTGTGTGTCCATTTCTAGATCTGTCTCTGTGTGGATACTACTTCCTAAGGATTTGGCTCGCGAACCGTGGAGTTTACATTAAAAAAGAAAAGTAGCCGGGTACGATGCCGTAAGCCCTGTGGTGACCCAGCGCTATTCCGTTTTCCCATCCATAAACTTTAAAGTAGTTTAATTAACAATTTAGTTCTACTTTGGTTCTTTCAGTAAAGTCACGTAGAATGAGAATAAAATAATAAATTGATAAAATAAAATAACACAATAATATTCTCACGACGTTTCGGCCACAATACAAGCGGCCTTCATCAGGTGAAGGGATGAGACTGTCTGGTAGGACAGCGCTGGAGTGAAAAAAGCCACGTTCAGATCACGACTTTTAAGTTGTGTCAGAAGAAACAAAGTGCCTTGACAAAGGAATTAGCATATAATTTAGCATTGAAATGCTGATATACTGCGACCTTTCACTGGAAAAACCACCTCTGCGGTACTAAATTCTACTCACCTGGTATCAACAATCAAAGGCATTTCCCTGTCCCCAGACGACCTGCTTGTCAGTTTTGATGTGGTGTCCTTGTTCACCAAAGTCCCGGTACCTGACACCATCGCTATCATTGAAGACCTGGTTCATCAAGGACTGCACACTGATGTACCCCCCCTGGTGAGACATTGCTTAACCAACACATACTTCACCTGGAATGGAACTTTCTACAAACAAACTGAGGGCACCCCAATGGGCTCCCCCCTATCTCCGGTTGTAGCCAACGTATTCATGGAAAAATTTGAAACTGACGCCATCCAGACTGCCACTCTACGCCCGACCTTATGGAAGAGGTACGTGGATGACACCTTTGTCATCTGGCCACATGGCCAGCCTGCTCTAGACCAATTCCGTGACCACATCAATTCCATACACTCAGCCATCAGATTTACCATGGAGGTCGAAAAAGATGGCAAACTACCCTTTTTGGATGTCTTAATTAAAAGGAGACATGATGGTTCAATGAGCCACTCTGTCTACAGGAAAGCCACCCATACAGATGCTTACTTGAAACCGGATTCCCACCACCATCCATCCCAGAAGAACTCCCTCATCAAGACTCTATACCATAGAGCCCAATGCATTTCCGACCAGGAACACATTACCAGTGAACTCAAGCACGTACACCAGACTCTCAGGGCTAATGGTTACTCCGACTACACAATCCGCAAAGCCATCACTCCAGTCATGAAGAAGGATTCTCTTGTGGAGCCACTTAAAACCATCACCTTACCCTACATTGCAGGGGTCACTAAAAAGATCTCCAAAATCCTGAATAAACACAAGATCCAGGTCCGATTCAACACAATAAATAAAATCCGTGATCTAGTTCCATCTGTAAAAGATGCTGTTCCAGACATACAGTAACCAGGCGTTTACAAACTAAAGTGCCTCTGTGGTAGTAGCTACGTTGGAGAAACCAAACGACATATCTCGGACCGCATCCGTGAACATAAAGCAGACTTGAAACACTGTAGGACGAACTCCTCTGCCGTGGCAGATCACTGTTATAATTCAGTGGGCTCACATGACATTGACTTCTCCAAGACGGAGGTTCTTTGCAAACCAACCAGCTACCATGAGAGATTCGTTCATGAGGCCATTCACATATACAAGCACAGAGACAATTTCAACCAAGAAGATGGATTCTGGCTTAGTAACCATTGGAAAGATGTTTTAAACCATTTCCGTTCTTAATTAATTGTATTTTACGATGACCTTCAGACCGCAGCTCTTTCACCAGCATTGACTCTTAATACCTCTCACACCACGGTAAATGGTATGGTTTACAACATGGAGTATAATAGCGCCTCGCATCTGTCTCTCTCCCCGTCCTCTGTTCCGACCTTGGATGAACTCGTCCGTCTGAACGGGGCCCATAGCTATCCATGTTGCTAAAGTTGAGGGTAAGAATCCATCCATTTTTTCGCCATATAGCATTGTGATATATAACGACTTACTGTTGGTAGCTTAGCTGATTGGAGGATATAGAGTTTATTGATAACATTAAGGTAATTTATATTTTAGTTTTTTATTGGTTCACTATATAGTATTCATTATACATTGTATTGTATACCCAGTTACTGTGAATAGCTCAGATGTGTAGACCTTGACTTCAACATAGCCATTTCTGTGACCATTCACTAGCTAATCACTCAGTTATTTCAATGCTAAATTCGCCTAGTTATTTCAATGCTAAATTCTCCTGTTTGATTTGTACTAGGTGCCTCGGTGAATGTGTATGCTCTGACTTTAAACATAGCTATTTCTGTGACCAGTTACAAGCTAATCACTCAGCTATTTCAATGTTAAATTCTATGCTAATTCCTTTGTCAAGGGGTGCCTCTGCAGATGTGTATGCTTTAACTTAGCTATTTCAATGCTAAATTCTATGCTAATTCCTTTGTCAAGGGGTGCCTCTGCGGATGTGTATGCTTTAACTTTAACATAGCCATTTCTGTGACCAGTCACACGCTAATCACTCGGCCATTTCAATGCTAAATTATATGCTAATTCCTTTGTCAAGGCGCTTTATTTCTTCTGACAGCTTAAAGTTCGTGATCTGAACGTGGCTTTTTTCACTCCAGCGCTGTCCTACCAAACAGTCTCGTCCCTTCACCTGATGAAGGCCGCTTGTGTTGTGGCCGAAACGTCGTGAGAATATTATTGTGTTATTTTATTTTATCAATGTATTATTTTATTCTCATTCTACGTGACTTTACCGAAAGAACCAAAGAAGATGAATCCTTGCAGTCACGAAAGCTTTAAATCGAAATTTAGTTCTATTCAGCATTATTTATTTATTTCCCCGCACCACTATAGCTGCCCGGGGGTTGCCCCTGGCAACGCACGCTCGTCATTGGTGGAGGGTGGGGGGGATTTCTCCTTCACGTTCAAAATGCAAAATAAATACACGCAACACTGAGGTAAATTCATCAAAGTGTCGTGTCCTCTTCTCTCCCCCCCCCACCCCAATGTGTGCACTTACTACTATAGGGTCGGTAGATACTAATATTATAGCACTAAGATAATATTATTGTAGCGTGGGGGGGATGGGGATAGTGGGGGGTGGGGGTTGCCTTACAAAAAGAGGGGTAAAGTGTGCACGAGGTTAAACTTTTTGTCCAAGGAAGATACATCAGCAGCAATGAGGCCATTTGAATTATTCTTGGCTCCCCCATCCATGAGCGTTCCCCCACAGTCGTCCAATTGGCAATTCAACTAAAAAATGGCCAACGCATCTACTTCACCAAAGAAAATGACCAACAACAGGCCCTGACTCCACAAGACACCACCCTGACGACGCTCTTTGTTTTGTGCCAAAGTTACCCATTTGCTGCGAACCTGCTCTAAACGTCCTAATGTGTGTAAGTCGATGTCTGTGTGTGTAAGTCCATGTGTGTGTATGTTAGTCAATTTGTGTGTGTGTGTAAGTCCATATGTGTGTGTGTGTGTGTGTGAATCGATGTCTGTGTCTGTGTAAGGTAACACCGGGTACTTAATATATACCTGTCGTGATGGGCTTATGTTGATGATGACGATGATTATCATGGTATTGTCTTCGTCATATGGCTTAAAGGGATAATTTAAAGTGTAATATCACACCTACTCAAGGAGGTATACTATTCTGGCAAAATTGCCCGATGATGCTGGTTGATATAATTACCACAAAACACCACACTACACAATACACTACACTATACACTACACTACTATACACTACACTACACAATACACTACACTATACACTACACTACTATACACTACACTATACACGACTATACACTGCACTATATAAAACACTACACAATACACCGTGATTATGCTGGTTGATGTAATTACCAGCAAAACTTGACGGTACTTAAATTGTAAATGTTGTGGATTTACTTTCCAACACACCAGTGGGCTGAAGTAGTATACTACACACTACACTATACACTACACAATACACTAGACTATACACTATTATACACTACACTATTATACACTACACCGTGATGATGATGAGAGAGAGACATGCAAACTCTAAATATACAGCAGCAGGCATCGTCAGGGTCCGGCATCGAACCCACATCCTCCTGCGTACCAGGCGAGGGAGTCAACATCCTCCTAGCCACCGCGACTTACCCCAGGGGAAGCGTTTGTGTCGGAATCTGTAGAGAAGGAGGCCCACGGTCACCACAAGTAGAATGAGGAGCATGGCAGCACCGGCGATAGCTACAGCAACGTCTGAGGATCATATACATTTAGTAGAGTAGTTATAGTGTAGTGTATGTGCAGTATGTGTGTAGTGTAGAGTGTAGTGTATGTGCAGTGTGTGTGTAGTGTATAGTAATGTAGTGTATCATAGTGTAGTGTGTAGAATAGTGCGTAGCGTATCGTAGTGTATATTGTGCAGTAGTGTAGTGTATAGCAGTGTGGTGTGTAGTGTATAGTAGTGCAGAGTAAGTGCATAGTAGTGTAGTGTCTATTAGTGTAGTGTCTAGTAGTGTAGTTGTATAGTAGTGTAGTTGTATCGTGTAGTGTCTAGTAGTGTAGTGTCTAGTAAAGTCACGTAGAATGAGAATAAAATAATAAAATAAGACAATACAATTCTCACGACGTTTCGGCCACAGCACAAGTGCTGCGGTCTGAAGGTCATCGTAAAATACAATTAATTAAGAACGGAAATGGTTTAAAACATCTTTCCAATGGTTACTAAGCCAGAATCCATCTTCTCGGTTGAAATTGTCTCTGTGCTTGTATATGTGAATGGCCTCATGAACGAATCTCTCATGGCAGCCGGTTGGTTTGCAAAGAACCTCCGTCATTGAGAAGTCAATGTCATGTGAGCCCACTGAATTATAACATTGATCTGCCACGGCAGAGGAGTTCGTTCTACCGTGTTTCAAGTCTGCTTTATTAAAGTGCCTCTGTGGTAGTAGCTACATTGGAGAAACCAAACGCCATGTCTCGGACCGCATTCGTAAACACAAAGCAGAACTTAAACACGGTAGGACCAACACCTCGGCCGTGGCAGATCATTGTTATAATTCAGTAGGCTCACATGACATTGACTTTTCCAAGACAGAGGTTCTTTGTAAGCCATCCGGCTACCATGAGAGATTCGTTCATGAGGCTATCCACATATACAAGCACAGAGACAATTTCAACCGAGAAAATGGATTCTGGCTTAGCAATCATTGGAAAGATTTGATAAACCGTTTCAGGTCTTAATTGATTGTTCACACTTACAGTGGCTTTCAGACAGCATACATTAATTTTTTCGTCTCCCCCCTCCTCTTTTCAGAACATAGATGGACTAGTCCTTCTAAATAAACTGCCAAATCGCTGCGCGTGGCGCTGACGTTTTTTATAAATAAATACACCGTTTTAAAATAAATAAATTAATGCAAACCGACACACCTGATGACGACCGTTTGTGTTATGGTCGAAACGTCGAGAGAATTTTTATTGTTTTATATATATTTTATTATTTTTTTGTTTCCCTTCAACGTGACTTTACCGAAAGAGCTAAGAATAAGAAGGTTAATTGTTGTGTCCTGCTCTAAAACCGACAGATGCAACCAAGGATCAACGCCACAATTTGGAGTAAAGGTTTTATACTTTCTAGCAATAAAACTGGGGTTGTGTTTAGATGTTAAAACAACAAACAGAAACCTTTTTCAAGGAGTCAAGTTACTGGATTAACCACACACAGTACTTGTGGTGAGCATGCAAACAAAAACAAGCTCTGGTATTATACTCATTGTCAGTGAAACTGATTGGTCCACATGTTTTAATATCTTAACACACTTCCTGTTATGATTGCCAGAAAGATTAAAACCTCTTCTTAGATTTTGGTACTGGCAAGGGAGGTCCCATGATGATACACATCACATTGGCAAATGTGATTTGTTACGTTGATCCTTGGCCACGCGTGCATCACCGATAGTTACATTCGAATGTGTAATTTTATCGAGGGTACTGTTGTTGTCTTGGTGTGGTCTGGGGCTGTTGTTGTTGTCTTGGTGTGGTCTGGGACTGTTGTTGTTGTCGTGGTGTGGTCTGGGACTGTTATTGTTGTTGTCTTGGTGTGGTCTGGGACTGTTATTGTTGTCTTGGTGTGGTCTGGGACTGTTGTTGTTGTCTTGGTGTGGTCTGGGACTGTTGTTGTTGTCTTGGTGTGGTCTGGGACTGTTGTTGTTGTCTTGGTGTGCTCTGGGACTGTTGTTGTTGTTGTCTTGGTGTGGTCTGGGACTGTTGTTGTTGTCTTGGTGTGGTCCGGGAATGTTGTTGTTGTTGTTGTTGTCTTGGTGTGGTCTGGGACTGTTGTTGTTGTCTTGGTGTGGTCTGGGATTGTTGTTGTCTTGGTGTGGTCTGGGACTGTTGTTGTTGTTGTCTTGGTGTGGTCTGGGACTGTTGTTGTTGTCTTGGTGTGGTCTGGGACTGTTGTTGTTGTGTTGTTGTGGTCTGGGTGTGTTTGTGTGCTCGTTCCTGTAACTTGCTCACCGCGTGCGCCTGACCGGGATGTCTGTGAACAAAGAGGTTCATAGCTCCTCAGATCCCTCCTCCTCCTGCAAGCCCCAACACTACTATACACTACACCACTATACACTACACCACTATACACTACACTACTATACACTACACTACTATACACTACACCACTATACACTACACCACTATACACTACACCACTATACACTACACTATACGCTACACTTGAATGCACTACTATACACTACACTATGCACTACCCTATATACTTCACTATACACTAATCTCAACACTACACTTTTCACTACACTTCTCGTCACGTTCATCGTTCATCTTTCCCATGCAGCTCTCCCAATCCCCGTGCGTCTCCCCCTTACCCTCCCCGACCCGTCAGCGTCGATTGTGAGCGCGTTAGAGCCGCGTGGGTGTGGCGAGCGGTCGACCGAACCTGCGTCTCCCTTCGCGTCCGTGCAGGGGTCCGATGGGGCAGCCCTCTGGAAGCCGTCTCTACAGCGACAGCGAGTGTCCTGCCTGGTGGTGCATCTGCTCACGATTTTCTCGACTGCGGAACAACAACACCACCCCCGTCGTATGTGGGTTATACATTTGGTGAGCATCTACGCACACAGCGCAGAATCAGGCGGTGACGCGGAGTGACGCGGGGCAATGTGGGGCAATGCAGCGCGGCGACGCGGAGTGATGCGGGCGACCATGGATCAACGCACGGTCATGCGGCGCAGTGATGCATGTTTGTAAATATAGAGGGAAAAACCGGAGGCCCCGGAGAAAAATCCACGCGACCACAGAGAGAAACGCCAACTCCAAATGTACAGGAGCAGGCCTCATCAGGGTCGGGATCGAACCCAGGAACTCTTGTATATCAGGCAAGGAAGTTAACATCTCCCTAGCCCATAATACAGACATTTTTGGGTTAGATCGTGTAAATATATAAATGTTGTTAAACTCGACACCATCCGACACAGCCAACTAGTAAGGTTGTCACATAAACAGAACATGCCAATTCGTCACTAGTACAGCACTAGTGTTTAGTATAGTGTATAGTGTAGTGTATAGTGTAGTGTATAGTAGTGTATAGTGTAGTGTATAGTGGTGTAGTGTATAGTAGTGTAATGTATAGTGTCGTGCATAGTAGTGTAGTGTTAGTGAAGTGTATAGTAGTATAGTGTATAGTCTAGTAGTGTATAGTGGTGTAGTGTATAGTAGTGTATAGTGCAGTGTATAGTCTAGTAGTGTATAGTGTAGTGTATAGTGTAGTATACTAGTACATCACTAGTGTATAGTAGTATTGTGTATAGTAGTGTAGTGTATCGTGTAGTATACTAGTACAGCACACCGGTGTGTTGGACAGCCAAGCCACATCATGTACAATCCGAGTACGACGTTTCGCCAGAAATTACAACCACCTTCATCAGGCGACAGCTAGATTTGTGGAGAAGTCCTCCACCTGTTTCGTTCCTTATACAGAGGCGTAGATGTAATGACCACCCTTGTGCGCTCTTCTTGTTCGAAGTGGGGGAGGGGGGGGATCACTGAGTAAACGTACATTATGCGTGCGCATTATGCGAGCCCATTGATCCTGTACTTCCTGTCCATTGTATGTAGTAAAATAGCCATATCAACGTTAATCCCTTTTCAAGTGTGGTGGCCTGTATAGGCATGCATTAAACAATGTATTATTTGATGATTCGCTTCGGTAGCTATCCGACCAATCAGTTTCGAGGACAGTGTGTATATTATCATGGTGTTTTTTTCGATTGCATTTTGACTGCGGGTGTTGTGGTTGATGCAGACGTGAATCCTTGTAGGGGGGTTTCAGTTTTGTTGCTGGAGGGAGGGGGGGGGGACCCTATTATTACTCTAGAGGAGTTGTACACCCCTAGCTGCCACTGCTATTCATTGGCGTAAAATAAAATAAAATGTTTCGCTCCGGATGACGCTGCATAGTATTATCTGTATTTTGATTTAGCGTGCTGATCTTAAAGATGCATTGAAAAATTTGATACTCCGACTAATGCTTATTGTGTTATTATATTTTATCAATTTATTATTTTATTCTCATTCTACGTGACTTTACCGAAAGAACCAAAGAAAATGCTTCTGTTGTTATGGAGTAATTCATGCAGCTAGTTATGGCTCTAGGATTTGGTGTTACATGTTATTTATGTAGTTTATTGTAAAAATTCGGTCACAGTCCCTGTGATCACTGTAACGTTGCAATTATGGCTTTATTTTTTGGTGATTTCGAAAACGTTTTTTGGTTTGGACACGTTTGTTTTGTTGTAGTACGGAGTTAGACTGATGGCCTTAATCTAAGTTTTCTTGTAGTTGTTGTTGTTGTTTGACTTGCATCCCACTGGGATTCTTTGCACACAGCATTGGTGTACGATGCTTTTTTTTCAGGAATATTTTTGCTGTTTTTTTCATGGATTTTCTGTTTGCACAGTCACACAAAGTCACTTTAAGATGTTTTTCTTGTTCGTGTTTTTTTTTGTTTGTTGTGGTTGCACCCGATTCAAGAGCCGAATGGCTCACAGGGCTATACCAAAATAATTAAACTGAAAAAAACAAAAAAATTGTTTTAACGTCTTTCAATTTCGATGGATTCTCGAATTAGACTTGGCCAGTAGTAACTTGTTTTGCACTCAACTTCAACATTATCAAAATCAATTGAGTGCCCTTGTTGGCACGTATTTTCTGCAACTGCTTACAATTTTATTTTGGAGTATTTCATTTTTTTATGTTATTTTAGTCTCATTCTTTTCGTGTTGTACTCCCTAGCCAGACTGATGAGAGAGAGAGAGACACAGACGCTAAATATACAGCAGCAGGCATCGTCAGGGTCGTAATTGAACCCACGATCTCCTGCGTACCAGGCGAGGTAGTTAATATCTCCCTCACCGCAGTGGCGCCCAAAGTGGCGAGATTTGACTTCGTATCGTGAGCGGTGCGTGAATCAGGCAAGCCCCTTGATTCCTCCAAACCCGTCCCCTCCTTTTTGTGAACGGGTTCACGTCGTGTCTACAAACAACCACCCACCCCTCTTACAATTCACGTTGCAAACGGTGCACTTCTTGCACTCGTTGGAGCTGTTCGGTTCGTCCGTGAAGTCTTCTCCCGGCTCGCAACTCGTACAAAACGTGCCGCTGTGTGGTTCACAATCCATCACCTTCCTGCGACCTGCAAGGTGGCAGCAGGGGGTGGGTGGGGGGGGGGGAAACAGATTTACCGACTGAACGAGAATACAAATTAAAAAGGTTTTCGTGTTTGTTGTCCTTCCCCCCTTGCTGTGTTCTAGACTCCACAGGAACGAATTAGGTTCACAACCCCGAGGACTGCCCGTCCACTACGATACACTGTACACTACAGTATTCGTTTGAAAAGTAATTTATTTGGAACTTTTGATTTTTGCCGCTCAGTTTATTGTCCCACCCAGACTTTTGATGAGCCACTGTTGGCTACGTGCGGTGCGAAAAAAGTTCAACGAACATAGACGCTGCACATAGACTAGATTCAACACTGCACACAGACTCAACAACGCACCTCCGATTAGCTATGGTTGGCTACAAGAAGTTCAACGTATCTACATTAAAACCTTTCAATGGTGGTATTTGAGTCAGGCCTTTCGGTCTGTGCACGTTACCTGCTTGGCAGAACTCACAACACAAGCCACGTCTTGACAAGTAGTGCGTTGTTTCATTACATCTGTCTTTGATAACCTAAGTGGAGAAAAAAAAAACATTCACGACGAGGAACATTTAACATCCAAAGTTTTTTTCTTCACCAGGTGTAATGAGGCCCAAATGAGCTGCTGTGTAGTGGCCCTTTTGTTCAGAAGCGACCCCGACCATCACAAATGATGATTGAAGCTCAACCAAGTGGCTGATGTCATCATCATTGTGTGTGAACATTTATAGCAGCAGCCCAATACTCTAAACCAGGGGTGTCCAAACTACGGCCCGCGGGCCAACTGCGGCCCGCCATCCATTTTCAATTGGCCCGTATCAAAGTCTAAAAATATAATGGACTGTGGCCCACTGTGTTGCACTTCTTAGTTTTAAAAAACTAGGTGGCGCTATTGTCTTGAACAAGGCAGCGTCTCCACAAAGAAAGCAATCGAATGAAAAAAAATGCTCAGGGTCACCAGAAATGCTGGAACCGAAGAGACGCAAGATTGCAAGCGAGTGCAGAAAATTTCAGACTCGGTAGAAAAATGAAAATGTTTTCATAGAAACCAAGGGGAAGTGTGTTTGTTTGCTTTGTAATGAGAGTGTTGCCGTGATGAAAGAGTACAATGTACGACGGCATTATGAAACGAAACATCAGACCTTCACGTCCTACACTGGCGCCGAGCGGATAGAGAAGGGAAAGCAAATGGCAGCTAGTCTGCTAACGCAGCAGCAGGTTTTTTTTCCGTGCTTACAAAGCTCAAGAAAATGCAACAATAGCCAGTTAAGAAGTAGCTCAACTCATTGCCCTACACGGGAAACCTTTCTCAGATGGTGACTTCATCAAAAAGTGCCTCACTAAAGTCGTGGGAGTAATGTGCCCGGAGAAAATGCAGGATTTCAACGATGTTAGTATTTCCAGAAATACGGTTGTGTGGTGAATTGAAGACTTGTCGGCTAACTTAAAACAGCAAGTGTCAGATAAAGCTTGTGCTTTCGATTTTTAGTCGAGTGCATGTGATGAGAGCACAGATGCCACGGACACTGCACAGCTGTTAATTTTTTTGCGGGGAGTTGATGATAATTTTTGCATTACGGAGGAACTGCTCGATCTTCGGAGTCTAAAGGGGACAACAACTGGGAAGGACATGTTTGAAGCTGTGTCAGATGCAATTAACCAGGCTGGACTTAAATGGGACAAGCTATGTGGAATTACAACGGATGGGGCTCCAGCAATGACAGGCGAGCGCAAAGGAATGGCCTCTATGGTGAGTGCCAAGGTGCGGGAGAGCGGAGGTGAGGCTGTCAAAATGCACTGTATCAACCACCAAGAAGCCCTCTGTGCCAAGATAATCCAGCTTGGCGATGTAATGAACACAGTTGTGAAAACTGTCATCATAATTCGGGCCCGAAGGCTTTACCACAGAGAATTTCAAGCGTTCCTCTCTGATGTCGATGCTGAATACGGGGACCTACTCTACCATTCTGAAGTGCGCTGGCTCAGTCGCGGCTCCGTGCTGCAGCGGTTTTATTCCCTGAGATCAAATATCGACAAGTTTTTCAAAGAAAAGGGTAGACCTCTCCATGAAGATCAGTGATCCTTTATGGTTGGGAGACCTGGCTTTTTTAGTTGATCTCACTGATCATCTCAACAACCTGAACAAGAGACTACAAGGCAAAGAGCAGCTGGTACCACAGCTGTATGCGCACATGAAAGCATTCCGTGCGAAGCTCCGTCTCTTCGAGTCACAACTGCGCAACTTAAATGTAGCGCACTTCCCCATGCTGACCAAAATCAAATGCGCATTTCCAAATGCCAAGCTCTCTGCAAAAAATGGGAGAATATGTGTCTGTGATCACATCTCTCATGACAGAATTCAGTCAGCGCTTCCAAGATTTTTCTGTCATTGAGAAGGAAATCACACTATTTGCGGCTCCGTTTTCAATGGATGCAAAATAAGTGGAGGAGAGTCTGCAATTAGAACTGATCGAAATTCAGTGTGATGATTCTCTGAAGACTCAGCATCAGCTTCTCTCCCTACTTGACTTCTACCGGAGCTTGGAAAAGGCCAAGTTTCCTCTGATGAGATGCCACGCAAAACGAATGATGAGTCTGTTCGGCTCAACATACATCTGTGAGCAGACATTCTCTCTGTTAACGCTGAACAAAAGCAGGCTGAGAACCAGAACGACCGACAGCCATCTCCGTGACGTCCTTCGCATCTCAACCACCAAACTTACTCCTGACCTGCCAGCTATCCTCCAGACCAAAGCGCAGCATCACTGCTCCTACTGAGCGCAACATTCTTCCCATTACAGGTGAGTTAAAAGTATACACACAGTTTTCATTTGTTAATAAGCCCAATTACTTAATAAATTCAGTCAAATAAAGTTGATGACAATTTTTTTACAAACGTTAGTTTATGTGTTAACAAGCCCAATAATTTATTTGTGTAATAAGCTTGAAATATCCACATCCCCTATTTCACTTCCTGTCTCTCCCTTCATATGGACAATGAAGGGGGATCAGCACCCTAAGAACCAATCTGAGGCTGTCACTGAGAGAATGACCTGCCAACCTTTTTGTAAAAAATAAAATGAAAATCTACTAATGGAGAGCTATGATGGAGGCTTTTTTTCTTCAAACATGTTCAATTATCAAACGTAATTTATCTGCATTTGATTGATTTTGCCAATATTAGTGCATGAGAAGTGAGGCAGTATGACCCACCTCTAGTGAGTGGCCCAGTCCTTCGTATATTTTTCTGTATGTGGCCCTCGGGAAAAAAAGTTTGGACACCCCTGCTCTAAACACACAGATGCGCATAGAGACACATAGAGACCCATACAGACCCATAGAGATAATTGCAGTAAAACAGAGACACAGAGACCCATGGAAACAAATAAAGATCGATAGAGACATATAGAAATACGTAGAGACCAACAGGGTCAAAAAGAGAAACATAGAGACCCACAGAGACCCATAGAAGTGCACTGAGACACACAGATACAAACTGACCCATAAACTAAACTATTTTATGTTACCAAGATTAAAGGCCCAACTGAGCTGTGTAGCTCTTTTGTTTGGAAGCGACCATCGCCATCACAAATAACAGCTCAACCAAGTCGTTTATTTCATCATCACGTAGGAATGTATTACAGCAAACAAAGTCTCTGAACGCGTGGTGATGTTGATTCTAAATTTGGGAGAGAAAAACCGGAGGACCCCGGAAAAAAACATCCACGCGACTACGGGGAGAGAGACGCAGATTTCAAAGATAGAGCAGCAGGGCCTAGGATCAGTTGAGAAAGTTAACATCTCATAGCCACCGTGATGTCAGGGTCGGTATTGAACCCACGACCTCCTGCATACCCGGCAAGGTAGTTAACATCTCATAGCCACTGTGATGTCAGGGTCAGGATCAAACCCACGGCCTCCTGCATACCCGGCAAGGTAAGTAACATCTCCTAACCACCATGATGATGCTGATGAGAGAGAGATGCAGACCGCAAATACACAGCAGCAGCAGGTGTCATCAGGGTCGGGTTGGAACCCACCCCCTCCTGCATACCCGGTGAGGTAGTCAACATTTCCCTAGCCACCACAGAGATGCCCCAATGCTCAGCGTCCTCGCCCACCGTGAATTTGTCTGCCAACAAGGGCCGCTTTGGGTGGGGACAAACCGCAGAACTCCCAGCCACACTGCGCACGCTCAGCTTCACGTGATCCATTCTGCCATCGAGTTACAGGATGAGGATTTGCAACCCGGGTGCTGAGGGGTTCCCCAAGGTCGACCCAACCTCAAATGGGGGATTCTTTTTTGAAGGCAGTATATGTCTGTGTGTGTGCGTGTGTTTAAGTATGCGCTATAACCGAGGGCACAGGAGCAACACTTACAACAACGAGCGGAGCGCCGGGTGGATAAAACGCTGCGAGTTGGCACAGTAGGGGGTACAGCTAGTGGTGTATCTACAAGTCATCTCATTCAGCCAACCCATGGCACCTGCTGGGTCTCTCCTGAGGCCTCCTGTCAGCAGTGAGCCTTCGACACTTCACGTGGACTAAAAGTGTACCTGGTCTGGCACAGGCGCTGTGGTGATGTCACCGTCATGTCGTGGCTAATGGCGGGTACTGGTATTCCCATTCCATGTCAAAAGTCGCCGTACACAGTTGGGTGGATGTGAATGGGTGTCAGTGCTGAGCTGGACGTAATGTTCACGTGAATCATCCCGCTTGAAAAGTGATCCAGGGAGCTTCAAGATGCTGGGGAGCAATGAATGAGCCCTACAATATTCCTGGTGGCCACACATTTTTGTTTGCACCGTACCTCTCGTAGAACATTGCTGATCGTCGCACTTTTAGAGGTAAGTATCTGCAGAGCAAAGGAAACGTCGAAAAATCACTGAACACGCGTCAATAAACACGTTCTCAAAATACGCAATTTAAACTAAAACTGCATCCACTTTAAATACCAAAGTAAAAAAATGAGGAACAAAAATGCACAATGGTAAATGAGGAATTGGTAAATCCATAGAGAGACTAATAGAGACCTATAGAGATACTTAGAGGCTCATAGACTAAACTGAAATATTTATTTGTTTAACAATATGTAAGGCCCCCACGACTGAGCTGCTAAGTTTGTTCAGAAGCGACCCCTGGCTACCACACCCAATAATACCAGCTCAACCAAGTGGGCTGATATCATCACCGAGTGGACATTCATAGCGGCAGCCCAATAATGTAGTCGCATAGAGGCCTATAGAGACCCAAGGGGATACATAGAGACCCACAGAGATACATAGAGACCCACAAAGATACATAGAGACCTACAGAGATACATAGAGACCCACAGAGACACATAGAGACCCACAAAGGAACATAGAGACCTACAAAGATACATAGAGACCCAAGGGGAAACATAGAGACCCTCAGAGACACATAGAGACCCACAAAGGAAGATAGAGACCCACAAAGATACATAGAGACCCACAGAGGTACATAGAGACCCACAGAGATACATAGAGTCCCAAGGTGATACATAGAGACCCACAGAGATACATAGAGACCCACAGAGACACATAGAGACCCACAGAGACACATAGAGACCCACAAAGGAACATAGAGACCCACAGAGATAGATCGAGATCCATTCTAAAACTAAACTATGTTGTATTCCACCAGGTGCTGTATAGTAGCTCTTTTGTTGAGAAGCGACCCTGGCCATCACAAATGATGATAGCAGATCAACCAACTGGGCTGATATCATCATCATCACCACGTGAAAATTTACAGCAACAGCCAAATAATCTAAATGCGTGGTGCCGTTGATTATAAACGTGAAGGGAAAAACCAGAGGACCTGGAGACAAAATCCACGCTACCACAGGGAGAGAGAGAGAGAGACGCAGACTCCAAATAAACAGCAGGCGACAGGGAAACCTCACGACCGCCTGCATACCAGACCATGGCACTCGCTCACAGCATGTTCATCACAAACACTTTCTTGTAGCTGTAAGCCAAATAAAGAACCCCATGTAAATAGATACAACAAACTACACTTAGATATGTTTTACAAAGTGTAAGGCCACACTGAGCTGCGATGTTTGTTTAGATAGAGACCCATGGAGACACACAGAAATCCATAGAGAAATATAGAGACCACACAGGCACAAAGAGACCCATAGATGCACAAAGTGACTCACAAAGGCAAATAGACACAGAGGCAAACAGAGACCCAGAGAGATACATAGAGACCCATATAGATACATAGAGACCCACAGAGGTACATTGACACACAGAGGCAAACAGAGACCCGCAGTGATACATCTATACCCGTAGAGTCATATAGAAGCCCATAGACTAAACTAAAACTTGTTTTTATTTACCAAATAGGGTCCATCTTAAGCGAGCGGCACAGGTACGGACGTGGCCTTTAGGTCAACCACGTACATCAATCACTTTGTTCCAGTGCAGTTTGGGGAACGAGGGGGTGGGGAAGCTTATAGGCAAGTGCAGCAAAAAGCGATTGCCCTGTCGAGGGAGTGAGGAATGTGATAATCTATGAAGCGCTTTGTCACAGAAGTCCAGCAGTGTGGCACGTTGCTCAGCAAGTAACAACAACACTTACAACACACACAAAAAACACTCATAACACACACAATACACTCCCAATACACATACAATACACACAATACACTCACAACACACACACCGATAGAAATGCAAAGTAGTGAAAAAGGTAAGCATGCTACTCGACGTGGATTTATAAATATAAATTAAAGTATTTAAGCTCTCGGTTATCCGCATGCAGTTCTACGCGAGTTTGACAAATTAATAGCTCGTGGATTTTTTCCTTCAGCCCAAATGTGTAATCTAAAAACAGTTATACACTTTGATATGTTGGAAATGTTTATTTACAGGTCACAAGCTGCTTAATCCTGAAGAAATGGGTTGCTCCGGTTAATCCAAAATCCACGTGATCACCTCTATAGTACAGTAGTTGTAATATCTTTATACACAGGGGGGGCAGAGTTTGGTTGATGTTGATTGGCTGTGGCTCTGCTATCATCCAATTCGTGGGGCTGAGTTTGGTTGATGTTGATTGGCTGTGGCTCTGCTATCATCGACATAGTGGCCTGAATCTTCTGCTAGGCGGGTGCCGGGAAAGTGATATTATCACTGAGCATGCACAGTGATAATATTTGAAATCGTCATCAGATGTGCATCAATGTGAGCGATTTATCCGATTATTCAATTGTTGAGTTTTAATCTTTGAAAACTTTGCCGTGGCCGAAAAACTTAAAAACAATTTATAGCCCTAAATTTTTTTTTTTTACATAAGCATCTGGGGACAATTCACGAGAGTCTCCTGGACATAAATTCTTGGCGGTTTATCAACGTTTAATGCAAGCTTAGGGCAAGGCAACACAACAACAGTCTCAGACCACACCAAGACAACAACAACAGTCCCAGACCACACCAAGACAACAACAACAGTCCCAGACCACACCAAGACAACAACAGTCCCAGACCACACCAAGACAATTCTAACAGTCCCAGACAACACCAAGACAACAACAAAAGTCCTAGACCACACCAAGACAACAACAACAGTCCCAGACCACACCAAGACAATTCTAACAGTCCCAGACAACACCAGGCGTCCTCTGGTTTGCGTTTCTATTCCTCGTTTTGCAATATTTTATCGAATCTTAATCCTCACTCTAGATGCACTATTTTGAAATATGTTTGTCTAATATTAATGTTCGCTTTAGTAGAAAGATAATTAATAATTAGGTAAAAACAAATTGGACTTTTTTCATTGCTGTATTTATTGTATAATAATAGGAGTTTTCCCCTTTTTTCTGGCAACAAAACTAAAAACCTTTTTTACAAGGAATCATATTACTGCATTAATCACAATATAATATGATGCATTGTCCTTGAAACTGATTGGTCCACACCAGAGACGGCTTTCTTTTGAACCTCGTCTCAATTGGTGCTAGACCAGAGGACGCCAAAAGGCGTACAGCTCAATGAGAATGCCACTATCAAAGTTGATTTTGACCACACGTATTGTGGTTAATGAAGACATTATTCCTTGTAAAAAATGTTTCAGTTGCGTTGCCAGAAAAAAAGGGGGAAAACCCTTTTATTATATTTTGGTACTGGCAAAGGTGGTCTAATGATGTATTTATTGTAGTTACAATTTTTATGAGACCTGTTGCTATCGTTGTGTTTTTAATTTTACAGTTTGGTTCTTTTGTGGATGCAACCCCATTCAAGAGCTTCTTAGCTCACAGGGCAACTCTAAATAAACTGCTCTGTCCTGAAACTCTTCTGTGGCGTAAGTTCACTCACCAGCGTCGCGAACGATTGAAAGGCGATGAAACACGATGGAAGATTCATTTTTTAGGCCCCTCCGCCCGCCGTCAGTGATTTTCCTTCCCCTGCGCTGCGACTTCTTCCCAGTCGGTTGCGCCAAGCCGCTCTGGGACATTCCCCGTGGCGGTCGCTTAAGCGGCGCCGACTGAAGAGAGAGCTGAAAGAACGAGCGAAGTGGTTACTGATCGGCATCGTCGGTGGCCCTGAAAACAGAAAGCAGCGATCGAGGAGATGCGTAGTCACACAATCACACGAGAGTGAGAGAGAGGGAGAGATGGCACGGTGTTTGCTCGGCAGCGCAGTGTTGCTAAAACCAGTCACGCTGCATTCCACATCTTTGCCCCTGCATGGTGGTGTGAGGTTTGGCTACCCCCCACCTCTTACAACGTCGTTGGCGCAGCGTGGAAGAGGAGACCCAAAAATGCCCCCTGGAGAGCCTCTCTCGTGATGCTCCCTCTCGTGCGGTCTGTTGTGACGAGATGTTGACTACCTCGCCTGGTACGCAGGAGGACGTGGGTTCCATCCCTACCCTGATGATGCCTGCAGGTGTATAGTTGGAATCTGCATCTCTCTCTCTCTCTCATCAACATCATCATCACGATGGCCAGGAGATGTTAACTCCCTCGCCTGGTATACAGGAGGTAGTAGGTTCCATACGGACCCTGACAATGCCTGCTGCTGTAAAAATGGAGTCTGCGTTTCTCTTCCCGTGATCGCGTGGGAGTCTTTGTCTTCCACTGTAAGTTTCCGCAACGATGATGATGGCGATGTCAGCCACTGCGTTGAGCTCCCATTCGTGGCCAGGTGGCTTTTGAAAAAGAGTTGCTTAGCCCAGCGGGTTCCTACCTGGTATAAAATAAAGCTTTGTAAATAGAATATCGATTTTGATTTAAAGCTTTCGTGACTGCAGGGATTCATATTCTTGGTTCTTTCGGTAAAGTCACGTAGAAGGGAAACAATAAAATAAAAAATATGTAGATTGATTAAAGTTACCCCTCTCGGAGTACTGGTACCAGGAGCGCCCTCTGTAGAGGAGGCTCGTAAAGGATGCCACTGGGCAGTGCCAGGCTAGGTGCACATTGATGAAGCTCCTGAAACACACATTGAGATACACAGACACACTCAGATACGCACAGACACAAAGACACACACAAATACACACACACTCAGATACACAGACACACACATAGATACACAGACACACACACATAGACACACAGACACACACAAAAACAACAATAACAACAACCGCCATTCGCCATTGAGTGGCGGTGACGTCACAACGTGGTGGTGACGTCACCACGACGCTTGTGGCAGGCTATGTGCACCTTGAGGCTACGTGAAGTGTCAAACGCCCGCTGGCAGGAGGTCACGGGGCAGACCCAGCAGGTAACACGGGTCGACTGACTGAGATGACCGAGATGACTGGCTGATGCACCACCTGTGCCCCCCCCCACACACCCAGACACGTACACACATACACAGACACACAGATACACAAACAGAAACACACACAGATACACACATACAAAGACATACACAGATACACACATACATAGGCACACATACATATACACAGACACACACATATACAGACACACACATACACAGACACACACACAGACACACACAGAAACACACGCAGATACACACACACACAGACACGCACACAGACACACAGATACACAGCCACACACACAGATACACAAAGACACACATAGATACACACAGACTAAGAGAGATACACAGATATAACAGACACACAGACACGCAGATACACAGACAGATACACACCCACACAGATACACACGCAGACACACACACACATACACACACATACAGACACACACATACACACACATACATACACAGACACAAACATCCGCGTCTCACCTGTGTCACTTGGATGACGACTCACCGTCTTCACCACGATCAGCCTGGTCCAGACAGACACAGAGACAGCCTCAGACAGACACAGAGGCAGCCTCAGACAGACACAGACACACAGACACAGCCTCGGTGTGTCTCTTAACAACTCCCCCGAGGCCACCGAGCTCCTTGCTTCCCGTTCGCGCGGGTCTGAAGACTTCCCTGTCCTTGAGTTTCGGTTTAACGATCGCTGCTGATTCTTATCGCTCCGCTGCGAGCCTCGAGCGGCAGGCGGTGACGCGGATTTTCTTTTGTGAGAGACAGATGTGGAGCTTGCCCGAATGTTAACTCCCTCGCCTGGTATACAAGAGATCGCAGGTTCGTTCCCCGACCTTGACGATGCCCGTTGTGGATGTGGAGTCTGTGAGTGTCTCTCTCATCATCATCACCACGGTGGTGAGATGTTGACTACCTCGCCTGGTATACAGGAGGTCGTAGTTTCAATACAGACCCTGACGACAACTACTGCGGTATATTTAGAGTCTGCGTCTCTCTTCCCGTGATCGCGTGGAATTGTTCTCCGGGTCCTCCCGGTTTCCCCCTCCACACTTACAATCAACGTCACCACGCGTTCAGAGTCTTTGTCTGCCGCTGTAAGTTTCCACAACGATGATGATGATGACGATGTCAGCCACTGCGTTGAGCTCCCATTCGTGGCCAGGTGGCTTTTGAAAAAGAGCCACGTAGCTCAACGGGTTCTCACCTGGTAACATAATAATAGTAGCTTAGTAAATAGTTTATAGTTTACATTTTAAACTTAAAACTTTCGTGACTGCAGGAATTCATATTCTTTGGTTCTATCGGTAAAGTCAAGTCGATAGCAATTTTTTTTTAATAAAAAAAGAAACACCAATGTAGACTGCATTTTTAAAAATTCTTATTCAACTTATTATTCTATCTACGTGACTTTACCGAAAGAACCAAAGAATAGTTTATAGATTGTTTATAGTCACCCGTCCCAGATTACTGGTACCAGCGGTGTCAAGAGCGCCCTCTGTGGAGGAGGCTCGTGAAGGGTGAGTGGGCGAGTGAGTGGGAGAGTGAGTGGGTGAGTTATTGGGTTGGTGAGTGGGTGATTGGGTGGGTGAGTTAGTGGGTGAGTGAGTGGCTGGGTGGGTGAGTTAATGCGTGGGTGGGTTCAGTGGGTGGCTGAGTGAGTGGGTGGTTGAGTGAGTGGATGAGTGGTTAGGTGAGTGGGTGGTTGAGTGAGTGGGTGAGTGGTTGGGTGAATGGATGGGTGAGTGGTTGGGTGAGTGGTTGGGTGAGTGAGTGGGTGAGTGGTTGGGTGAGTGGGTGGTTGAGTGGGTGAGTGAGTGGGTGAGTGGGTGAGTGGTTGGGTGAGTGGATGGGTGAGTGAGTGAGTGGGTGAGCGATGTGGTTTTTGGCACGACGCAGCTCCCAGAATATGGAACAACCCATCGTGCCGTTGCTAATCAGACAATCAGAGTCGTAAGAGCTGATTCCGTCTTGCGTTTGAGTTTTTGGGTGATGTGTGGTTGCTGCTGGTTCCTCGCTACTAACAGCACTTGCCCCCAGCATCTGTCAAAGGCTGTACGGGGCACCTTTGTCTTTGGCGTTCGTTTGGCACGCGTGGCTGCGCTGGGGAGGAAATGAAGCGGCGACAGAAAGGAGAATAAATTAATATATTATGTTAATAAAATTACTCTAATAAATTATGTTAATGCCACGACCCTTATATGGATGGGTTGGTTGTGGTTACTTTGGGACAATGATCACAAGACAGAATGAATAAATTATGTTAATGTTGCGACTCTGACATGGATGGTTTGGTTGTGGTTACTCTGGACGAAATTAATTTGTGACGTGATAAAATATAAATAATTCAAATTTGTAATGCACATCTATGGGGCCGTCCATAAATGACGTCACGCACCTATTTGGGGGGGGGGGGTCAGACATTTGTGACGATGTGTGACGAGGGGGGGGGGGGTTTGAGAAATGTGACGTCACATCAAAATGCGCGACTTTAAATAAATATAGACAACACGTTCTACTTAATTAAATATACTTTTTTAATAAATGTTTTCTCCTTCAACATCAGAGTGCAGCGCACCATTAAATACGCAACTACAATGATAATAGTTTAAAGCGATTTGAAGCGTGTTTTTTTTGCGGGGGGGGGGAGGGGCAGAGCTTTGTGACGTCATATTTGAGGGGGGGGGGGTCTGACTTATTGTGACGCTGTGTGACGATGGGGGGGGGGGGCAAAAAATCGTCTAAAATCGTGTGACGTCATTTTGGACGGCGCCTATGCATGGGTTGGGTGGTGGCTACCCTCAGGCTAAATGAATCCGAGTCGGAATGATTGAATAAATGAAATTACTTTCAATGCCCATCTACGTGTAGTGACTGACTAAGAGACATTAAGAGTCGGAGGGCAACTCTGTTTATTAACACAACCTGAGAGTTAACCCCACTTCTGACACCAAATGTAGTGACTCAGAGACACTAAGAGTCAGAGGGCAACTCTGTTTATTAACACGGCCTGACAGTTAACCCCACTTCTGACACCAAATGTAGTGACTCAGAGACACTAAGAGTAGGAGGGCAACTCTGTTTATTAACACGGCCTGACAGTTAATGCCACTTCTGACACCAAATGTAGTGACTGACTAAGAGACACTAAGAGTTAGAGGGCAACTCTGTTTATTAACACGCCCTAACAGCTAACACTTGGTAACCACAGTTCCCAGTCAGGACAGCCGGTAGACTGCCTGACTGGCGACGCTGAGATGGTGAAGACTGCAGTAGCAGCACGCCGGGGATCCCACTCCACACGACACCCCGAGGCCCCCATCCCGGGGCCCCTCTTACACCGTCAGCGTGGCCTGGCTCCGCCCCTGACCACGCCCCCTTTCTGGAACCTACCAGCGGGGTTCTCGATGTGCCCCTTCCGTGACCTTTCCCCTAGATCCCTCTCTGGTCTATCACGTGGCCTGCTGTCTGTCAGGGCTGCAGCCAGTGCTATGCTGCTACGTGACTCATTCTATGTCACTACATATGCATGGGGTGGCTGTGGCTATGCTGGAATGAAATGAATCTGCAACGGAATGAATACATTATTGTAAATGTTGTGGCTTTGCTCTCCAACACACCGGTGTGCTGTAGTAGTATAATACACTATACACGACACTACTATACACTACACTACTATACACTACACTACTATACACTACACTACTATACACTACACTATACACTAAACTATCAACTACACTATACACTACACTACTATACACTACACTACTATACACTACACTACTATACACTACACTACTATACACTACTATACACTACACTACTATACACTACACTACTATACACTACACTACTATACACTACACTACTATAGGCACGTTCTGATTACGTGACACAACCATTACTAGTTGTCTGTGTCGGGTGGTGGCGGGTTTTAACGATGCAACATTTATAAATTTACGGGCTCTAACCCAAAAAACAACCCTCTATTATGGATAATGGAACAAAAAAATGAATCCATATGTCATTGTACCGAATGAACGCGCGTCTCGTTTCACAAACGCGCCGTCTGCCTTATTGATAACACGAACGCCATCCGATTTGCGTCGCCTCAAACCTCCGCACACTGCCGGCATCGCCCGTAATTTCTCGTCGTCCGTCGCCTCTCAGACTCCGCTCCCACCACCGGCTACTCCTACTAGCCCTGTGAATCGCTTCGAGCCACATTTCAATAGTCCCTGTCGCCCCATGCACCTTTTTAAGGAACGCATTCCTGATGCGCGTGCAGTGAGCGACTTCCGAGACACGACGCTTAAGAGGGCTCCTTGTTTAATTTCTCACTCTTCACAGCCGCGAGTCACCGAGCGACGTACATGTACTGGGCCACGTACTGCTGGCCCACTCGCACAGCCCCATCGCCGGCGTCTAAGCATACAGCTCGATGACCGATACAACGACGACGACGATGGGAGCCGCACAGCGGATCAGCCACGTGCTTCAGACGACGGAGAAACGACGACGGAGAAAAGATAACGGAGAAAAGATGACGGAATCCAGGACCCAAAACCCCCGCAACAACAGCCCCGAACCTCTGGTCACGCCCCCCTTATATACTCCTCGGCGTGGCCAAGCCCCGCCTCCGGCCACGCCCACCCCCACCCCCCTTCTAGAACCTTCGAGCAGGTTCCCGGAGCTTCCTGACTGATCCTGGCCTCTGACCTTTGGCCTAGTTACACTACCCCTTATGGTTTGCTATTATTTAGCGCACCCATAGTCGTGGTTATCTTTCCCGGTCAACAGATGGCACACTGTCACTGCACACGCATCACCGCGGCCGTCTGGAACGCTCTATTCCTTCCGATATCAGGACACCGCCGGAGCTGTGCACCATTAAATCATCATCATCTAGATTCAAGAACTAATTTCTTTAATAACTGCGGCTGCTGCTCGTTGTTTTTGTTGTCGTGTTTGGTTTGTTGTCCTTCCCTCGCACCGCCGATTAGCGCGGTTGGCAATAGAAGTTCAACATACATTGTGTTGTGTAGTGTGTATTATAGTGTATGGTAGTATGGTGTATAGTGGAGTGTATAGTAGTGTGGTGAATAGTAGTGTGTAGTGTATATTAGTGTATAGTAGTGCGTAGTACAGTGTATAGGAGTGTGATGTATAGTGTAGTATATAGTAATGTAGCGTGTAGTGTAATGTATCGTAGTGTATAATGTTGCGTACACAGAATAGTGTAGTATATATAGTGTGTTTGTGTATTGTGTCAAGTTTGGTGGCAACGTACCTCCGATTAGCACGGCTGGCTATGTACGGTGAGAAAGAAGTTCAACATATATTTTCCATGACAGAGGTTTTTTGGTTTGTTTTGTGTTAGTAAATATTAATGTGTCGTTAAACCAGCCAACCACCCGACACAGCTAATCAGTAAGGTTTGTCACCATTCGCTGTGTCTGCTGGTGGCGGGTTTAATGACACGTTTATTTTAATGCGTTCCAATCCAAAGCCTACTTGTTAATGCACACCAATGTGAACGACGAATCGCTTAACGACAGGCCTCCATAGAGCCCAATGTCTAGTGTGTTGTAGTGTAGTGTATAGTGTAGTGTGTAGTCGTGTAGTGTATAGTAGTGTAGGGTATAGTACTGTAGTGTATAGTGTAGTGTATAGTGTTAGGTATAGTAGTGTAGTGTATAGTCGTGTAGTGTATAGTAGTCTATTGTATATCCGTGTAGTGTATGGTGTAGTTTGTAGTAGAGTGTATAGTGTAGTGTATTGTGTAGTTTGTAGTAGAGTGTAGTGTATAGTGTCGTGTATAGTGTAGTGTATAGTGTAGTGTATAGTGTAGTTTGTAGTATAGTGTAGTGTATAGTGTTATATATTTCGAATCTGTTAGCCAGTATTTTCGACAAAATGCATAGAATGTGTTGGTCCAACCCGGCGTGACCGCATTCCAAATTTCGCCATGGTAATGTACTTAGAGCAACAACAGCAAAAAAAAAGAGCACGCCCTGACGTTATCTTGACACCCTCTCTGACCTCGGCTCATTTCCGCGTCGAACTTTGCTTCCTTGGCCACCTCCTTGGCCATTCGCTCCGTGAGCAGCATCAACCGTCGCAGCGACAAGAGACGGAGTCGCTGTTAAAGTTGTGGCGGTGGTCGCTGCTGCTGGTGCTGTCGCTTTTTGTCGGCCTGTAACTTCTCACTGCTGCTGGACAAGCAAACAACCAAAAAACCTCTCCCGTATTTTGTGTTTCCTTCCAAAGGTCTCGCGTGATTCGTTCACGTCTCGCTATCTCTCCCCCTCCTCTTCCTCCTGCGACTCCTCATCGTCGTCTTCATCTTCTGTTGGCTTCTATAACCCTTAAGCGTCATACGCACCGAGACAGACAAATACAGCCACACACACAAAGACACACACAGACACGCACACAGACACACACACAGACAGATACACAGATACATACACAGACAGATACACACAGACAGATACACACACACACTCAGACACACAGACACACACAGACAGATACACACAGACACCCAGACACACACACACAGACAGACACACACACAACCGCACACAGACACACAGACACACACAGACAAATACACATAGACAGATACACACAGACACCCAGCCACACACAAAGACAGATACACACACAACCGCACACAGACACACAGATACACACACAGACACACGCACACAGACAGATACCCGCACACACACAGACACACACACAGACACAGATACACACGCAACCGCACACAGACACGCAGACACACACAGATACACACACACAGACAGATACCCGCACACACACAGACACACACACAGACACCTAGACACACACACAGACAGATACACACAGACACCCAGACACACAGACAGACACACACACAAACACACACACAAACACACACAAACACACAGACACCCAGACACACACACACGTAGACACCCAGACACACCGATGTCTTCCGCGGCCCCGCCGTGCGACAGCTGCCCGGGCGCCGAAGACGGCGGCGGCGGCGGCGTCTCGGCGGCCGTCAAGACGTGCCTCAAGTGCGAGGCGTCGTTCTGCGCCGAGCACCTGAGGCCGCACCTGGCCAACCCGCGGTTCGCCGACCACGTGCTCGTGGCGCCGGGCGCGCGCCTCGAGGAGCGGAGGTGCGCGGCTCACGGCAGGCGTCTCGACCTCTTCTGCCGCAGCGACGGGAGCCTCGTGTGCGTCGCGTGCGTCGCGGGGGGCGGCGGCGGCGGCGACGGCGACGCCGCGGGGGGCGACGGCCACGGAGGCCACGAGCTGAGCTCGGTCGAGGACGAGCACAGGGCGCGTAAGGTGAGGAGGGATGGGGAGGGGGACAACATCGAAGTCGAGAATTAGTTCAGGCGGTTCCGCGAGACGTTCGCATCTCGAACGTCTCGCACTTGCGAAGGTTCCATACTTCACTTACCAACGTCTCGCGCTCACGAAGGTTCCATACTTCACTTACGAACGTCTCGCGCTTACGAAGGTTCCATACTTCACTTACGAACGTCTCGCGCTCACGAAGGTTCCATACTTCACTTACGAACGTCTCGCACTTGCGAAGGTTCCATACTTCACTTACGAACGTCTCGCACTTGCGAAGGTTCCATACTTCACTTACGAACGTCTCGCACTTACGAAGGTTCCATACTTCACCTACGAACGTCTCGCACTTACAAAGGTTCCATACTTCACTTACGAACGTCTCGCACTTACGAAGGTTCCATACTTCACTTACGAACGTCTCGCGCTTACGAAGGTTCCATACTTCACCTACGAACGTCTCGCGCTCACGAAGGTTCCATACTTCACTTACGAACGTCTCGTACTTTACAACGTTTCGTACTTGCAAACGTCTCACACTTATGTACGTCTTGTACTTACGAACGTCTTGCACTTACGAACGTCTCCTCCATCTACGACGTCTCACACTTACCAACATCTCCCTCTTATGAACGTCTCGTACTTACGAACGAACCCGCCGTGATACGTGATTATTTATAAACATAAACCTCGCAAACCGTGGATTTTCTTTCTCCCCGGAGGAGGCGGCGGAGCGATCCCACTGGGACTCATTTCTAAACCATTTTTGATCCATTTTGACCGGGTAAAGTCCCCAATGAAGCAACCTGGCTACCAACAAACGACAGCTCAACGAAGTGGCTCCTCACGCGGCAGTGTACAGCAAGCCGAGCAATCTAAATGTGGAGGCCAAACAAACAAAATAAAAAAAAACGGAGCACCAGGAGAAAAATCCAGGGGACCGCGGGGAGAGAGGCACGCAGACTTCAAATATGCGTGGGGTGGGGGGGTCAAGTTTGAACCCAAAAGTCATCCTCCATACCAGGCAAAGGATGTAACGTTCCACCACCAATTGTGTTCCTAATGCAGGCAGTCCCCCAGATGCTAAGGTGTCAACTTACGAGCAGCTTGCACTTAAGAGCAGCTTGCACTGACGAACAGCTTACACTTACGAACAGCTTGCACTTACGAACAGCTTGCACTTACGAACAGCTTGCACTTACGAACAGCTTGCACTTACGAACAGCTTGCACTTACGAACAGCTTGCACTTACGAACATCTTGCACTTAAGAGCAGCTTGCACTTACGAACAGCTTGCACTTAAGAGCAGCTTACACTTACGAACAGCTTGCACTTACGAACAGCTTGCACTTAAGAGCAGCTTGCACTTAAGAGCAGCTTGCACTTATGAGCATCTTGCACTTACGAACAGCTTGCACTTACGAACAGCTTGCACTTACGAGCATCTTGCACTTACGAACAGCTTGCACTTAAGAGCAGCTTGCACTTACGAACAGCTTGCACTTACGAACATCTTGCACTTAAGAGCAGCTTGCACTTACGAACAGCTTGCACTTACGAGCATCTTGCACTTACGAACAGCTTGCACTTACGAGCATCTTGCACTTACGAACAGCTTGCACTTACGAACAGCTTGCACCTACGAACATCTTGCACTTACGAACGAGTCACCATGAGACGCTCATGTTTTTAAGCGTCCGATTTGGGAAGGTTCGCTCGTACTGGTGATGGTGGTGATGACGATGGTGATGATGGTGGCGGTGATGATGATGTTGGTGATGATAATGGTGATGATGGTGGCAGTGATGATGATGGTGGTGATGATAGTGATGATGGTGATGGCTATGGTGATAATGGTGGTGATGATGATGGTAATGATGATGGTGATGATGTAGGTGATGGTGATAAATGATGTTGGTGATAATTATGGTGATGATATTGGTGATGGTGATGATGATGCTGGTAGTGATGATGATGGTGATGATTAATGGTGATGGTGGTGATGATGATGTTGGTGATGATGGTTGTGATGGTGATGATATTGGTGATGATGTTTGTGATGATGGTGATAATGTTGGTGATGGTGATGATATTGGTGATGATGTTGGTGATGATGGTGATAATGTTGGTGATGGTGATGATGATGGTGATGATGGTGATAATGTTGGTGATGGTGGTGGTGATGATCGTGGTGGTGATAATGTTGGTAATGGTGATAATGGTGATGATGATAGTCATGGTGATGTTGGTAATGGTGATGAGAATTAAGATGATGGTGATGATAGTGATGATGATGGTGATGATGATGGTGATGATGATGTTGATAATGATGATGATGGTGGTGACGATGATAGTGATGATGATTAAGATGATGGTGGTGGTGGTGATGATGATGGTGATAGTGATGGTGATCATGTTGGTAATGATGATGGTGGTGGTGATGGTGGCCATGGTGATGATGAATGTCATCTCCAGCGAAAGTCCGTGAAGAATTGTAAACATTCTTTTCTTGGGCTGTTCAACATTTCTGGTTTTCTGAAAGAAAAAAAAACCCAAATCAGTTTCCGCATTTTTCGATTCCGATGGGTCCATCGGATCGTGGGGGGAACTTTAGTAAAAATTTACATTGTACACTCCACTACTATACACTATACACTCCACTACTATACACTATACACAACACTACTATACACTATCCACTACACTACTAGACACTATACACTCCACTAATATACACTACACTACTATACACTCCACGACTATACACTATACACAACACTACTATGCACTATACACTACACTACTATACACTACACACTACACTACTAGACACTATACACTCCACGACTATACACAACACTACTATGCACTATACACTACACTACTATACACTACACTACTATACACTATACACTACACTACTATACACTATATACTCCACTACTATACACTATACACAACACTACTATACACTATCCACTACACTACTGGACACTATACACTCCACGACTATACACTATACACAACACTACTATGCACTATACACTATCCACTACACTACTATCCACTATCCACTACACTACTATTGTCCACTACACTACTATACACTATACACTACACTACTATACACTAGACTACTATACGCTACTAGACACTACAAAACTATACAATAGACTACTATACACTACTATACACTACACTACATTACACTACTATACACAACACTACTATACACTATCCACTAGACTACTATACATTAGACTACTATACACTTCTAGACACTACACTACTATATACTAGACTACTATACACTACACCATACACTACACTACTATACACACCACAACTATACACTGCACTATACACTACACCATAAACTAGACTACCTTACACTATACCAATACAACCGCCATTCGCCACGAAGTGACGGTGACGTCACCATGGCGCCTGTGCCAGGCCAGGTGCACCTTTGAGGCTACCACGTGAAGTGTCGAAGGCTCGCTGCTGACAGAAGGAGGTCACGGGACAGACCCAGTAGGTGCCATGGGTTGGCTGACTGAGATGACCGGTAGATGCACCACCAGCTGTACCCCCCTACTGTGCCAGGCTAGGTTCACCAGGAGGTCACGGGACAGACCCAGTAGGTGCCATGGGTTGGCTGACTGAGATGACCGGTAAATGCACCACCAGATGTACCCCCCTACTGTGCCAGGCTAGGTGCACCAGGAGGTCAAGGGACAGACCCAATAGGTGCCATGGGTCGGCCGACTGAGATGACCAGCAGATGCACCACCAGTTCTAGCCCCTTACTGTGCCAGGCTAGGTGCACCAGGAGGTCACGGGACAGACCCAGTAGGTGCCATGGGTTGGCTGACTGAGATGACCGGTAGATGCACCACCAGCTGTACCCCCCTACTGTGCCAGGCTAGGTGCACCAGGAGGTCAAGGGACAGACCCAGTAGGTGCCATGGGTTGGCTGACTGAGATGACCGGTAAATGCACCACCAGATGTACCCCCCTACTGTGCCAGGCTAGGTGCACCAGGAGGTCAAGGGACAGACCCAGTAGGTGCCATAGGTCGGCCGACTGAGATGACCACTGATAGATGTGTGGTGGGTAATTGTTGGCCGTAATACGCCGCCACCAATGTGCTTGAGCAGGTACATCCAGTCAGGGCCCAACAGGGGGCAATAGCGAGTCCGGGCTGTGCCGAGCAGGACTCGTGGGTCAAGCATCCTGGGGGGGGGGGGGGACGGTTGGGAACCGGAGGGGGACACCCCAGGGCCCCGGGTGGGGGGCTGGGGAGGATTGCGCAACAATCCAGATCCCTCCACAAGGTTCCAGATTGTGGGCGTGACCAGGGGCGGGGTGGCCCTGGGAGCCCCATAAAAACCGGACCCCAGAGCGGCTGGGGTCAGTCCGCCTCAAGCCGAAGACCCAGAAGCCCACTTGAAGATAGGGCCCTGGACCCCAAGCCCCGACGTCCTTCTCAGGGCCGGGTCTGTGTGGGCCAGCGGTCCTTGGCTGGGTCGGGTCAGCCTCCCCTAGGTCCCGCTAGCCGGAGGGCTAAAGAGTGGTTGGCCCCAGTAGTTGGGGCACGTTAGCCAGCTGTACATCCTTAGGTTGTGGGTAGAAGGGGCCATTACCCCTTCGTGTTAGGGACCTAGTGTTACTGTTATTGTTCTTATAAATAAATACGCGTTGCCTCCTAAGAAGACTCCGTCTCCATACAAAACCTACTACAGATGCACCACCAGCTGTACCCCCACTGTGCCAACTTGCTGTGTTTTAGCCGCCCAACGATCCACTCGTTGTTGTTAGAGCCTTCCCCTTTTTTAAGCTTCCTTCCATGTTTCCCCGAACAACAACGACAACACTTTATACACTCGCTTACCCACTCGCTCACCCACTCACCCACTCACTCACTTACCTAGGAACTCACCCACCAACCCACTCACCCATCCACTTACTCACTCACTCATCCACTTACTCACCCACTCACCCACTCAATCACCCAGTCACTCACCCACCCACTCATGGACTAATCTACTCACTAAACCACTCACCCACCCATCCACTCACTCACCCACTCACCCATCCACTCACTCACTCACTCATCCATTTACTCACCCACTCACCCACTCACTCACCCAGTCACTCACCCACCCACTCATGGACTAATCTACTCACTAAACCACTCACTCACCCACCCATCCACTCACTCACCCATCCACTCACTCACCCATACACTCACCCACCTACTCATGGACTAATCTACTCACTAAACCACTCACTCACCCACCCATCCACTCACTCACCCATCCACTCACTCACCCACTCACCCATACACTCACCCATACACTCATGGACTAATCTACTCACAAACCCACTCAGTCACCCATTCACTCACGTATCCACTCACTCACCCACTCACCTACTTACTCACCTAATCACCCACTCACTAACCCACTCACCCACTCACTCATGGACTAATCTGCTCACTCACCCACTCACTCACCCACTCACTCACCCACCCACTCACTCACTCACCCACTCACACAATAAATAGAAACATTGTGTTACTTCACACTCTCATGAGTCCATCACGAATGCGCATTGATCACACGCTGAAGTAGGCTTTCTGAAACAACAAACACTTCATACATTACCATCAATAGAGGTGTTTTTTTTTTTTCCCGTGGGTTTGAGATCGCGAAAAAATCAACTCAATCATCCACTCACTCACCCACCCACACACTCAATCACCAACTCGCTCGCACACTCGCTTACCCACTCACTCACCCACTCACTCACCCACTCACTAATATACTCACTCACCTACCTAGCAACTCACTCACTCAACCACTCACCGACCCACTCACTCATCTACTCACTGACTCACCCACCCACTCACCCACCCACTTCATACATTACTATTAATAGATGGGGGGGGGGGAGGGGTTTCCTGTGGGTTAGAGATCACGCGAATATAGATGCTGTGTTCATCATTAAATCCGCCACCACCACCAATTCCTTGAGGTTTTAGAGTCGCGTGAACAAACAAAACGTGCCACCGCTTCGCCAGCTCAGCACCGGAGCGGTTCTCGCGTGTCGGAGAGGTCAAAAAGCCACGGCGAACTTTTGACCTCGCTCCTATTGGGCGTCCGTGCTGCAGCATCCGCTGTGCGCGTCCGACGATTGGCCCCGGTTTCCTGATGGTCACAGACTGAATCTCCATCATCAGCATCAGCAGCATCATCAGATCGTCGTCTTCTTCTTCACTGGTGCAACGTTATTTTATTTTTTTTAAGTCGGTTCCACTCGTTGTTGGTTCCCAGCTTCGCAGCAGCGGCAATCGCTTTGCCGTAAGCGGCAGATTTCGAGTGCCGAAAAAACAACTTAATCCTGTCAGTCCTTTATTATTATTATTGTTTAATCCTATCCATGGTTCGCAAAGGCATATGACGCTGTACCGAACACGTCTTTTTTAAAATTAGATTTTATGTATAGTTTTACATATATAAAGTGAGCAAACATTGTGTATATATCATGGGACCTCCTTTGCCAGTACCAAAATATGAGAATAGGTCTTTTTGGTTCTTTCGGTAAAGTCACGTAGAAGGGAAACACCAAGAAGATGAATCCCTGCAGTCACGAAAGCTTTAAATCGAAATATGAGAATAGGTTTTCCCCTTTTTTTTCTGGCAACAAAACAGCGGTGTTAAGATGTTAAAACACCAAACTGAAACATGCATTCTGACCACAAGTATTGTGGTTAATGCAGTAACATGATTCCTTGTAAAAGGTTTCAGTTTGGTCTTGATTTGAAGCTTTCGTGACTGCAGGAATACATACTCTTTGGTTCTTTCGGTAAAGTCACGTAGATAGAAAATGAATCGATCACGACCATCTTCAGGGGAGAGCTCCTCTCACCTGAAGACGGTCGCTTGTGTTGCGATCGAAACGTCGTCATCCATTAATTTTCTATCTACGTGACTTCACCGAACGTAGCGAACTATGTATGTCTTTTGTCAACGTGACACTTCTTTTTTTTGCTGATCGGCCGTGTCGGGTGGTGGAGGGTTACGACACATTTATAAATAACGCGATCTAACCCAAAAACCTTTATTATGAATAATTTTGGTCGCGAAAGCCTCCTACATGTTAAACTGTTTCAGTTTGGTGTTCTAACATCACAACACGGCTGTTTTGTTGTTCAGACAAAAGGGGGAAAATACTATTATCATATTTTGGTAGTGGCAAAGGAATTCCCATGATCGTAACACGGCTGTTTTGTTGCCAGAAGAAAAATGTGAAAACCTACTCTCAATGCGCACACCTTACATGTGCATACCGTCCGCTCCGTCTGTCCATTTGGAAGAGCTCCATCAGGGACGAGAGGCGAGCGGCCGAAGACGAGAGGAAGGCCGCAGAGGCATCGGTCAAGAAGATGGAGGCGTCGCAGAGGGAGGTGGAGGTAACGTCCCCTCTGGCATGGAACTGCCTTCTCCTGGACCAGGGGTGGGGAACATTTTTTTTTCTGCCAAGGGCCATTTGGATATTTATATGACATCATTCGCGGGCCGTACAAAATGATCAACTTAAAAAAATGAGCCTGTTTAGATTTGGTCAAACATTTAATGAACTCACCCCTAATGCGATGGGCCTGGAACTGCTTCTCTTTGGCGAGGCGTAGTGATGATGTTATCTGGTATTGATGATGTTAGCCGGTATTGATGATGTTAGCTGGTATTGATGATGTTAGCCGGTATTGATGATGTTCGCTGGTATTGATGATGTTAGCCGGTATTGATGATGTTAGCTGCTATTGACGATGTTGCTACTCGCAACTGCTTTTCCAGGTTTGCTCCTAAGATTTATTGAATTTCGAGTCCCGCCTGCGGTTGCCTTGACAGGGCCACACCAAATGATTCCGCGGTGCCTTATACGGCCCGCGGGCCTGGACGTTCCCCACCCCTGCCCTAGAGCTAAAATTTTGAACCTAGTGACGGGACCCCCGGGGTGCCCGAATAAACGGAAGTCTAAATCGTAATTAATTAATACAAAATTTCGACTCGAAACTTTCGTGACTGCAGGAATTCGTATTCTGTGGGGTTTCTTTCGGTGAAGTCACGTAGACAGAAAATGAAATGAAAATAGTACAAAAAAAATAATAATTTACAAATAAAAAACTCGAAACTCACAACCTTTCGATATTTTTTTAGTATTTTTTAATTTCTTTTTATTGTTTGATTATTTTTCTTTAATTTTCTATATACGTGACTTTATCAATTGCAAAATCTGAGTGGATAAGTGAGTGAGTGGGTGAGTGGATGAATGAGTGAGTTAACGAGTGGATGAGTGAGTGTGTGGGTGAGTGGATAAGTGAGTGGGTGAGCGAGTGAGTGGGTGAGCGAGTGAGTGAGTAGATTATTGAGTGAGTGGGTGGATGAGTGAGTGGGTGAGTGAGTTGGTGGGCGAGTGGATGAGTGAGTGGATGAGTGTGTGAGCGAGTGAGTGGGTGAGTGAGTGGGTGAGTGTGTGTGTGGCTGAGTGGATAAGGGGATGAGTGAGTGGGTGGTTGAGTGAGTGGATGAACGAGTGGATGAGTGAGTGAGTGGATGAGGGAGTGGGTGAATGAGTGGATGTGTGAGTGAGTGGGTGAGTGAGTGAGTGGGTGAGTGGATGAGTGAGTGAGTGGATGAGGGAGTGAGTGAACGAGTGAACGAGTGTGTGTTTGTGGCTGAGTGGATAAGTGGATGCGTGAGCTCTCCCCGCTCCCCTCCCGCGCAGAAAACCGTGCTCAAGAGCAAGGCGCGCATCTCGGGCTCGTTTGCGCACATGCGCGCGACCCTCAACGAAAAGGAGAAGGAGGCCCACCGCTCCGTCGAGGCCGCCGGCCACGAGCTCATCCGCCGCATCCAGGAGGGCATCGCTCGCCACCAGCGGAAGATCGCCGACCTCAAGGAGGCGTCCGAGCGCCTGGGGGCGCTCGAGGACGAGGACGACCCCATCGGCTTCTTGCAGGTCCGGTGTGTGTGTCGCTGTCTGCGACTGTTGTCGTGGTGTTTTGTGAGGTTTTTCCAGTTTTTTGTTGGGGGATGGCCTCGGTGCCAATGGAGATGTTGACTACCTGCTGTATATTTGGAGTCTGCGTCTCTCCCATCATCATCATCATCATGGTGGCTAGGTGATGTTGACTACCTCGCCTGGTATACAGGGGGTCGTGGGTTCCATCATCATCATCATCCCCTCCACCCCTGTTAACGACTAATCGCTTAACGACGGGCCTCCCTAGAGCCCAATGTGTGGTGTAGTATATGGTGTAGTGTATAGTGGTGTAGTGTATTGTGCAGTGTATGGTAGTGTAGTGTATAACAGTGTAGTGTATAGAGTATTGTATAGTGTAGTGTATAGCAGTGTAGTGTATAGGAGAGTAATGTATATTAGTGTAGAGTAGTGTATAGTGTAGTGTATAAGAGTGTAGTGTGTAGGGTAGTGTAGTGTAGAGTGTAGTGTATAGTGTAGTGTATAGTTTAGTGTATAGTGTATAGTGTAGTGTATAGTGTAGTGTATGGGGTTCTGCTGTATGTATGCATTCGTTTGCCACCCGGACATTTCCGCCCCCTTAAACCTTGTTCCTCTTCTCTTCTTAGAGTCACATGGAAGAGACCCGCAGGTAATGGATCATCTTCACTGCAATGACTCTGCCTTTCTCCAGATCGGATGTTGAAAAAATGGCTTCGAGTCACTATCGTATGCCAGTGCCCGTATCGGCCTTAGTAATTTCCCTTTACCACAACAGAAACTCTCCCTTGCCAAATGGTCTACATAAAATACTCGTGGTGGGTGGGTGGTTGAATTGGCGAGTGAGCGGGCGAGTGGATAAGAGTGTGGGTGACTCGCTGAGTGGGTGAATGAGTGGGTGAATGAGTGGGTGAATGACTGGGTGAGTGAGTGAGTGGGTGAATGAGTGGGTGAGTGGGTGAATGAGTGTGTCAGTGAGTTAATGGGTGGGTGAGTGAATGTCTGAATGAATGGGTAACAGCCCGTGCCCTCTACAGCCACGTGTAGGATATACGGGGAATGATTTGGCTTGGGGTGGTGAGTGTACTCGCGTTTCTGTTCACTTGTGGGGAGTGGTAGTGCAGGAGTGGTTAGCGCGGCACTGCGCTTTGGACCCGGCAGAGACCGGTGACGATTATTTGAACCGGTCCTGGGCCTCCCCTAGGCACACCTGGTGTAGCGGTGGTGTACTAAACATCGCCACTGGGGAGGGAAAAGTGGCCGGGCGTGGTGCTGGCCACCCACCCCCTCTGTTCGTGCCAGAGTGGCCGGTAGCCCTCATAGGCAACGCTCTTCGCTATTGAACAGCACTTGCACCCTGCAGCACTGCTAGTGGCTACACGGGTAGGGCAGGAGACTCATTGTCCGTGCGATTGTTGTCCCCCGCGTCCCGAGTTGACAGGAGAGAGAGGGCGACTGACGAGATTCCGCCACGAGGCGTCAGCGCAGGGGAGATCAGCTCGCTCGCCTCTGTGGAAGGAGTCATCGTCAGACTGCTGGCCTTCCTGTGTGAGTCTCATCAGGCACTGGGCAATGCACTGCAACGGCAGAAAGTAATGCACCATCACACGATACACCACTACACCACACAAAGACAAAGATCCCCCGTGTAGCCTTAACAGACTGGATGGGTAAGTGCTGTTAGCGAGCACCTATGAAGGCTGGAACGGCACACGAGGGGGTGGGTCGCCGGCACCACGCCCGACCGCCTTTGCCTGTGTGGTGGTGTGAGTACTCACTGTCAGTCAGTGAGTTGGTGAATGGGCGAGCGAATGGGCGAGCGAATGGGCGAGCGAATCAACGAATGAAAGAACGAGCGAGGGGTGAGGCGCACGCCTTCACCATCCATCGATCCCGTCTCTCTCTCTCTCTCTCAACTCTCTCCCAGACGGACGCTCCCCCACCGTCGTTGAGAGCCCCGACGATGGCGACGGCCTCCCCCTCCAGGTCTCCTCCGACCTCAGGACCCTGACCAAGTCCCCCGACGCCGGCGTCCCCGGCCGCCCGGAGGCACCCGCCCGGCGCGTCGCGGCCCTCTGCTCGCCGAGCTTCTCGTCGGGCCGCCACTACTGGGAGGTGGACGTCAGCGCCTCCGACTCCTACGAGGTCGGCGTCGCGTACGACGACGACGACGCCGGCGACGGCGGCGGAGGAGGAGGAGGAGGCGGAGGAGGAGGAGGAGGCGGAGGAGGAGGAGGCGGAGACACCGGCGCCTCCTGGAGCCTGGCGAGACGCGACGGGGGCCACCTGGCCGCGTGCCACGGGGGGCTGGAGACGCCGCTGGCCGCAGCCGTCGGCGGGGACGGCCAGCGGCGTCGTCTCGGCGTGCACCTCGACCGCGACGTGGGGCTGCTGTCGTTCTACGACGCCGGATCGGCCACGCTGCTGCACTCGTTCGTGGGCGTGGGCGCCGGTGGCGGTGGCGCCGGTGGTCTTGCGCGGCCTCTCCGCCCCGCGCTGACGGTCGACCGGGGTTCGGTGGCTATCAGGGAGCTGGATCACATCTAAATGAACACACTTATGTTTTTATTTTACCAAGTGTTAAGGCCCCAATCTCTTCAGCGTTATAACGACGCACGAGTTATAACTTGCACCATTATAACGTTGCACGCGTTATAGCATTACACGCGTAATAACATTACACGCGTAATAACGTTACACTCGTAATAACGTTACACTCGTAATAACGTTACACTCGTAATAACGTTACACTCGTAATAACGTTACACGTGTAATAACGTTGCCCCGTTATAACGTTACACGCATAATAACATTACACGCATAATAACATTATACGCGTAATAACGTTACACGTTAAATAACGTTGCACTCGTAATAACGTTGCACGTGTAATAACGTTACACGTGAAATAACGTTGCACGTGTAATAACGTTACACTCGTAATAACGTTACACTCGTAATAACGTTACACTCGTAATAACGTTACACGCATAATAACGTTACACGAGTAATAACGTTACACGCGTAATAACGTTACACGAGTAATAACGTTACACGCGTAATAACGTCGGCCCATTATAACATTACACTCGTAATAACGTTACACGCATAATAACGTTACACGCGTAATAACATTCCACGTGTAATAACGTTGCCCCGTTATAACATTACACGCGTAATAACATTACACGTGTAATAACGTTGCACGTGTAATAACGTTACACGCGTAATAACGTTACACGCGTAATAACGTTACACGTGTAATAACGTTGCCCCGTTATAACATTACACGCGTAATAACATTACACGCGTAATAACGTTACACTCGTAATAACGTTGCACGTGTAATAACATTACACGCGTAATAACGTTGCACGTGTAATAACGTTGGCCCAATATAACATTACACTCGTAATAACGTTACACGCGTAATAACGTTACACTCGTAATAACGTTACACGTGAAATAACGTTGCACGTGTAATAACGTTACACTCGTAATAATGTTACACGAGTAATAACGTTACACGCGTAATAACTTTGGCCCATTATAACATTACACTCGTAATAACGTTACACTCGTAATAACGTTACACTCGTTATAACGTTACACGAGTAATAACGTTACACTCGTAATAACGTTACACTCGTAATAACGTTACACGAGTAATAACGTTACACGCGTAATAACGTTGGCCCATTATAACATTACACTCGTAATAACGTTACACTCATAATAACGTTACACGCCTTATAACGCTGCATGCGTTATAACGGAGGTAGTGGTGGAGGTCACTGCGTGGATTTTCCCTCCTTTGCCCTCTGGGGTCTCCACCTCCATTTTTAGAATCAACGTCACCCCACGCTGCTCGCAGCATTTGGCTGCTGCTGCTGCTGCTACTGCGAATGTCGACGCGGTGACGACGATGGTGGCGTTGATGGTATCAGCGCACTTTGGTTGAGCTGCTGGCATCATTTGTGATGGCCAGAGTCGCTACCAGAGCTCAGTGGGGCCTCGTTAGACCTGGTGGCGTAAAAAAAATATATTTTTTTGTTAGGGTCTCGATGAGTGTGGGTCTTTGTGAGCCTCTGTGTACGGGTTCCCTGTAGGGTCTCTATGCGTTCTATAGGGCTCTATGGGTCTCTATGTGTCTTTGTGGGTCTCTATTTATCTCTGTGGGTCTCTATGCATCTCTATAGGTCTCTATGGGTCTCTATGTATCTCTATGCATCTTTGTGGGTCTCTATGCATCTGTATGTGTCTCTATGGGTCTCTATGTATCTCTTTGCGTCTCAATGTGTCTCTATGAGTCTCTTTGTATATCTGTGGATCTCTATGGGTCTCTATGCATCTCAATGTGTCTCTATGTGTCTCTATGTATCTCTATGAGTCTATTTGTATCTCTATGCATCTCTATGGGTCTTTATGTATCTCTATGTGTCTCTATGGGTTTCTGTGCGTTTAGAGTATGTGTCTGATGTTATACATTTCCACGGGGTGATGATGGTGATGATATCAGCCAACTTCATTGGGCTATCATTTGTGATGGCCACGTCAATTCTGAGCAAAAGAGCTCATAACATCGCAGCTCGGTTGAGGGCCTTATATCTGAAAAAATAAAAATAGTTTAGTATTAGTCTTTGGGTCTCTATTGAACTCTGTATATCTCCATGGGTCTCTACGAATCTCTATGTGTCACTATGTATCTCTATGGGTCTCAATGGACATCTACGTATATGCTATGGGTCTCTATGGACATCTATGGATCTATATGTGTTTCTATGCGTTTAGAGCAAAATTTGGCTGCTGCTTTGAATGTCCACGTGATGATAGGTCACTTCGGCGGACTGTCACGTGTGACAGCGAGGTCGCTCCTGAAGGAGAGTGACTACATTGCAGCTAAGCGGGCACATCTCACACTCTTTGGTTCTTTCGGTAATGTCACGTAGGTAGAAAAAAAATAATAAAATAAATCACGACGTTTCGATCGCCACACAAGCGTTCGTCCTCAGGCGATCGAAACGTCGTGATTTTTTTTCTTCTACCTACGTGACTTTACCGAAAGAACAAAAGAGTATGGATTCCTGCAGTCACGAAAGCTTTAAAATATGTCTATATGGGGTTTTATGCATCTCTGTGCGTTTCTTGTATTTAGGATGCTTCCATAAATTCCCACACGGTGATTCTGACGGTACCTGCCACTTCGTAGAGCTGATGCCATTTGTTGATGGCCGGCTAGCTTCCGAAAAAGAGTCGCTACACAGCAGCTCAGTCGTGGGGCCTCACTTGGTAAAATAAACATAGTTTAGTGTTAGTATGAGTCTCGATAAGTGTGGGTCTCTGTGGGCCTCTGAGTATGGGTCTCTCTATGGGTCTCCATGTATCTCTATGTGTCTCTGTGAGCCTCTATGCGTTTAGAGTATTTGGATGCTTCCACAAATTTGCGCACCGTGACGACGGCGATGATGATATCAGCCACTTGGTGGAGCTGCTATCATTTGTGATGGCCAGGTCGCTTCCGACAAAGATCTAATAGCATGGCAGCCCAGCGGTGGGGCATTACAGCTGGAAACAGGACGCAATTAAAGCGGCAGTATCGGGAACGCTGGCCGTGCGTCTTGAAAGAGGCACAGGTGGATCCACGCTCTAAATCCTGCCGAATGGTTAACTGTGGTGGAATAATCCCAGTGATATAATGACGTTTCCCACCCCCCCCCCCTTTGCCCCATTGTGACATCAGAATCTTCTCCGTCTCACTCTGTCTCTCTGTACTTCCTTCTCACGGTGCCCAATGCCGTGCTCGGTCCTTCCTTGCACCCCACGACAGCAATTAACGTCCCCTGTACGTTAAGCAGCACTGCACCGTAGACTCAACACTACACTATAGACTCAACACTGCCCATAGACTCAACACTGCCCATAGACTCAACACTGCCCATAGACTTAACAATACCCGTAGACTCAAGACTGCACTATAGACTCAACACTGCCCATAGACTCAACACTGCCCATAGACTCAACAATGCCCATAGACTCAACAATACCCATAGACTCAACACTGCACCATAGACTCAGTACTGCACAATAGACTCAGCACTGCACCATAGACCCAACATTGCATCATAGACTCAACACTGCACCATAGACTCAACACTGTCCATAGACACAACACTACCCATAGACCCAACACTGCACCATAGACTGAAAACTGCACCATAGACTCAACACTGCACCATAGACTCAGCACTGCACCATAGACTCAGCACTGCATTATAGACTCACCACTGCACCATAGACTCAACACTGCACCATAGACTCAACACAGCACAATAGACTCCACATTGCACTATAGACTCAACACTACCCATAGAGTCAACACTGTCCATAGACTCAACATTGCACCATAGACTCAACACTACCCATAGACCCAACACTACACCATAGACTCAAAACTGCACCATAGACTCAACACTGCACCATAGACTCAGCACTGCACCATAGACTCAGTACTGCACCATATACTCAACACTGCACCATAGACTCAACGCTGCACCATAGACTCAACACTGCCCATAGACTCAACACTGCCCATAGACTCAAAACTGCCCATAGACTCAACACTGCACCATAGACTCAGCACTGCACCATAGACTCAACACAGTACGATAGACTCAACACAGCACGATAGACTCCGCATTGCACTATAGACTCAACACTACCCATAGACTCAACCCTGCACCATAGACTCAACACTACCCATACTGTAGACTCAACACTGCACCATATATTCAGCACTGCGCATGTACATGAAGCAGTCCATCCTCCTTAACGCCCTTCCATTCCACTCTCCCCAAGCCTCCCCTCTTATCCATCATCGCCCAACTCCATTCCCTCTTCCCTCCCCTTTGCCTCCCTCCACTCCATCCCATCTCTCCCCCACAGCCCACTCATGACCGTTTTCAAACTCTTTTATGAGATCACCCCGAGCTAAGGCTCTCTATATACATTATACAATAAGTTTAAAAGATAAGATAATAATGATCGTTTTCTTATTTGAATACTCAATGGCTGTGAGAATCATCACATATTACCGGTTTCATTGATGCTAATCAAGGGTGTAGTTTAATTTGTTAATTGCATTAAGTATATCTATATATGTCCGTAATCCATGTGGAATGATTATGGTCTATTATACATGTAGTTTTTGGTGACCTGTTGCCTAACGGCTGCCACTGATACTCTGCGGCTGTAACGATGGCTGGGCCACGTGGATCCGAGTGAAGTCACGAATTATGATCCAGTAGTGGAATCTCTGCCGACACCATCTGGAATGTTTAACACGCAGGAGGCTTCCGCTACCTATATTATTATTCATAATAGAGCTTTTTGTTTGGATTGTTTATTGGGTTAGATCGCGTGGACATCTAAACATGTCGTTAGACCCGCCGACTAGTAAGGTTCGACACGCAAACAGAACGTGCCAACTCGTTTACCAGTACAGCACACCGCTTTTTACGAGAGTAAATCACAACATGTACAGCACTTACTCAGAGCTGCAACATTTACAACACTTACTCAGATCCACAACATTCACAACACTTACTCAGAGCTGCAACATTTACAACACTTACTCAGATCCACAACATTTACAACACTTACTCAGATCCACAACATTCACAACACTTACTCAAATCTACAACATTTACAACACTTACTCAGATCCAGAACATTCACAACACTTACTCAGATCCACAACATTTACAACACTTACTCAGATACACACCATTCACAACACTTACTCAAATCTACAACATTTACAACACTTACTCAGATCCACACCATTCACAACACTTACTCAAATCTATAACATTCACAACACTTACTCAGATCCAGAACATTCACAACACATACTCAGATACACAACATTCACAACACTTACTCAGATCCACAACATTCACAGCACTTACTCATATCCACAACATTTACAACACTTACTCAGATACACACCATTTACAACACTTACTCAGATCCACAACATGTACAACACTTACTCAGATACACAACATTTACAACACTTACTCAGATCCACAACATTCACAACACTTACTCAAATCTATAACATTTACAACACTTACTCAGATCCAGAACATTCACAACACTTACTCAAACATACAACAACATTTACAACACTTACTCAAATCCACAACATTTACAACACGTACTCAGATCCACAACATTCACAACACTTACTCAGATCCACAACATTCACAACACTTACTCAGATACACAACATTCACAACACTTAGATCCACAACATGTACAACACTTACTCAGATACACAACATTTACAACACTTACTCAGATCCAGAACATTCACAACACTTACTCAGATACACAACATTTACAACACTTACTCAGATCCACAACATTCACAACACTTACTCAGATACACAACATTCACAACACTTACTCAGATCTACAACATTTACAACACGTACTCAGATCCACAACATTCACAACACTTACTCAGATACACAACATTCACAACACTTACTCAGATACACAACATTTACAACACTTACTCAGATCCACAACATTTACAACACTTACTCAGATACACAACATTCACAACACTTACTCAGATCCACAACATTTACAACACTTACTCAGATCCACAACATTTACAACACTTTCTTAGATCCACAAAATTCACAAAACTTACTCAGATCCACAACATTCACAACACTTTCTTAGATCCACAAAATTCACAAAACTTACTCAGATACACAACATTCACAACACTTAGATCCACAACATTTACAACACTTACTCAGATCCACAACATTTACAACATTTACTCAGATCCACACCATTCACAACACTTACTCAGATACACAACATTTACAACACTTATTCAGATCCACAACATTCACAACATTTACTCAGATCCACAACATTTACAACACTTACTCAGATCCACACCATTCACAACACTTACTCAAACATACAACAACATTTACAACACTTACTCAGATCCACAACATGCACAACACTTTGCAATCATTCCTGCGTTTGCTATCGCTGTCAATGAGTCGCAAGGGGACAAACGTTTTAAGTTGTTGTGTTGGACTCAATCTCAACGAACCTGGGATTTGTTCTTGTTCCCATCGTCAGCTTTATTACGTTGCTGCTTTGTCAAGATGCAAAAGTTCCGCGCAACATCAAAGCGTCGATTCAACAAAACAAAAAATTAACCTTCAAGGCAAACATTTTTTGGGGAGATGATCGTAAATTTTACACCCAAATGTGATATGTATGTAGAGATGAATCTTTGAAAAAATATATTCAATACAACCTTTAAATTTCAGTCTTTTTCATGATGTTATTTTTTTATGAAACCGTCAAATCGCAGGGAATTACTCAAGGTTATAATAATAAGTTTTAAAAAATAAGAGAAAAAATTGTGAACTCATCCGCATACCCTAGGGCGAGGAGAATCATAATGATTTTCATGGTTTGATTGACGCTTATCAACGGTGTAGTTTTTGTTTCATTAATTGCGTTAAGTACATATCCAAAATCCTCGCGGAAATAATATTGTACGTGGATAAATAAAAGCGACGACACGTCAACAAAGTCCACATAGAACTGTTTTATTCTGATGTACATATACAGAGGATCCTACACTTGCGAACGAGTTAGGCTCCAGAGGTCTGTTCTTAAGTCAATTGGTTCGTAAGTCCAAAATGTGTTGTACGGCATGTACGCTAAACGCGAGGAATTACTTTCAAAGTTGTACGATCTCCTGTAGATGCCACTGGTTCTTCACGTTCTGCAAATGTAGATGCCACTGGTTCTTCACGTTCTGCAGATGTAGATGCCACTGGTTCTTCACGTTCTGCAAATGTAGATGCCACTGATTCTTCACGTTCTGCAGATGTAGATGCCACTGGTTCTTCCCGTTCTGCAGATGTAGAAGCCACTGGTTCTTCACGTTCTGCAGATGTAGATGCCACTGGTTCTTCACGTTCTGCAGATGTAGATGCCACTGGTTCTTCATGTTCTACAGATGTAGATGCCACTGGTTCTTCACGTTCTGCAGATGTAGATGCCACTGGTTCTTCACGTTCTGTAGATGCCACTGGTTCTTCACGTTCTGCAGATGTAGAAGCCACTGGTTCTTCACGTTCTGCAGATGTAGATGCCACTGGTTCTTCACGTTCTGTAGATGCCACTGGTTCTTCACGTTCTGCAGATGTAGAAGCCACTGGTTCTTCACGTTCTGCAGATGTAGACGCCACTGGTTCTTCACGTTCTGCAGATGTAGATGCCACTGGTTCTTCACGTTCTGTAGATGCCACTGGTTCTTCACGTTCTGCAGATGTAGATGCCACTGGTTCTTCACGTTCTGCAGATGTAGATGCTACTGGTTCTTCACGTTCTGCAGATGTAGAAGCCACTGGTTCTTTACGTTCTGCAGATGTAGATGCCACTGGTTCTTCATGTTCTGTAGATGCCACTGGTTCTTCATGTTCTACAGATGTAGATGCCACTGGTTCTTCACGTTCTGCAGATGTAGATGCCACTGGTTCTTCACGTTCTGTAGATGCCACTGGTTCTTCACGTTCTGCAGATGTAGAAGCCACTGGTTCTTCACGTTCTGCAGATGTAGATGCCACTGGTTCTTCACGTTCTGTAGATGCCACTGGTTCTTCACGTTCTGCAGATGTAGAAGCCACTGGTTCTTCACGTTCTGCAGATGTAGACGCCACTGGTTCTTCACGTTCTGTAGATGTAGACGCCACTGGTTCTTCACGTTCTGCAGATGTAGAAGCCACTGGTTCTTCACGTTCTGCAGATGTAGATGCCACTGGTTCTTCACGTTCTGTAGATGCCACTGGTTCTTCACGTTCTGCAGATGTAGAAGCCACCACCGCCATCTATCGCGCGGCGGTTGAACTTGCAACTCTCGCCCCGAACAGGCAACTGGACATGCGGACAGGTTTGTTCGTATCTCTGAATGTTTGTAAGTCGAATGTTCATGAGTAGAGGATTCCCTGTGTACACCTGTCCATAACAGGTGTTTTTGGGTTAAATCGCGTAAACATAAATATGTGTCGTTTATCACACCACTAGCTCGTACAGCCGATTAGTAATGGGATTGCCAAGTGAACAAAATGTACCAATTCGTTACTAGTTCAGCACTAAACCGGTTGTCTGTCGGATACTAAAGCCTTTATAACAACAACAACAAACCCTGTGTGTCGTGACTTTTGGACCACCCCGCATAGCAACAACCCCTGTGTGTCGTGACTTTTGGACCACCCTGCATAGCAACAGCCCCTGTGTGTCGTGACTTTTGGACCACCCCGCATAGCAACAGCCCCTGTGTGTCGCGACTTTTGGACCACCCCGCCAAGCAACAAGCCCTGTGTGTCATGACTTATGGACCACCCTGCCTAGCAACAGCCCCTGTGTGTCGTGACTTTTGGACCACCCCGCATATTGACAACGTCTATCGCCATGCCAGCAGGTGGCGCTCATGCACCGCAATTGCGGTCCGCGAAAGTTCGCGTGGGTGACGCAGCGACTCGCCCAGGTCGAATCGGCCATTAGTCTGTCCCGTTGCGATTTTTCATCACAGATGTTGCGATCGGGATTTGATTCGCGATAAAAAATATATATATATAAAGTCAAGCTTCAGTTCAATATTCACTCCGTAATAGATTTAAAATTTGTGATGGAGCATTGCCAAAATGATAAACCATCAAAATATGAACCGCTCTAAATATTCTGATGCGAGAATGAGAACGTAAAAGTTATGAATTGCTTCCAACGTGTATTTTTTTTTAATGTTTTAATTGAAATGGAACTATCAAACATAGAAAACAATTGTTAAGTAAAATAAATACATTAACAGTAATGCTAAATAAAACAATTACAGTAAGGAAGCAATAGGACTTTTCAAATAGCAAAAAATCGCAGCCTTTGCGATTTGCTAATCGCGTCGTTTCAAATTGTGATTTCGATTTAAATCGATTAATCGTTCAGCCTGAATTCTCCAGGAGAGTTATCGGAGGGTCTAAAGATCGCCACTGGGAATACAAAGGCGGCCTGGTGCTGGTAGCCTTCATAGGTGATGCTACTACTCGCTACTAACAGCACTTGCATGTGGACTAATCTCCATCTGTTCCACGCTCACTCACCCCACTCACCCACCTACTCACTCACCTACTCACCCCACTCACACACTCAACCACTCACCCACTTTCTCACCCACTCATTCACCCACGTACTCACCGACCCACCCACTCACCCACCTACTCACTCACCCCCGCTCCCATTCATTCAATCAGCCACCAACTCACCCACTCATTCACTCACCGACTCATTCACTCACCCAACTACTCACCCACGTACTTTCTCACCCACACACTCCCTCACCTACTCACCCACCCCCTCACTCATTCATTCACTTATCCACCAACTCATCCACTTACTCACCCACTCATTCACTCGCACCCTCACTCACCCACCTACTCACTCACCTACTCACCCATCCCCTCACCCACTCACTCAATCGCACACTCACACACTCACTGGCTAGCAACAGCACTTGCCCCGGACATTCTGCTACGGGGCTACACGGGGGATCTTTGTCTTTGTAACAATGTGGGGAGCGGTGGCGCAGCGATTAGCGCGCTACAATTACGCATACATGACCGGCAATACCCGAGTTCGATCCCGCTCACAGCCACCAGGCGAGGTAGTCAACATCCCGGGAATCGAACTTGGAGTTACCTCTGCACGCTTCGCAGCACCACCGCTCCCAACCCCATTAGAAAAACACCCAAAGACAAAGATCCCCCATGTAGTCTCTAGCACACAGTTGGGGCAAGTGCTGTGAGTAGCGAGCACCTTTGCACAGACAAAGGTGCCCCGTGTAGTCTCTAGCACACAGTTGGGGCAAGTGCTGTGAGTAGCGAGCGGTGGCACCTTTACACGGACAAAGATGCCTCGTGTAGCCTCTAGCACAGTTGGGGCAAGTGCTGTCAGTAGCGAGTGGGTGCGCGAGAGTGCGTGAGAGCGCGAGTGAGTGAGTGGGTGAGTGAGTGGGTGAGTGAGTAGGTGAGTGAGTAGGTGAGTGAGTGAGGGTGTTGGGTGAGTAGGTGAGTGGGTGAGGGTGTGGGTGAGGGGGTGGGTGAGTGCGTTCGTTGTTGGGTGAGCGAGAGGGTGGGTGAGTGAGGGGGTGGGTGAGTAGGTGAGTGAGAGGGTGGGTGAGTGAGTCAGTAGGTGAGTGAGTGAAGGGGTGGGTGAGTAGGTGAGTGAGTTGGTGGGTGAGTGAGGGATTGGGTGAGTAGGTGAGTGAGTTGGTGAGTGAGAGGGTGGGTGGGTGAGTGAGGGGTTGGGTGAGTAGGTGAGTGTGAAACAGATGGAGAACCAGCTGCAGCAGCGCCTATTCACGGCCTGGCACGGCACACGGGTGGGTGATCAGCACCAAGCCCGGCCTCCTTTGTCTCACTAAGTGGCGATGTTTACTGGGCACCGCACCAGGTACTCATTTGAGGCTGAGTCGACCTACGGGAGGCCCAGAACCGGTTTAGAAAATCGCTGTCAGCGGTGTTGGCCGTGAGCGGGAATCTAACCCGGATCGCCGGGTTCATAGCGCAGCGTTCGATCGCTCCCCAACACAAACACACTGACTCACTCACACACATCCACACACAGACACACGCGCACACACTGACTCACACAACAACAACAACCGCCATTCGCCACTAAGTGGCAGTGACGTCACCAAGACGCTTGTGCCAGGCCATGTGCACCTTGAGGCCACGGGAAGTGTCGAACGCCCGCTGGCAGGAGGTCACGGGGCAGACCCAGGTGCCACGGGTCGACTGACTGAGATGACTGGCTGATGCACCACCTGTGCCCCCTACTGTGCCAACCTGCTGTGCTTTAGCCACCCGGCGCTCCGCTCGCTGTTGTGAGCGTCGCTCCTCCGCCCTCCGTTGTTGTTGGAGGGCGACTGCCTCCAACTGCCCAGTAGCGTCCTTCACGAGCCTCCTCTACAGAGGCCGATCTTGACACCACTGGTACCAGTCATCAGCAAGTCCACTCAGCTCCACGTCCTCCTGTACCACGTCACTCAATCTCTTCTCTAGCCCGTGCCGCGCCTGTTTAGCCCCCTCGATCCGGCCGAACAAAAGCCGTTTCGGCATGCGGTGGCTGGGCATGCGGCTACATGACCCAGCCAACGCAGCCTTGCCTGCCGAAGGACCTCACCGATGGGACCATGCCCAGATCTTTCAAGGATTTGTGAGCTCCTCACACAATCCAACCTGGTTAATCCCAGAATGGATCGTAGGCAGGCCAGCCTAAATGTTTCTAACCAGCGAAGATGCTCCATTAAGGGGGTCCACGTTTCGCAAGCGTAGAGAAAGGAGGGAATGACCGTGGCCGAGAAGACCTGAAGCTTAGTGCGGAGCGACAGACCAGGTAACTTCCACCCAGCGTTACGCAACCGATGAAAAGATATTGCCGCTTGACTGATTCGGAGTGAGACTTCTGCTGTTAAACTGGAGCCGGTCATAAGCACACTGCCCAGATATGGGAAACTCTCCACTCTCTCCACAACTGCCCCATCACCGATTGGGAGTTGTGGGGGTGGAGTGTCCGATGGTACAAAATACCCAGGCAGGTGCTTAGTTTTGTTGGGGCTGATGGCAAGGCCCCATCTCTTAGTGGCACGCTCCAGTCTCAGCAGCAGTGTCTCCAACTCCTCCTCTGAATGAGCAGCTATTACCAAATCATCGGCATACATAACGTGGCTGAGCAATAGGGAGCCATCCCTTGACCGCACCCGGGCATCGATCAGCCTCCCACACACGCACACACTGGCACACACTGGCACACACTGGCACACACTGGCACACACTGGCACACGCACCCATATAGCCTTAACAGACTGTAGGGGCAAGTGCTGTTAGCGAGCACCTATGAAGGCCAGTAACGGTACACCAGGGGGTGGGTGGCCAGCACCACGCCCGACCGCCTTTGTCTCCCTAGTGGCAATGTTTACACACCGCACCAGGTACTCATTTGAGGCTGAATCGACCTAGGGGAGGCTCGGGACCGGTTCAGATAATCGTCACTGGTGTTGGCCGTCAGCAGGAATCGAACCCGGGTCGCCAAGTTCATAGCGCAGCGCGCTAACCGCTACACTATCGCTCCCCACACTACACACACACTCGCACACACACTGACCCACACACACACTGACACACACACTGGTACACACGCACTCACACACACTGACACTCACACACATTGACTCACACACACTTACTCACACACACTGACTCACACACACACACTGACTCACAAACATTGACACACACACTGACACACGCACACACACTGACACACACACATACACTGACTCACACACACTGACACACACACACACTGACACACGCACACACACTGACTCACTCACACACACACACTGACTCACACACACACTGACTCACACACACTGACACACACACTGGCACACGCACACACTGACACACACACACACACTGACTCACACACACACTGACTCACTCACACTGACTCACTCACACAAATATCCAGATACACTGACACACGCACACACACCGACTCACACACACTCACTCACACACACTGACTCACAAACACTGACACACACACTAACACACGCACACACACTGACACACACACATACACTGACTCACACACTGACACACGCACACACACTGACACACACACACTGACTCACACACACACTGACACACACACACTGACACACTCACTCACACTGACTCACTCACACAAATATCCACACACACTGACACACGCACACACACCGATTCACACACACTCACTCACACAAAATACAGCACCACATCTGCTGCATTAGACTCTCTGAATCAAATTTACAGTAGCCTTGATAATAAGCAGTACTGTGCCTGTCTTTTTCTTGACCTGTCCAAAGCTTTTGATAGAGTAGACCACAACACCCTGCTTGGTAAACTAAGTTGCCTCGGTTTTTACAAAAACACAGTAAAATGGTAAAAAAATTACCTCTTTTCTCGCACCCAAACTGTATTCACAGATGGTTGGAGGTCAAACAGTGTTAAGATAACAAAAGAGGTTCCACAGGGTTCCATCCTCGGCCCCCTCTTGTTCTCTCTTTATGTCAATAACTTGGGCACTGACCTGGATCATTCCAGGGTAAATCTTTTTGCAGATGACACGATACTGATTACTGCTGGCCGCTCTCCGGATAACGTGATTGCTAAGTTCCAGGGTGATTTCAACAAACTACAACATCAGCTAGTTACTCTTAAACTAGTCCTAAATACCTCCAAAACCAAGGTGCTATGCTTCTCACCGGGACTAAAGCAGGAAGTTATTTTTTCCCAAATTACATTCCTTAAATAATTATCAAATAGAGCAAGTCAAGATCTATAAGTATCTTGGGGTCATCCTGGATTCAAAACTGAATTTTGAAGATCACATTGATTATATTGGTAAAAAGGCAAAAATAAAAATTGGTTTTCTGTATCGACACAAGCACTGCTTCCCCCCTATGTTCCGTTTGGAATTGATAAAAGCTATCATACTGCCTCTACTTGATTACTGTGATATCGTGTATGAATCAGCCCCAAGTACTGTACTGAAGAAGCTTGATTCCATCTATCACTCGGCCTTAAGATTTGCATTGAACTGCCCATATAGGACTCACCACTGTGATCTCTACATTGGGTCAAACTTAACATCTGTTAATGTTCGACGGCTTGTGCACCAGATCTTATTTATTCACGATGTACTTACAAAAAAATCCGCAGACTACCTGCTGCTGGATCTCCTCTCTGTTTCAATGAACAAATTTGACCTCAGGTCTTCGCTCATCTACCAGCTTCACATTCCCTATTGCCGTACAAAAACTGGAGGAAGGGCCTTTGCTATTGATGCCCCCAGGATCTGGAATGCTATTGCCAATAAACTGCAACTTGAATCACTACCTATGAGATCTTCACTCAAAACTGCTCTAGAGGAGTTGTACACCCCTAGCTGCCACTGCTATTCAGTGGCCTAAAATAAAATAAAATGTTTCGCTCCGGATGACCGCTGCAAAGTATTATCTGTATTTTGATTTAGTGTGCTGATGTTAAAGGTGCATTGAAAAATGTGAAACTTCGACTGATGCTCCTGTTGTTTGTGGAGTGACTCATGCAGCCAGCTGTGGCTCTAGGGTTTGCTGGTACATGTTATTTATGTAGTTTATTGTTAAAAATTAGGTCACAGTTCCTATGATCACTGTTACATTGCATTTATGGCTTTATTTTGGTGATTTCTAAAAGGTTTTTGGTTTGGCCATGTTTTTGTTTATTGTCGTACGGAGTTAGACTAATGGCCTTAATCTAAGTTTTCTTGTTCTTGTTGTTTGACATGCATCCCACTGGGATTTTTGCACACAGCGTTGGTGTACGGTGCTATTTCAGGAATATTTTGATGTTTTTTTCCTGGATTTTCTGTTTGCACAGTCACAAAGTCACTTTAAGATGTTTTCAAGTTCATGTTTTAGGTTTTTTTGTTTGTTGCGGTTGCAACCGATTCAAGAGCCGAATGGCTCACAGGGCTATACCAAATAAATGAAATTAATGAAAACTATGAAACACACACACTGACTCACACAAAGAACCAAAGATCCCCCATATAGCCTTAACAGACTGTAGGGACAAGTGCTGTTAGCGAGCACCTATGAAGGCCGGAACGGTACACGAGGGGGTGGGTGGTCAGCACCACGCCCGACCGCCTTTGTCTCCCTAGTGGCAATGTTTACACACCGCACCAGGTACTCATTTGAGGCTGAGTCGACCTAGGGGAGGCCCGGGACCGGTTCAGATAATCGTCACTGGTGTTGGCCGTGAGCGGGAATCGAACCCGGGTCGCCAGGTTCATAGCGCAGCGCGCTAACCGCTACACTATCGCTGACACACACACACTGACACACGCACACACATCGACTCTCACACAAACACACTGACACACACTGACACACACACTGGCCCATGCACACACACTCACACACACTGACACACTCACACACTGATCACACGCACACACACTGACAAACACACACTGACACACACACACTGACTCACATACACACACTGATCACACACACACACTGACACACACACGCACACACACACACACGTGCACTGACAAAGCGTGCCGCTGCTGATAAGGCGGCTTAGTCAATCTACTTGAAAGTGAGTGAGAGAGATAGAAACAGAGAGGATAACAAAAATGCACCGAATAAAGCAGCACCACCACCACCAGAAACTTTCGCAACCGTTTAAACACCCCCCCTCCCCCCCAGAAACTGATAATCACAGTCCATTGTGTAACCCACGCACCAACACCACCCAAAGACGACTGGTGAGCGAATTTGATTTTTTTGTTATCTGCACAGAAGTCCACAGCGAAGGGGCAATATAAAGTGGACTTCGTGGTCTCTGGCACGTTGAGGGTCAAACAGGGGCAGGCATCGGCAGCTGTGCCATAAGTCGCGTCGCCTGCACGCGTGTGAGGTCATAGTCCGTTGCCTCGGCACTGAGAACCCATAGACACAGCACTGAGACCCATAGACTCAGCACTGAGACCCATAGACACAGCACTGAGACCCATAGACACAGCACTGAGACCATTAGACTCAGCACTGAGACCCATAGACACAGCACTGAGACCCATAGACTCAGCACTGAGACCCATAGACACAGCACTGAGACCCATAGACTCAGCACTGAGACCCATAGACACAGCACTGAGACCCATAGACTCAGCACTGAGACCCATAGACACAGCACTGAGACCCATAGACTCAGCACTGAGACCCATAGACTCAGCACTGAGACCCATAGACTCAGAACTGAGACCCAAAGACTCAACACTGAGACCCATAGACTCAACACTGAGACCCATAGACTCAGCACTGAGACCCATAGACTCAACACTGAGACCCATAGACTCAGCACTGAGACCCATAGACTCAGCACTGAGACCCATAGACTCAGCACTGAGACCCATAGACAGAGCACTGAGACCCATAGACTCAGCACTGAGACCCATAGACTCAGCACTGAGACCCATGGACTCAGCACTGAGACCCATAGACACAGCACTGAGACCCATAGACTCAGCACTGAGACCCATAGACACAGCACTGAGACCCATAGACTCAGCACTGAGACCCATAGACACAGCACTGAGACCCATAGACTCAGAACTGAGACCCAAAGACTCAACACTGAGACCCATAGACTCAACACTGAGACCCATAGACTCAGCACTGAGACCCATAGACACAGCACTGAGACCCATAGAGTCAGCACTGAGACCCATAGACTCAGCACTGAACCATAGAGTCAGCAATGAACCAGAGACTCAGCAATGAGACCCATAGCCTCAGCACTGAGAACCATAGACTCAGCAATGAGACCCATAGACTCAGCGCTGAGACCTGTAGACTCAGAACTGAAACATATACTCAGCACTGAGACTCATCGACTCAGCACTGCACCATAGACTCAGCACTGAGACGCATAGACTCAGCACTGAGACCCACAGACTCAGCACTCAACCAGAGAATCAGCACTGAGACCCATAGACTCAGCACTGAGACTCATAGACTCAGCACTGCAGCATAGACTCAGCACTGCACCATAGACTCAGCACTGAGACGCATAGACTGAGCGCTGAGACCCATAGACTGAGCAATAAGACCAATAGACTCAGCACTGAACCAAAGAGTCAGCACTGAGACCCATAGCCTCAGCACTGAGACCCAGAGACTCAGCACTAAGACCCATAAACTCAGCATTGAGACCCATAGACTCAGCACTGCACCAGAGATTCAGCACTGAGACCCATAGACTCAGCACTGAGACCCATAGACTCAGCACTGAGACCCATAGACTCAGCACTGCACCAGAGATTCAGCACTGAGACCCATAGACTCAGCACTGAGACCCATAGACTCAGCACTGAACCATAGACTCAGCACTGAGACCCACAGACTCAGCACTGTACCAGAGACTCAGCACTGAGACCCATATACTCAGCACTGAGACCCATAGACTCAGCACTGAGACCCATGGACTCAACACTAAGACCCATAAATTCAGCACTGAGACCCATAGACTCAGCACTGCACCATAGACTCCAGCACTGCACCATAGATTCAGCACTGAGACCCATAGACTCAGCACTGAGACTCATAGACTCAGGATTGCACCATAGACTCAGCACTGAGACCCAGAGACTCAGCACTGAGACCCATAGACTCAGCACTGCACCATAGACTCACCACTGAGACTCAGATACTCAGCACTGAACCATAGAGTCAGCACTGAACCAGAGACTCATCACTGAGACCCATAGCCTCAGCACTGAGAACCATAGACTCAGCACTGAGACCCAGAGACTGAGCACTAAGACCCATAAACTCAGCACTGAGACCCATAGACTCAGCACTGAGACCCAGAGACTCAGCACTAAGACCCATAAACTCAGCATTGAGACCCATAGACTCAGCACTGCACCAGAGATTCAGCACTGAGACCCATAGACTCAGCACTGAGACCCATAGACTCAGCACTGAGACCCATAGACTCAGCACTGCACCAGAGATTCAGCACTGAGACCCATAGACTCAGCACTGAGACCCATAGACTCAGCACTGAACCATAGACTCAGCACTGAGACCCACAGACTCAGCACTGTACCAGAGACTCAGCACTGAGACCCATATACTCAGCACTGAGACCCATAGACTCAGCACTGAGACCCATGGACTCAACACTAAGACCCATAAATTCAGCACTGAGACCCATAGACTCAGCACTGCACCATAGACTCCAGCACTGCACCATAGATTCAGCACTGAGACCCATAGACTCAGCACTGAGACTCATAGACTCAGGATTGCACCATAGACTCAGCACTGAGACCCAGAGACTCAGCACTGAGACCCATAGACTCAGCACTGCACCATAGACTCACCACTGAGACTCAGATACTCAGCACTGAACCATAGAGTCAGCACTGAACCAGAGACTCATCACTGAGACCCATAGCCTCAGCACTGAGAACCATAGACTCAGCACTGAGACCCAGAGACTGAGCACTAAGACCCATAAACTCAGCACTGAGACCCATAGACTCAGCACTGCACCAGAGATTCAGCACTGAGACCCATAGACTCAGCACTGAGACCCATAGACTCAGCACTGTACCAGAGACTCAGCACTGAGACCCATATACTCAGCACTGAGACCCATAGACTCAGCACTGCACCATAGACTCCAGCACTGCACCATAGATTCAGCACTGAGACCCATAGACTCAGCACTGAGACCCATATACTCAGCACTGAGACCCATAGACTCAGCACTGCACCATAGACTCCAGCACTGCACCATAGATTCAGCACTGAGACCCATAGACTCAGCACTGAGACCCATAGACTCAGCACTGAGACCCAGAGACTCAGCACTGAGACCCAGAGACTCAGCACTGAGACCCATAGACTCAGCACTGAGACCCAGAGACTCAGCACTGCACCATAGACTCACCGTTGAGACTCATAGACTCAGCACTGAGACCCATTGACTCAGCACTGAGATCCACATACTCAGCGCTGAGACCCATAGACTCAGCACTGAAACTCATAGACTCAGCACTGAGACCCATAGACTCAGCACTGAGACTCATAGATTCAGCAAGGAGACCCACAGATTCAGCACTGAACCAGAGACTCAGCACTGAGACCCATAGCCTCAGCACTGAGACCCATAGACTCAGCACTGAGACCCATAGACTCAGCACTGAGACCCATGGACTCAGCACTAAGACCCATAAATTCAGCACTGAGACCCATATACTTCGCACTGAACCGTAGACTCAGCACTGCACCATAGGACTCAGCACTGAGACCCATAGACCCACCACTGAGACCCATAGATTCAGCACTGAGACCCATATACTCAGCACTGAGACCCTAGACTCAGAGCTGAGACTCACAGACTCAGCGCTGAGACCCATAGACTGATCACTGAGACCATAGACTCAGTACTGAACCATAGACTCAGCACTGAGACTCAGAGACTCAGCACTGAGACCCACAGAATCAGCACTGAACCAGAGAATCAGCACTGAGACCCATAGACTCAGCACTGAGACCCATAGACTCAGCACTGAGACCCATATATTAAGCACTGAGACCTACAGACTCAGCACTGCACCATAGACTCAGCACTGAGACCCATAGACTCAGCACTGAGACCCATAGACTCAGCACTTCACCATAGACTCAGCACTGAGACCCATATACTCAGCACTGAGACCCATATACCCAGCAGTGAGACCCATAGACTCAGTGATGAGACTCATAGACTCAGCACTGAGACCCATAGACTCATAACTGAGACCCACATACTCAGTGCTGAGACCCATAGACTCAGCACTGTACCATAGATTCAGCACTGAGACTCATAGACTCAGCACTGAGACCCATAGACTCAGCACTGAACCAGAATCTAGATTTGAAGCTTTTTACCGACGTGACTTTACCGAATAGAACCAAAGAGTCAGCACTGCGACCCATAATCTCAGCACTAAGACCCATAAACTCAGCACTGAACCATAGACTCAGCGTTGAGACTCATAGACTCAGCACTGAGACTCATAGACTCAGCACTAAGACCCATAGACTCAGCACTGAGACCCATATACTCAGCACTGAGACCCATATACTCAGCACTGAGACCCTAGACTCAGTGCTGAGACTCACAGACTCAGCGCTGAGACCCATAGACTCAGTACTGAACCATAGACTCAGCACTGAGACTCATAGACTCAGCACTGAGACCCACAGACTCAGCACTGAACCAGAGAATCAGCACTGAGACCCATAGACACAGCACTGAGACCCACAGACTGAGCACTGAACCATAGACTCAGCACTGAGACCCATAGACTAAGCACTGAGACCCATAGAGTCAGCACTGCACCATAGACTCAGCACAGAACTATAGACTCAGCACTGAGACCCATAGACTCAGCACTGAGACCCATAGACTCAGCACTGAGACCCATAGACTCAGCACTGCACTATAGACTCAGCACTGAACCATAGACTCAGTGCTGAGACTCATAGACTCAGCACTGCACCATAGACTCAGCACTGAGACCCATAGACTCAGCACTGAGACCCATATTCTCAGCACTGAGACTCATAGACTCAGCACTGAGACCCATAGACTCAGCACTGAGACCCATAGACTCAGCACTGCACCATAGACTCAGCACTGAGACCCATAGACTCAGCACTGCACCATAGACTCAGCACTGAACCATAGACTCAGTGCTGAGACTCATAGACTCAGCATTATATATTTAAGCGATCTAACCACCAAAAAAGGGCCCTCTCCTATGGATTATCTATTGTGTGCATGCGTGGTGATTTCTGTTCGCTGTCTTATTGGCAGGTCGCCCCTCGCAAAGGAGGTTTTGAACGTCAAGGGTTCATTTATTTATTTTTGACCCGGTTAATTAAAGGTGACGTAAAGAACCCATGCCGTGCTCCTGTCCCTGCCTTTCACAAGCGAGTGGGCTGAGTGCCATCTGACACTGGCGGTGGCTCCTTCTTAACATGCGGAGCACCACGCTATCCCCTGAGGGTGCGAGAGACCCTTTCAGTGGACGGGTGACGAGACGTGGTCAGTTTTTTGTTTTTTGGAAGGCAAATCAAACGAAACGCACAAATGAAGAACGGGGCACGTTAAGTTACAACTTTGTGTTTATTGACATTGTTACACTTTTCTTTTTTAAACAATTGAGAACCGATGAGGTGTTACGTAGGCTGCCAGTAAAACGTTGAGAACCACTGCACTACACTATGCACTACACTAGACACTACACTATAGCCTACACTACACTTTACACTACACTAGCCTATACACTACACTATACACGTTGAGAACCAACCCCACTGTCTCTACGCGGTGCAGGAATGGAACAACAAAAAAAAGCCTCCCTCTTTCACCCGCCGACGAAAATTTTCATATCGACCCCTACTCGACTCCTTCAGGGCATCAGCCCTGGTCTTATCTAATCTGACACGGAAATTTATACGGGGGGGGGGGGGGGGGTCTTAAACAGGGCACTTCACACAGCATCAACAGTGGCGTGCATTCATTCGTGAATGCAATGGCGCAGGTGAGGTGGTGAGGTAATTCGGTCAAAAAACAAACTGGCCTCCACCTCACCCGGTGGTGACGGATGGTGAGGCTGTGGTGGGTGAGAGCCACGTCATGGCGGGAGCGGGTGGACAGGCAATTCCAGTATCGGCTATGCCCGTTTCATGGCGCTTGTAGGGGTGACGGTGTGACCCCTCGCAACTTCAATTCAACTACCACTGAACTTAGTGCAAAATATATTACGAAGCTTGTGCCGGAGGCCTCGCAGAGGGACACGTCATCTATGGCGTCTCCTGGCCGAATCCCACTTGGTGGAGCCAGGAGATGAATCTTTACACTCGGGGTTTCCGACCAGAAACAGCAAAAAGCCACTGCGAGATTGGCCACGTGGAATGTTCGAGCGCTCACTGCGGAGGAGAGGCTGCCACTCCTCTGTCAGGAGCTGGACCGGTACCGCCTGGATCTCTGTGGTATTCAGGAGGTCCGGTGGACCGGCTCTGTCTCCAGCCACTATGAGGGGTGGACAGTCCTCTACTCGGGGCAGGAGACTGCCAAACACCAGGGAGTGGTTCTTCTTCTGAAGAAAATAATAAAGGGGGCGTCGGAGCATGGCAGTGAGGTGCGGGAAGCTGTAACCGCCCAAGCTACTGTGGGCTCGCCTTCCCATCAACCAGAGGCGAGGAGTGGTGGTCGCAGTTACTTATGCCCCCACCGAAAATGAACATCAGTGGAGGGATGCAAGCAAGGCTGATGGGTCAGATGCTTTCTATAACCTCTTGTCAAAGGTGCTGGCTAAAGTGGCCCCTTTGGCATATAGTCATCCTGTCGGATTACTCTAATGCCCGAGTTGGTCATGATGCTGTTACCTGGACCAGAGTGATTGGAAGGCATGGGTCAGATCAGCTCAATAACAATGGTAGGAGGGTGCTAGACTTCTGTGCAACATGCTGCTCTGGCATTGGTACATCCACACAACATCATGGATGCACGCTGGGTCCAAGCAAGAACATCTGCTGGACTACATAGTGATGGATCAGTGGATGCGGTCCCATGTCCTTGACACCAGGACCTACCGTGGAGCTGATCTGCCCACTGACCATCGACTAGTCATCTGTAAGATGTGCATGCCATTATTCCACTCCGGTGGTGGGTGTACACCCAGGACCCCATCCAAACCCATAGTGGCCTGGTCTCAGCTCGCAGATGAACGTTTCAAGCAAGAATTGCATTAACGCTTGCGGCTGGGGTTGGCATTGACCCCGACTCCTCCTGATGTTGAGGGTAAATGGGCGAGGTTTAGGACTGTGACTCATGCAGCTGGAATGGCTGCGTTGGGTACGCGGTGCAGACCTCCCCAGAGACCCTGGCTGACAGAGGAGGTGTTCAGGCTCGCTGAGAAATAATTACAGGCCCACTCTCATCGTCTACAGCATTCCACGTCAGAGAATGTGGAGGCTTATCGCAGCCTTCACTCAGAATTTCGGAGAGCCGTGAGGCACTGCAAGGATCGGTGGTGGTCGCGGGTTTCTGAGGAGATGCAGTCTAAATCAGAAGCCCGCGATCACAAATGACTATTTGACTCCATCAAAAAAGAAACTTGCAGCGCCACACTTATCACCATCATTAGGGGAAAGAACGGTGATCTGATCTGACCCACCGGGTATAGGTTTGCAGATTTGCCGAGCATTTCTGTGAGGTCTTGGGGGAGGGGAAATCCCTAAGCCTGGAAAACATCGTGGGGCAATGTGGGGATGACCCTGCTGAGGCTGTCGTGCCTCAAATATTAGAAGAAGTAGTCACCCCCTGTGAGTGGCTGGCTGAGGTTCCATCTGTTGAGGAAGTATGGAAGGCGATCCAGAGGTTGAGACCAGGAAAAACGCCGGGCAGAGATGATCTCCCAAGCGAAATGCTGAGGGAGGGTGGCGTTTGTGTGCAGACTGCCCTACATGACATCATAACAACAGTCTGGACCAATGGATGGGTTCCGCAAAATTGGAAGGATGCCCTGGTGGTCCCCCTCTTTGAGAAGGGATACTGCATAGACTGTAACAACTACAGGGACATCTCACTCCTCAGTGTGCCTGGAAAAAGTCCTGACAAGTATTATTGAACATTCCCTTTCCAGGCACGCTGAGGAGAGGCTTGCGGAGCCCCAAAGTGGTTTCAGGCCAGGGCGGTCCTGCACAGATGCCATATTTTCTGTGAGTCTGCTACAGCAGAGGTGTAGGGAATTCCAACAGGACCTACATCTCGGCTTTATTGACCATGTCAAGGCCAATGATACTATCAATAGGCCAGGGATCTCGGTCGTTTTCCTGCTTTCGGAGTCCCTGACCCTCTGCTCACGATCATTAAGGACCTTCATGATGGTGAGCGGGCCCGGGTAAAACTACGTGGCCGGGAGTCACAGCCATTCCCTGTACACCTTGGGGTGCGACAGGGTTGTCCTCTTGGCTCCTCCAAAATTTAACATCCACTTTGACGATGTAATTCATGAAGTCTTCGATGACTGTACCGGAGGAATCTCCATCTGTTGCAGATATAATGGGAGGCTGATTGATTCCTGGGTGCGGTCAAGGGATGGCTCCCTATTGCTCAACCACGTTATGTATGCCAATGATCTGATAATTGCTGCTCATTCAGAGGAGGAGTTGGAGACGCTGCTGCTGAGACTGGAGCGTGCTACTAAGAGGTGGGGCCTTACCATCAGCCTCACCAAAACCTAGCACCTGCCTGGGTATTTTGTACCACGAAACACTCCACTCCCTCAATTCCCAATTAGTGATGGGGCAGATGGAGAGTGTAGTGTTTTCCATACCTAGGTAGGGTGCTTATGACCACCTACGGTTGGACAGCAGAGGTCTCACTCCGAAACAGTCGAGTGGAATTCATTATTTTTTCATCGGCTGCATAACGCTGTGTTGAAGCTACCTGGTCTTTCATTCCACATGAAGCTTCGGGTCTTCTCGGCTATAGCCATGCTCTCCATTATCTACACTTGCATGTGGAATGTGGACCCCCCCCCCCCCAATGGAATATCTTGACCGGTTATAAACATTCAGGCTGGCCTGCCTACAGTCCATCCTGGGTTTGACCAGGCTGGATTGTGTGAAGAGCTTACAAATCCTTAAAAGATCTGGACAAAGTCCCATTGGTGAGCTCCTCCGGCAGGCAAGGCTGCGTTGGCTGGGCCATGTAGCCCGCATGCCCAGCCAACGCATGCCTAGACAGCTTTTGTTCGTCGGGATAGAGGGGGCTAGACGGGCGCGGCACGAGCTAGAGAAGAGATGGAGTGATGTGGTACAAGAGAATGTGGAGCTGAGTGGGCTTGCCAATGACCGGTACCAGCGGTGTCAATATCTGCTTATATGGAGGAGGCTCGTGAAGGACGCTGCTACTGGGCAATTGGAGGCACTCGCCCTCGAGCAACAACGGAGGGCGGAGGAGCGACGCTCGTAACAACGAGCGGAGCGCCGGGCGGCTAAAGTGCAACGAGTTGGCACAGTAGGGGGCACAGGTGGTGGTGCATCTCAGTCAGTCGACCCATTGCACCTGCAGGCTCTGGCCCGAAACCTCCTACCAGCTGGCATTCGGCACTTCACGCGGCCTTAAAGTGCACACAGCCTGGCACAGGTGGCGTCATAGTGACGTCACCGACACTTAGTGGCGAATGGCGGCTGTTGTTGTTAGTAATGAGGTGAATAAAGTCGATGAGGGGGAGGAAGCAATCAAAATGCGTGAATTTCCTCTCCTCCCTCCCTCCCCTCTTCTCCCTCCCTCTCCCCCTCCATTACCTCCCTCCCTCCATTACCTCCCTCCCTCCCCCCCTCCCTCGCCTCCCCCCTCCCTCCCTCCATCCCTCCATTACCTCCCTCCCTCCCCCCCTCCCTCGCCTCCCCCCTCCCTCCCTCCCTCCATCACCTCCCCTCGCTCCCTCCCTCCCTCCCTCCCTCCCTCCCCCCCCCGCTCCCTCCTAGTAAATCAACGAGTTGACGTTGCCAGAATCGGCGTCCTCCTCCTCCCACCCCCTGCCGCTGCGACCCAGCACCGTCGGGACGACGTCATCGACGACGTCATCGAAGAAGAAGCCGCCGCTCGCCGAGGACGCCCACACGTCTCGCCTCCGCTCCGTCGCCTCCGTGCTGGGGGGGGCCGCCCTGTCTCGGCCGTCGCTCGACGAGCCCACGTAGGAGAGGAAGTGGAGCACCGTGTACACCCTGCGGGCACCACCGGGAGGTTGGGATACAGGCGCAGCGGTGAAGCGGCGGCTGGCGGATTGGCCGACGTTCTACCTACGTGGACTTTACCGAGAGAACCAAATGGTTCGGATTTCCTGCGGTCACGAAAGCGTCAAATCACAGATTGGCCAACGTTGCGTCGACTTGAGACGGGACAAAAACCCCGGCCGGGTTCCGTGTTCATTGGTTCTTTCGGTAAAGTCGCGTGTGGGTAAGAAAAATAAATATATCACGACGTTACAATCGATCGAAACGTCGCGATCTATTATTTTGTCGCACCTAGGTGGACTTTACCGAAAGAACCAAATGGTATGGATTCCTGCGGTCACAAAACCTTCAAATCAAGACCTGACTGGGTTTGGCTGTGTCAGTTCTAACGATGCGACGTTTACACATTCACGCAGTTCTAACGCCGAAAGAAAAAAAAAAACAACAACCATCTCTGTTACAGATGATATTGGTCGCGAAAGCCTCCTGCCTGTTAACCGAGAACGTGAAGAAGCCCTACCAACACCACCACCACCACCCCCCCTCGCCTTTCATGAATGGTTAAACAATCTTCACTCGAAGCTTTCGTGACCGCGGGAATTCCGTGCGTGCCACCGCGCCGAAGGGGTCTTCACGGGCGTAGCTGCTGCTGCTACTCGCTAACAACAGCACGTGCCCCTCAGCGGCTGTCACGGACAGGCTACACGGGGGATCTTTGTCTTGGGTATTGAATATCGCCACTGGGGCGGGGGGGGAGGAGGAAGACAGAGGCGGCCGTCTGGAACGTTCTCTCCTCCTACCCCTAGGTAGACTCAGCCTTAAACGAATCAACCCCCGCTGGTGCATTAGGGGGAGGCAGGCAGAGGCGGCCGTCTGGAACGTTCTCTACCTCCTACAACCCCTACCCCTAGGTTGACTCAGCCTTAAACAAATCAACCCCCGCTGGTGCATTGGTGGAGGCAGACAGAGGCGGCCGTCTGGAATGTTCTTTTATCTTACCCATAGGTCGACTCAGCCTCAAGCGAATCAACACCCCCTGGTGCACCGGTGGAGGCAGACAGAGGCAGCCGTCTGGAACGTTCTGCTGCCCACACCCGACTCCCACCCACACACCACACCTGTGGTAGAGCATCGCGAGGAACTGGACGATGAGGATGAAGGCGAAGATGACGAGGAAGACGAGGGAGAGGGGCGGCACGGCCTCCGTCTGCGTGGGGTCGCTGGGCTTGGGCACCTGGATGTCGAGGTCGTCGCCCACCAGCTGGAGCACCATCGTGGCGACGAGCCACAGGGCGTTGATGAGGAAGTAGACGAAGGTCGCCTGGGCGGGTGGGGGGGACGGGGTGGGGTTCAGCGCGAGGACGTCGCCAGCTGTTCGATGGCTACCCCGCGTACCCGGCGAGGTAGCTAACATTCTCCGTGGTACCCCACGGCCCTGACCACACACCGGGCGAGGTAGCTAACATTCTCCGTGGTGTGCCCACAACCCACCCCGCGTACCAGGCGAGGTAGTTAATATCTCGCCACCGTGGCACACACGATCGGCCGTGTACCAAGCGAGGTAGTTAACATTCTGCCGAGCCACTGTGATGATGATGAGATGGAGAAGCAGACTCTAAATATACAGCAGCAGCATCGTTAGGGTCAAGGATCTGAACCCACGACCTCCTGCAGACCAGGCCTTGGATGACAAACATCTCCTAGCCATCGTGATGATGATGATGAGAGAAACATGCAAACTCCAAATTTACAGTACCTGGCATAGTCAGGGTCCAGGATCGAACCCACGGCATCCTGCAGATCAGGCGAGATATTTAACATTTCCTAGCCACCGTGGCGTCCACGACGACCTTCGAGCGAGCCTCGTAAGCAAGCCAAGCGCGCCTTAAAATCTTGACTTAAAGCTTTCGTGACTGCAGGAATTCATATTCGTTTGGTCTTTCGGTAAAGTCCACGTAGGTAGGTTTCAAAAAAATAACAAAAAACCACGACGTTTCGTACGCTTTGTTTCTTTCGGTAAAGTCCACGTAACCAACGAGTATGGAGTCAAGTAACTAAAGAGTTTGGATTCCTGCAGACACAGAAACATCAAATCAAGATTTCACGACGTTTTCATCGCAACACGAGCGGTCGTCATCGTAAGTTGCGATCGAAACGTCGAAGTTTTTTTTGTGGAAAAACTCTTGAACCTATCTTACGTGGAATCTTGTCTCAAAGCTTTCGCGACTGCAGGAATTATTCTTGGGTCTTTTTGGTAAAGTCCACGTAGGTAGGAAAAAAAAATACAAATTGTTTTTACAAAAAAACGACGTTGTTTCGATCGCAACATGTCAACAGTTCATGTTTACGATCGAAACGCCGTGGTTTTTTCGTCAAAAAATGTTGAGCCTATCTCCGTGGAATCTTCACTTTAAGCTGTCGCGACTGCAGGAATTCATATTCTTTGGGTCTTTCGGCAAATTCCACGTGGATAGGTTCAACATTTTTTTTGTAAACCAAAAACCGCGACGTTTGGATCGCTTCGCGAGCGATCGCCGTCAAGTTTCCCCGCCTGTGTCGCGATCGAAACGTCGTGTTGTTTTTTTGTAATTTTTATTTTTGGAACCTATCTACGTGGACTTCACCGGAAGACTCCCCCCCCCCCCTCCCAGGATACACGAGCCCACACCTTGTTGCGCAGCTTGTTGAGCCCCTTGGTCACGTTGGCCTTGTGCTCATCGTTCTCCTCCAGTGGCTTCAGGTACTTGGTAATCACGTCGCTCCAGAAGGCTCGCTCCTCCTGGGGGGTGGGGGAGGGATGTGGAGGTGGGTGTCTCTTTGTTCGCAAGCCACGCGTGCTGGCGTTGGAAGAATAATAACCAGAGGACGCAAATAAAAAATCCACACGACTATGGAGAGAGAGAGAGAGAGAGACACACACTCCAAATATAAAGCAGGCCTCAGGCTGCAGGATCGAACCCACGACCTCCTGTATACCAGGCAAGGTAGTCAACATCTCAGCCACTGTGATAATGAGAGAGACGCACAAACTCCAAATATAAAGCAGGCCTCAGGCTGCAGGATCGAACCCACGACCTCCTGTATACCAGGCAAGGTAGTCAACATCTCCTAGCCACCGTGATGTTGAGAGAGACGCAGACTCCAAATATACAGCAGCAGGAGTCATCAGGGTGAGGGATCGAACCCACGACCTCCTGTATACCTGGCAAGGTAGTCAACATCTCCTAGCCACCGTGATGATGAGAGAGAGAGAGAGACACAGACTCCAAATATACAGCAGCAGGAGTCGTTAGGGTCCGGGATCGAACCCACGACCTCCTGTAGACCAGGCGAGGTAGTCAACATCTCAGGGTGCACAGAGGGCCCAGAGCTTCCATCCCGTCCACGGGCTCACCTCTTTCAGCAGAGAGAGGCGTCCAATTCCTCGTGCCTGGGTGATGTCGTTCGGAGACGGGTCACAGTCTGCAGGTGGGGAGGGGGGGGGAGGGGGGGCACGGGCTACGGGTTAACAGAGAGGCCACTCAGTCTGTGGGAGGCACGGGCTGGGGGTTAACGGAGAGGATACTCAGTCTGTGGGAGGCACGGGCTGGGGGTTAACAGAGAGGCCACTCAGTCTGTGGGAGGCACGGGATGGGGGTTAACAGAGAGGATACTCAGTCTGTGGGAGGCACGGGCTGGGGGTTAACGGAGAGGCCACTCAGTCTGTGGGAGGCACGGGCTGGGGGTTAACAGAGAGGATACTCAGTCTGTGGGAGGTACGGGCTGGGGGTTAACAGAGAGGATACTCAGTCTGTGGGAGGCACGGGCTGGGGGTTAACAGAGAGGACACTCAGTCTGTGGGAGGCACGGGCTGGAGGTTAACAGAGAGGATACTCAGTCTGTGGGAGGCACGGGCTGGGGGTTAACAGAGAGGACACTCAGTCTGTGGGAGGCACGGGCTGGGGGTTAACAGAGAGGCCACTCAGTCTGTGGGAGGCACGGGCTGGGGGTTAACAGAGAGGCCACTCAGTCTGTGGGAGGCACGGGCTGCGGGTTAACAGAGAGGACACTCAGTCTGTGGGGGGCACGGGCTGGGGGTTAACAGAGAGGCCACTCAGTCTGTGGGAGGCACGGGCTGGAGTTTAACAGAGAGGCCACTCAGTCTGTGGGAGGCACGGGCTGGGGGTTAACGGAGAGGCCACTCAGTCTGTGGGAGGCACGGGCTGGGGGTTAACAGAGAGGACACTCAGTCTGTGGGAGGCACGGGCTGGGGGTTAACGGAGAGGCCACTCAGTCTGTGGGAGGCACGGGCTGGGGGTTAACGGAGAGGCCACTCAGTCTGTGGGAGGCACGGGCTGGGGGTTAACAGAGAGGACACTCAGTCTGTGGGAGGCACGGGCTGGGGGTTAACAGAGAGGACACTCAGTCTGTGGGAGGCACGGGCTGCGGGTTAACAGAGAGGATACTCAATCTGTGGGAGGCACGGGCTGGGGGTTAACAGAGAGGATACTCAGTCTGTGGGAGGCACGGGCTGGGGGTTAACAGAGAGGATACTCAGTCTGTGGGAGGCACGGGCTGGGGGTTAACAGAGAGGACACTCAGTCTGTGGGAGGCACGGGCTGGGGGTTAACAGAGAGGACACTCAGTCTGTGGGAGGCACGGGATGGGGGTTAACAGAGAGGATACTCAGTCTGTGGGAGGCACGGGCTGGGGGTTAACGGAGAGGATACTCAGTCTGTGGGGGGCACAGGCTGGGGGTTAACAGAGAGGCCACTCAGTCTGTGGGGGGCACGGGCTGGGGGTTAACAGAGAGGCCACTCAGTCTGTGGGGGGCACGGGATGGGGGTTAACAGAGAGGCCACTCAGTCTGTGGGAGGCACGGGCTGGGGGTTAACAGAGAGGCCACTCAGTCTGTGGGAGGCACGGGATGGGGGTTAACAGAGAGGATACTCAGTCTGTGGGAGGCACGGGCTGGGGGTTAACGGAGAGGATACTCAGTCTGTGGGGGGCACGGGCTGGGGGTTAACAGAGAGGACACTCAGTCTGTGGGAGGCACGGGCTGGGGGTTAACAGAGAGGATACTCAGTCTGTGGGAGGCACGGGCTGGGGGTTAACAGAGAGGACACTCAGTCTGTGGGAGGCACGGGCTGCGGGTTAACAGAGAGGACACTCAGTCTGTGGGAGGCACGGGCTGGGGGTTAACGGAGAGGCAACTCAGTCTGTGGGAGGCACGGGATGGGGGTTAACAGAGAGGATACTCAGTCTGTGGGAGGCACGGGCTGGGGGTTAACGGAGAGGATACTCAGTCTGTGGGGGGCACGGGCTGGGGGTTAACAGAGAGGACACTCAGTCTGTGGGAGGCACGGGCTGGGGGTTAACAGAGAGGATACTCAGTCTGTGGGAGGCACGGGCTGGGGGTTAACAGAGAGGACACTCAGTCTGTGGGAGGCACGGGCTGCGGGTTAACAGAGAGGACACTCAGTCTGTGGGAGGCACGGGCTGGGGGTTAACGGAGAGGCAACTCAGTCTGCGAGAGGCATGGGTTGAAAAGCGTGGTCTGCTGCTGAGGCAGATTGTTTTAAAAACAGTCTGCCTCAGCAGCAGACCACACTTTCCCACCTGATGATGGACGCTTGTGTTGCGCCCGCAACGTCGGGATTTATTTTATTTTATGATTACGTGACTTTACCGAAAGAACCAAAGAGTATAGGCACGGGTTGTCATCTGTTTAACGGGGAGGCCACTCAGCCTGCGGGGGGCACGGGTTGCCGTAGGGTTAAACGGAGAGGCCGCTCAGTCTCCCGGAGGCACGGGTTGCCGTAGGGTTAAACGGAGAGGCCGCTCAGTCTCCCGGAGGCACGGGTTGTCGTCGGGTTAAACGGAGAGGCCACTCAGTCTCCCGGAGGCACGGGTTGTCGTAGGGTTAAACGGAGAGGCCTCTCAGTCTCCCGGAGGCACGGGTTGTCGTAGGGTTAAACGGAGAGGCCGCTCAGTCTCCCGGAGGCACGGGTTGTCGTAGGGTTAAACGGGGAGGCCGCTCAGTCTCCCGGAGGCACGGGTTGCCGTAGGGTTAAACGGAGAGGCCTCTCAGTCTCCCGGAGGCACGGGTTGTCGTAGGGTTAAACGGAGAGGCCGCTCAGTCTCCCGGAGGCACGGGTTGTCGTAGGGTTAAACGGAGAGGCCTCTCAGTCTCCCGGAGGCACGGGTTGTCGTAGGGTTAAACGGAGAGGCCGCTCAGTCTCCCGGAGGCACGGGTTGCCGTAGGGTTAAACGGAGAGGCCGCTCAGTCTCCCGGAGGCACGGGTTGCCGTAGGGTTAAACGGGGAGGCCGCTCAGTCTCCCGGAGGCACGGGTTGCCGTAGGGTTAAACGGAGAGGCCTCTCAGTCTCCCGGAGGCACGGGTTGTCGTCGGGTTAAACGGAGAGGCCACTCAGTCTCCCGGAGGCACGGGTTGCCGTAGGGTTAAACGGAGAGGCCTCTCAGTCTCCCGGAGGCACGGGTTGCCGTAGGGTTAAACGGAGAGGCCGCTCAGTCTCCCGGAGGCACGGGTTGTCGTCGGGTTAAACGGAGAGGCCGCTCAGTCTCCCGGAGGCACGGGTTGCCGTAGGGTTCAACGGAGAGGCGACGTCACCCGACTAGACGCCCCCCCCCGCGACGGCTCACCGGCTGGGCCCCCTCTCCCTGCGGCTGCTTGCTCCCTGGCGTCTTCGTTGGAGTCTTGGCGGAAGTTGACATGGACCTCGGCGGGCGCCGGGCACGCCACGGACGAGGGCTCGTCGCCCGTCCGGCGCGAGGAGCGCTTCCTCGTGATCTTCCACGATCGCGTGTGGACGCTGCTCGCAGCGAGAGAGCGCGCGCAGACACAAACGCACAGATACATACAGACAGATACACACACACACACAGATACATACACACAGATATACACACACAGATACATACACACAGATATACACACACACAGATACATACACACAGATATACACACACACACACACAGACAGATACACACACACACAGATACATACACACAGATACATACACACAGATGCATACACACAGATACATACACACAGATATACACACACACACACAGATACATACACACAGATATACACACACACACAGATACATACACACAGATACATACACACAGATATATACACACACACAGATACACACACACACACAGATACATACACACACATACATACACACAGATACATACACACAGATACACACACACACAGATACATACACATGCACGCACAGATACATACACACAGATACATACACACAGATACACACACAGAGATACATACACACACACAGATACATACGCACAGATACATACGCACAGATATACACACACACACACAGATACATACACACAGATACACACACACACACACAGATACATACACACAGATACATACACACAGATACATACACACGCACGCACAGATACACACACAGATCCACACACAGATACATACACACACGAGATACATACACACAGATACATACACACAGATACATACACACACAAGATACATACACACAGATACATACACACAGATACATACACACACAAGATACATACACACAGATACATACACACGCACGCACAGATACACACACAGATCCACACACAGATACATACACACAGATACATACGCACACAAGATACATACACACAGATACATACACACAGATACATACACACGCACGCACAGATACACACACACAGATACACACACAGATACATACACACAGATATACACACACACAGATACATACACACAGATACATACACACGCACGCACAGATACATACACACAGATACATACACACAGATATACACACAAAAGATACATACACATGCACGCACAGATACATACGCACAGATACATACACACAGATACATACACACAGATACATACGCACAGATACATACACACAGATATACACACAAGATACATACACATGCACGCACATATACATACGGACAGATACATACACACAGATACATACACACAGATACATATGCACAGACACATACACACAGATATACACACACAAGATACATACACATGCACGCACAGATACATACGCACAGATACATACACACAGATACACACACACAGATACAAACACACGCACGCACAGATACATACGCACAGATACATACAATCAGATACACACACACAGATACATACACACGCACGCACAGACACATACACGCAGATACATACACACAGATACATACACGCAGATACATACACACAGATACAGATGCGTACAGAGATACATACAGACACACACAGATACATACACGCAAATACATACACACAGATACAGATACGCACAGACACACATACAGACACACGTAGATACACACACACAGATACATACACATGCACGCACAGATACATACACACAGATACATACACACAGATACACACAAAGATACATACACACGCACGCACAGATACATACACACAGATACATACACACAGATACATACACACAGATACACAACAGCTACATACAGATACATGTATGGTAGTGTAGTGTATAGTGTAGTGCAAAATAGAGTAGTGCATAGTGTAGTGTATAGTAGTGTAGTATATAGTAGTGTAATGTATAGTGTAGTGTTGAGTGTAGTTTAGAGTATAGTGTAGTGTATAGTTTATAGTGTAATGTAAAGTGTATAGTGTAGTGTATAGTGTAGTGTGTAGTAGTGTAGTGTATAGTAGTGTATAATGCAGTGTATAGAGTGTAGTGTATAGTGTAGTGTATAGTAGTGTAGTGTATAGTAGTGTAGTGTATAGTGTAGTGAAAAGTGTAGTGTATAGTAGTGTAGTGTATAGTAGTGTAGTGTATAGTGTAGTGTAAAGTGTAGTGTATAGCAGTGTAGTGTATAGTAGTGTATGTATAGTGTAAAGTAGTGTAGTGTATAGTAGTGTAGTGTATAGTAGTGTAGTGTATAGTGTAGTGTATAGTAGTGTAGTGTATAGTAGTGTAGTGTAAAGTGTAGTGTATAGCAGTGTAGTGTATAGTGTAGTGTATAGCAGTGTAGTGTATAGTGTAGTGTATAGCAGTGTAGTGTATAATGTAGTGTATAATAGTGTAGTGTATAGTGTAGTGTATTGCAGTGTAGTGTATAGTGTAGTTTATAGCAGTGTAGTGTATAGTGTAGTAGTGTTTAGTGTAGTGTATAATGTAGAGTATAGTGTAGTGTTTAGTAGTGTATTGTATAGTGTAGTGTATAGTGTAGTGTATAGCAGAGTAGTGTATAGTGTAGTTTATAGTAGTATAGTGTATAGTGTAGTGTATAGCAGTGTAGTGTATAGTAGTGTAGTGTATAGTGTAGTGTATACTAGTGTAGTGTATAGGAGTGTAGTGTAGAGTAGTGTAGTGTATAGTGTAGTGAAAAGTGTAGTGTATAGTAGTGTAGTGTATAGCAGTGTAGTGTATAGTAGTGTATGTATAGTGTAAAGTAGTGTAGTGTATAGTAGTGTAGTGTATAGTAGTGTAGTGTATAGTGTAGTGTATAGTAGTGTAGTGTATAGTAGTGTAGTGTAAAGTGTAGTGTATAGCAGTGTAGTGTATAGTGTAGTGTATAGCAGTGTAGTGTATAGTGTAGTGTATAGCAGTGTAGTGTATAATGTAGTGTATAATAGTGTAGTGTATAGTGTAGTGTATTGCAGTGTAGTGTATAGTGTAGTTTATAGCAGTGTAGTGTATAGTGTAGTAGTGTTTAGTGTAGTGTATAATGTAGAGTATAGTGTAGTGTTTAGTAGTGTATTGTATAGTGTAGTGTATAGTGTAGTGTATAGCAGAGTAGTGTATAGTAGTGTAGTGTATAGTGTAGTGTATACTAGTGTTGTGTATAGGAGTGTAGTGTAGAGTAGTGTAGTGTATAGTAGTGTAGTGTATAGTAGTGTAGTGTATAGTGTATAGTAGTGTAGTGTATAGTAGTTTATAGCAGTGTAGTTTATAGTGTAGTGTATAGTGGTGTAGTGTATAGTAGTGTAGTGTATAGTGTAGTGTATAGTGTAGTGTATAGTGTAGTGTATAGTGTAGTGTATAGTGCAGTGTATAGTGTAGTGTATAGTAGTCTAGTGTATAGCATTGTAGTGTATAGCAGTGTAGTGTATAGTAGTGTAGTATATAGTAGTGTAGTGTATAGCATTGTAGTGTATAGCAGTGTAGTGTATAGTAGTGTAGTATATAGTAGTGTAGTGTATAGTAGTGTAGTGTATAGTAGTGTAGTGTATAGCATTGTAGTGTATAACAGTGTAGTGTATAGTAGTGTAGTATATAGTAGTGTAGTGTATAGTGTAGTATATAGTGTAGTGTATAGTAGTGTAGCGTATAGAAACTGTAGTGGATAGTAGTGTAGTGTATAGTAGTGTAGTGTATAGCATTGTGGTGTATAGCAGTGTAGTGTATAGTAGTGTAGTATATATTAGTGTAGTATATAGTGTAGTGTAGTATATAGTGTAGTGTATAGTAGTGTAGTGTATAGTAGTGTAGTATATAGTAGTGTAGTGTATAGTGTAGTGTATAGTAGTGTAGCGTATAGCACTGTAGTGGATAGTAGTGTAGTGTATAGTAGTGTAGTGTATAGCAGTGTAGTGTATAGTAGTGTAGTGTATAGTGTAGTGTATAGTGTAGTGTATAGTGTAGTGTATAGTAGTGTAGTGTATAGTAGTGTAGTGTATAGGTGTAGTGTATAGTGTAGTGTAAAGTTGTGTAGTGTATAGTAGTGTAGTGTATAGTAGTGTAGTGTATAGTGTAGTGTATAGTAGTGTAGTGTATAGTGTAGTGTATAGTGTAGTGTATAGTAGTGTAGTGTATAGTAGTGTAGTGTATAGTGTAGTGTATAGTAGTGTAGTGTATATGTGTAGTGTATAGTGTAGTGTATAGTAGTGTAGTTTATAGTGTAGTGTATAGTAGTGTAGTGTATAGTGTAGTGTATAGTAGTGTAGTGTATAGTGTAGTGTAGAGTAGTGTAGTGTATAGTAGTGTAGTGTATAGTGTAGTGTAGAGTAGTGTATACTAGTGTAGTGTGTACTAGTGTAGTATATTGTGTAGTGTAGTCTATAGTGTAGTCTATAGTAGTGTAGTGTATAGTGTAGTGTATAGTGTAGTGTATAGTGTAGTGTAGAGTAGTGTAGTGTATATTAGTGTAGTGTATAGTAGTGTATAGTGTAGTTTATAGTAGTGTAGTGTATAGTAGTGTATAGTGTAGTGTATAGTGTAGTGTAGAGAGTGTATAGTGTAGTGTATAGTGTAGTGTATAGTAGTGTAGTGTATAGTGTAGTGTATAGTGTAGTGTATAGTGTAGTGTAGTGTATAGTGGTGTATAGTGTAGTGTATAGTAATGTAGTAATGTGTAGTGTATAGTGTAGTGTAGAGTGGTGTAGTGTATAGTGTAGTGTATAGTGTAGTGTATAGTAGTGTATAGTGTAGTGTATAGTGTAGTGTAGAGTGGTGTAGTGTAGTGTATAGTAGTGTATAGTAGTGTATAGTGTAGAGTAGTGTAGTGTATAGTAGTGTAGTTTATAGTAGTGTATAGTGTAGTGTATAGTAGTGTATAGTGTAGTGTAGAGTAGTGTATAGTGTAGTGTATAGTAGTGTATAGTGTAGTGTAGAGTGGTGTATAGTGTAGTGTATATTGTAGTGTATAGTGTAGTGTATATTGTAGTGTATAGTGTAGTGTATAGTATAGTAGTGTATAGTGTAGTGTATAGTAGTGTAGTGTATAGTGTAGTGTATAGTGTAGTGTATAGTGTAGTGTATAGTAGTGTATAGTGTAGTGTGTAGTGTATAGTAGTGTATAGTGTAGTGTACAGTAGTGTATAGTAGTGTATAGTGTAGTGTATAGTGTAGTGTATAGTAGTGTATAGTGTAGTGTATAGTGTAGTGTATAGTGTAGTGTATAGTGTAGTGTATAGTGTAGTGTATAGTGTAGTGTAGAGTGGTGTAGTGTATAGTGGTGTAGTGTATAGTAGTGTATAGTAGTGTATAGTGTAGTGTATAGTGTAGTGTATAGTAGTGTATAGTGTAGTGTATAGTGTAGTGTATAGTGTAGTGTATAGTGGTGTGTATAGTAGTGTATAGTGTAGTGTATAGTGTAGTGTATAGTGTAGTGTATAGTGTAGTGTATAGTGGTGTATAGTGTAGTGTATAGTAGTGTATAGTGTAGTGTATAGTGTAGTGTAGTGTATAGTGTAGTGTATAGTGTAGTGTATAGTGGTGTATAGTGTAGTGTATAGTAGTGTATAGTGTAGTGTATAGTGGTGTAGTGTATAGTGTAGTGTATAGTGTAGTGTATAGTGTAGTGTATAGTGTAGTGTATATTGTAGTGTATAGTGTAGTGTATATTGTAGTGTATAGTGTAGTGTACAGTAGTGTATAGTAGTGTATAGTGTAGTGTATAGTGTAGTGTATAGTAGTGTATAGTGTAGTGTAGAGTAGTGTATAGTAGTGTATAGTGTAGTGTATAGTGTAGTGTATAGTGTAGTGTATAGTGTAGTGTATAGTGTATAGTGGTGTAGTGTATAGTGTAGTGTATAGTGTAGTGTATAGTGGTGTAGTGTATAGTGTAGTGTATAGTGTTGTGCATAGTAGTGTAGTGTATAGTGTAGTGTATAGTGTAGTGTATAGTGTAGTGTATAGTGTAGTGTATAGTGTAGTGTATATTGTAGTGTATAGTGTAGTGTATATTGTAGTGTATAGTGTAGTGTACAGTAGTGTATATTAGTGTATAGTAGTGTATAGTGTAGTGTATAGTGTAGTGTATAGTAGTGTATAGTGTAGTGTAGAGTAGTGTATAGTAGTGTATAGTGTAGTGTATAGTGTAGTGTATAGTGTAGTGTATAGTGTAGTAGTGTATAGTGTAGTGTATAGTGTAGTGTATAGTGTAGTGTATAGTGTAGTGTATAGTGGTGTAGTGTATAGTGTAGTGTATAGTGTAGTGTATAGTATAGTGTGTAGTGTATAGTGTAGTGTATAGTGTAGTGTATAGTGTAGTGTATAGTGTAGTGTATAGTGTAGTGTATAGTGTATAGTGTAGTGTATAGTGTAGTGTATAGTGTAGTGTATAGTAGTGTATAGTGTAGTGTATAGTGTAGTGTATAGTAGTGTATAGTGTAGTGTATAGTAGTGTATAGTGTAGTGTATAGTGTAGTGTATAGTGTAGTGTATAGTGTAGTGTATAGTGTAGTGTATAGTGTAGTGTATAGTGGTGTAGTGTATAGTGTAGTGTATAGTAGTGTATAGTGTAGTGTATAGTAGTGTATAGTGTAGTGTATAGTGTAGTGTATAGTGTAGTGTATAGTGTAGTGTATAGTAGTGTAGTGTAGTGTATAGTGTAGTGTATAGTGTAGTGTATAGTATAGTGTAGTGTATAGTGTAGTGTATAGTGTAGTGTATAGTGGTGTAGTGTATAGTGGTGTAGTGTATAGTGGTGTAGTGTATAGTGTAGTGTATAGTGTAGTGTATAGTGTAGTGTATAGTGTAGTGTATAGTGTAGTGTATAGTGTAGTGTATAGTGTAGTGTATAGTGTAGTGTACAGTGTAGTGTATAGTGGTGTAGTGTAGAGTGTATAGTGTAGTGTATAGTGTAGTGTATAGTGTAGTGTATAGTGTAGTGTATAGTGTATAGTGTAGTGTATAGTATAGTGTAGTGTATAGTAGTGTAGTGTATAGTGTAGTGTATAGTGTAGTGTATAGTGTAGTGTATAGTGGTGTAGTGTATAGTGTAGTGTATAGTGTAGTGTATAGTGGTGTAGTGTATAGTGTAGTGTATAGTGTAGTGTAGTGTATAGTAGTGTAGTGTATAGTGTAGTGTATAGTGTATATGTGTAGTGTAGTGTATAGTGGTGTAGTGTATAGTGTAGTGTATAGTAGTGTATAGTGTAGTGTATAGTAGTGTATAGTGTAGTGTATAGTGTAGTGTATAGTGTAGTGTATAGTGTAGTGTATAGTGTAGTGTATAGTGTAGTGTAGTGTATAGTGTAGTGTATAGTGTAGTGTATAGTATAGTGTAGTGTATAGTGTAGTGTATAGTGTAGTGTATAGTGGTGTAGTGTATAGTGTAGTGTATAGTGTAGTGTATAGTGTAGTGTATAGTAGTGTTAGTGTAGTGTATAGTGTAGTGTATAGTGTAGTGTATAGTAGTGTATAGTGTAGTGTATAGTGTAGTGTATAGTGTGTGTATAGTGTAGTGTATAGTGGTGTAGTGTAGAGTGTATAGTGTAGTGTATAGTGTAGTGTATAGTGTAGTGTATAGTGTAGTGTATAGTGTAGTGTATAGTGTAGTGTATAGTGTAGTGTATAGTAGTGTAGTGTATAGTGTAGTGTATAGTGTAGTGTATAGTGTAGTGTATAGTGGTGTAGTGTATAGTGTAGTGTATAGTGTAGTGTATAGTGTAGTGTATAGTGTAGTGTAGTGTATAGTAGTGTAGTGTATAGTGTAGTGTATAGTGTAGTGTATAGTGTAGTGTATAGTGTAGTGTATAGTGGTGTAGTGTATAGTGTAGTGTATAGTAGTGTATAGTGTAGTGTATAGTAGTGTATAGTGTAGTACATAGTGTAGTGTATAGTGTAGTGTATAGTGTAGTGTATAGTGTAGTGTATAGTGTAGTGTATAGTGTAGTGTATAGTAGTGTAGTGTAGTGTATAGTGTAGTGTATAGTGTAGTGTATAGTATAGTGTAGTGTATAGTGTAGTGTATAGTGTAGTGTATAGTGGTGTAGTGTATAGTGTAGTGTATAGTGTAGTGTATAGTGTAGTGTATAGTAGTGTATAGTGTAGTGTATAGTGTAGTGTATAGTGTAGTGTATAGTAGTTATAGTGTAGTGTATAGTGTAGTGTATAGTGTAGTGTATAGTGTAGTGTATAGTGTAGTGTATAGTGGTGTAGTGTAGAGTGTATAGTGTAGTGTATAGTGTAGTGTATAGTGTAGTGTATAGTGTAGTGTATAGTGTATAGTGTAGTGTATAGTATAGTGTAGTGTATAGTAGTGTAGTGTATTGTAGTGTAGTGTATAGTGTAGTGTATAGTGTAGTGTATAGTGGTGTAGTGTATAGTGTAGTGTATAGTGTAGTGTATAGTGGTGTAGTGTATAGTGTAGTGTATAGTGTAGTGTAGTGTATAGTAGTGTAGTGTATAGTGTAGTGTATAGTGTAGTGTATAGTGTAGTGTATAGTAGTGTATAGTGTAGTGTATAGTGTAGTGTATAGTGTAGTGTATAGTGTAGTGTATAGTGTAGTGTATAGTGTAGTGTATAGTGTAGTGTATAGTGGTGTAGTGTAGAGTGTATAGTGTAGTGTATAGTGTAGTGTATAGTGTAGTGTATAGTGTAGTGTATAGTGTAGTGTATAGTATAGTGTAGTGTATGTAGTGTAGTGTATAGTGTAGTGTATAGTGTAGTGTAATAGTGTTTAGTGTATATGTGTAGTGTATAGTGTAGTGTATAGTGTAGTGTATAGTGGTGTAGTGTATAGTGTAGTGTATAGTGTATAGTAGTGTAGTGTATAGTGTAGTGTATAGTGGTGTAGTGTATAGTGTAGTGTATAGTGTAGTGTATAGTGGTGTAGTGTATAGTTGTGTATCTGCTAGCGTGGTGTTGCACCTGGAGCTCTCTGCCTCCTGCTTCCCGGCCCCCTCCACGTTCCTCTTGGGCCTCACCCTGACGGTCCACTTGAGGCAGCTCCACTCCGACGGCATCCAGCAGCAGCAGCAGCAGCCCCCAGCGCCGCCTCCTGCAGCTCCACGCGAGAGCCGCTTGCCCATCTGTCGCCATCCGTAGGAGAGGAGGGGGGGTGTGAGGTGCGTTGAGGGGGGTTGGGGGTGGAGGAGGGGGGGAGAAGGGGGGGGGAGAAAGAGGGATGGGGGAGGGGCGGGTAGGGAGGGATGAAGAGGAGAGGAAGGAGGAGGGAGGGGGTGAGGTGGAGGAGGGAGGAGAAGGAGGGGGTGAGGTGCGTTGAGGGGGGTTGGGGGTGGAGGAGGGGAGGGGGGAGAGCGGGGGGGTGAGGGGGTGGTGGGAGGAGGAGGAGGAGGGAGGGAGTTGAAGGAGGAGGGGTGGAGCGTGGGGGGGATGGGATGGGAGAGGAGGAGTGGAGGAGGAGGAGGGAGGAGGAGGAGGTGGAGGAGGAGGAGGCGAGGGAGATTTAGAGACTTGCTGGGGGCCCATGAGGTGCACGTGGATGGCACCGTGTCGCGTGAGCGACTGTTCTGAGCGTCAGTTCGACGCGGGGTCGAGGGCCCCTAGGATTTGTATCGGCACCTCCACCCAGGGCCTCGTTAGAATGTTTTGTAGACCCCTGGGCTGCAGGCACTGTGACCCCCCCCCACCCCCCCCCCCCCAGTTAATATTTTCACAAAGTGAAAGTTAAATAAGCAAAATAAAATCGAGAATTGTTTTTGGGGTGTCGTGAGGCCTAAACGACAAATCAAATTCGGCGTTCACGAAACGAAATAACTTTTCGCTTCACCCCTGGAGGTCCTCCATTTGGCAGAGGCCCCAAGCATCGTCAACATCATCATCGTCATCATCATCATCGTCTTCATCATCGGCATTATCATCATCATCGTCATCATCATCTTCGTCATCTTCATCATCGTCATTATCATCATCATCGTCTTCATCATCATCGTCATCGTCATCATCGTCGTCATCATCATTGTCATCATCGTCATCATCGTCATCATCGTCGTCTTCATCATCATCATTATCATCATCATCGTCATTATCATCATCATCATCATCGCCATTATCATCACCGTCATCATCATCGTCATCATCATCATCGTCATCATCATTATTATCATCATCATCGTCATCATCAGCAACATCTTCATCATCATCATCATCGTCATCATCATCATCATCGTCATCATCATCATCGTCATCATCGTCGTCATCATCATCGTCATCATCGTCGTAATCATTGTCATCATCGTCATCATCGTCGTCTTCATCATCATCATTATCATCATCATCGTCATTATCATCATCATCGTCATCATCATCGTCATCATCATCATTGTCATCATCATCGTCATCATCATCGTCATCATCATTATCGTCATCATCATCATCATCGTCATCATTGTCATCATCATCATCATCGTCATCATCATCGTCGTTATCATCATCGTCATCGTCATCATCATCATCGTCATCATCATCATCATCGTCATCATCATCATCGTCATCATCATCATCGTCGTCATCGTCATCGTCGTCATCACCGCCACCGCGGCCTCACCGCCTTCCCCCTCCCGGAGTGAGCGATGCTGGGCGCGCTGTTCTCGCGCGTGCCCCACGACACGTTGCTCATGTTGACGAGCGCGTAGATGACGAGGAGGAGGTAGCCCGCGGGGATGCACAGCGCGTAGACGAAGCCGTGCAGGAGGCACCACAGCTCGCTGGGGTGCAGCAGCGCCGCTGTCACGTGCACAGCCGCCAGCGTCATGACGAAGATCCCGTTGGGCGTGAAGATGCCGTTCGTCACCATGTCCACCACGATGGAGATGAACGTCGCCAGCATGAGGAACATGTAGAGGACGGTGAGGAACATGCCCACCTGTGTGGGTGGGTGGTGGGGGGGGGAGTGGGGAGGGAGTGGGAGGGAGTGGGAGTGATCCTTCATCATCACTGAGCCATCATCAACATTATCATCATTATCATTGATCTATCATCATTATCATCATCAACGATCCTTTATCATTATCATCATCAAGGATCCATCATCATCACGGATCAATAATCATCATCATTGACCCATCATCATCATCAAGTATCCATCATCATCAATGAACCATCATCATCATCAAGGATCCTTCATCATCATCATGATCATCATCATCAATGATCCATCATCATCAATGATCCATCATCATCAATGATTCATCATCATCATCATCAATGATTCATCATCATCATCATCACCAATGATTCATCATCAATGATTGATCATCATCATCATCACCAATTATTCATCATCAATGATTCATCATCATCATTGATCAATCATCATCAAGGGTCCATCATCATCAATGATTCATCATCAATGATCCATCATAATCAATGATCCATCATCATCATCATCAATGATCCATCATCATCAATGATGCATCATTAACAATGATCCATCATCATCAATGATCAATCATCATCATCATTGACCAGTCATCATCATCATCACGTATCCATCATCATCATTGATCCATCATCATCATCATCAAAGATCCATCATCATCATCAAGGATCCATCATCATCAATGATCCATCATCATCAATGATCCTACATCATCAATGATGCATGATCATCAATGATCCATCATCATCATCATCACCAATGATCCATCATCACTGATGATTCATCATCATCATTGATCCATCATCATAACCAATGATTCATCATCATCATTGATCCATCATCATCATTGATCCATCATCATCATCAATGATGCATGATCATCAATGATCATCATCACCACCACGTTAGCCCCGGGCAAGAGCCGCAGCTCTCCGGACCTTGATTTGCGTGGCCGCTTTTGTCCAGAAGCAAATGGCGATGTAGCAGCTGGGCGGGATGACGGCGGTGAAGAGAGCCCAGTTCTCGTCCAGTTTGAACAAAATGACGAACGAGCCTGCGGTAGAAACAGCAGCAGAGATATACAATACACTACACACTACACTACTATACAATACACTAAACACTACACTACTAAACAATACACTATACACTACTATACACTACACTACTCTACACTACACTACCATACACTACACTTTACACTACACTATATACTACACTACTACACACTACACTACTATACACTACACTACTATACACTACACTATACTATACATTAGACTATTATACACTACACTATACACTACACTATATACTACACTACTATACACTACACTATACAC